>NW_026889767.1:410000-952500 GCF_033153115.1 Saccostrea echinata
GCATGTATTACCAGGGGTTTTGAAAAGATATCAATTGATGAAGATTCTTGTATAATTCAAAGAAAAATATACAAAAATTACTAAACATATATTCTAGATGTTTTGTTTATCCAAATTTGTTTTAGAAGAAGTGTACAACAGTATATCTAGACATTAAAATGTAGCACACAGTTCCTTCAAGTATTGGAACTCTTCAACTCCAGAAAAAAAGGACGATAAAATTCAATCTACGTTGCGTATGTCCTTAATGCAGTAATAATACATTTGGTCTCCCTTATGCATACTGTATATTAATATAAATTTAATGACTGACATGTACGAGGGTTGATCCAAAAGTTCATGGAATTTCTTCATTTTTTATTTATTTATTAGTGTAAGTGGTTGAAAATTACAAATAAGAATTATATAGACACTTGTTGAATTTTTTTAATAAACAATATTTTAAATATTTATGATAGTAACTCTATGGCAGTTGCCATAGCAAAGGATGTTTGAAAATGCAGGGGAGACATTTACTCGTTCATTATCATTTTAATTCTTAATACGTGAAATAAGAAAAATCCTGCACTAAGTGGCAAATAAAACGAAAATTTTGTCATAATTACGATTGCTTGACCACTAATATACCTTTCTGTGAGAGTTTTACTGATTTAACTTGATATTTAGATTATTAGTTGATGATTTCTTGTTCATATTTTAATTGTTAGAGAACATCACATTTTGGTCAAGTTATAAGTTTTGTTAAAATCTTGGGAACACTCTGACTTAAAGGGGTATACTACTGATACAGGCTGGAGAAAAATGCATTAAGCAACTGATTTACCAGTGGCATTAGAAATTTAAGAAAAACAGAACTTCCATGGAAGTTGATTAAAGGTGTGGCCGCCTTTTGGAGGGTCTGTTTTTCTCATAGACAAATTAAGCGTTGATGGACGTTGACCGCTGAAGTACTGTGCTTGACTTTGCTTCTGAAATTGGAACACCATATGCAAAGATGGGGAGTATTTTTGAAATATGAGTGTAATATTAAGATAAGTTGATCCGTGTGAGAGGATACCAAGGCTTTTCTTGAGAGAGAAAAGGAGAAAAAGGCAGAATATTCTGTAGAATTACTTAGTCGAATTGAACATGAGGGTGAGATGCTCCTATAACGCTCCTATAATGTGACATGACATACTTAACTTGACGTTACGTAGAAGTCTCCCCCTGATTTTACAACTATCAATGTTCAGAAAGCTCGTGTGACCTTATTGGTAATTGGAACATGGTGAAAATTTCCAGTATTGTTGCATAAAGACTCCATATTATAAAATGCCTATTGTTTGCTTTCATCAAATCACAATAAAATTTTAGAGATAATTAAATTTCACAAACTTTTGGATCAACCGTCGTATTAGAAAAAAGATGGATCTATTAGATTGAACAGGTTATAATTCACCTGAGTCATTTAAATTACTTATTGCTATCTGTGTTTGTTCAGTCATCATGTTTCAAGTGTTGTCTGTAAACTATTGAACATTTTCAGCTTCTTTTCTGGAACCAGTTTCAACTAATTTCTCAGTTGAAGTATACAGACATAATATAGAAGTGATTTTATTGACTTTCTCAATCTATCCTGAATTTAAAAATGTAAATATAAGCATTTGATTGTAAATATTGAACATTTAGCATCTCATAACCAGAGTTGGAAATTACTGACTGCCCGAGGTAGTCTGTTTTTCAGGTAGGCAGGGACAAACTTTAGATTAACCTCGGTGGTCGAGGTCATTTAAACAGCTAGTTCCTGTTTTCCATTTTTTTTTTCAGGGTATAGTAAGTCTATAGAAAATAAGTAAAATATAGTATATCAAAGGAACACTTCTAGTTAAAAATTTGAGTTGACCTTAGGACCAATATTGGTTTCAGTCTTTAGAAAAAGCTTATCGATGTATGTTCCGATCACTGACTTTAGGCCACATGTGTGTAGTTTCTTGTTTCTCATGTATTGCTTTAGTTCTACGTTAATGGTAATCTAACAACCAAGCTTTATGACAAATGAGATGGCTTTAACTTTTCAATTGTCAACTTCCCTTACTTATTTAGCAATATACCTTCATCACCTGCATACAGGGTTTATATCTCTCAGTTGATTTGATACGAAAGAGCATCCTCTATGTTTGAATTTTTTTTAAAACGAGGTAAGTTATTGACAAACAAGTTGCTGAAACAAGAATATCAGCAGTCTTGTTTAAAGTTATCATTTTGTAAATTCTATGGTCGATACAATGACCTTGTCAGCAAATACAATTTATCATTAAGTCAAATGCTGAGTGACGTTTTTCATACTTATTGTTAGGCCATTATTTACACACTGAATTATCGATGGATTTTTCCATTGTTTCCCAGATGTGACAAGGAGCACATGGCGTGTGTGACCGGTCTGCAGGGGATGCTTACTCCTCCATGGCACCTGATCCCACCTCTGATGTTTTGAAGGTCCGTGTTTGCTCTGCTCCTATTTTGTATTTTTTGATGGGCTTTTGAGCTTGAATACTGTTTGTTATCTCGATATATTTCATTCTAGTCAACTGTGTGTTCATATGATCCTACCTCAGTATTTACAGAATTATACATCCTTTGTATGAGGGTCATTCTTGATGTCTGACTGAGTAATGGCAATGGGACATAAAACCTTAACTGACCTTACCACATTCTTTTCTAATCTGAAAACCCTCATGCATTTTTAGCATAACATATCGCCAATGCACACATTTTTCCCAAGGAATGAACTGCATCTACTCTGCATAGAACAGTATCTCTCCCACTGGCACAACAGTACTATTACATGTCATTATGTTCTTGAAAGGAAAACACAGCAGTTATTGCTCAGCAAGATTCTTTTTCCTGACACCTGCAGTATCGAGTAACACAAAGTGAATGATTAGTGTCCTCGAACAAAGTGTGCTTACAATGAGGTATAGTTCCGGTTGATTGCATTTAGTTAAAGAGAATTTATGATCTGCATTTCTGTAGATGTCTTTTATATCAACACCAAACATGCATTTAAGGAAGAACATATAAGTAAAATGCAAAAGCCTGTATAAAAAAATCAAAGTGCAAGGACAAGTGCACTTAAGGAATGCTTAATGGGCCCTTTTTCAGTGCTGTATTACTTTAGAATATATTACCAAATTGTTCTCTTTTAGTAATAGTTAAACACAACTGGACATTTCTAATTAAAATCACGCTAAAACATCAATCAGCATGGATTTGAAACAAATGAAGTTTTTTAAATGCCTATAGATCCGGAAAAGTCATATCAAACCCATTTTGAGTTTCAATCGTTTATTTAAGGTCAGACGAGACGTTCCTCAAATATCTGTTTTGTATATCTTCGTATTGTATGGAAGATATTAAAAATTCTAATTACCTTCTGATTTCTAAACTGGTTTCTAATTGTCTTTTAAAAATTGGAACACTAAAATATGTGATATTGGCAAATTAAGTTTTTTTCCAAAAGGATTTTATAGGAAATAACATCCTCTGGTATCTTGCACAAATGCTTGGTAAGGTACCTCAATTTTTTGCGAGTAAACATGTTAAAGTAGCAATACTTCAATGACGAAATCTTAGAAAAAATTATATATTATTGAGGAACGTATCGTCTGTCCTTAAATCAAGGGGAGGAGGCATTTAAATCTTAAATCAGACACTTGAACAATCTGATGGTGGATCATTGACAGGCACATTTGCCGAATGATACTTCTTGCGCTATTTTACCCGAGAAAAAAATTGAATGAAGTTGTATAGATGCCTTTATCCATAGTGATCAAACTATGATATTGGTACGCTTGCATTTGAAATAATGCAATAAGTATTAACATTAGTTCCTTTATATTTTAAAATGAAAAAAGGTGTATTTGGGTGGCTTTCAATACTGGTACCATTGTCTTGCTTGAATGTTAAAAATGTTTGACACTTTTATTTATGATGACATTTTAACGACACTAAACTCTCTTAACCCTTCTGTGTTCCTAACCCTCCCGTTTTCCTAAAACCAAATACATGTACATACAAACTTCTCTATGCGGCATGACTTTGATATAATGATACAAAACGTGGCTATGCTTTACAGTGAGCGTCTTTGAGGAATGTTTACCTGGGTAGAACTCATGTGACTATACCGGTATTTTAAATAATTTATTCCATGGGTGGGTTCAACATAGCTAGATCATACAGGTAAATCTAAGCTCTTACTTGCTATAGGAAAAACATTGAACTTTTCATACATTTTTTTAATATTTTAAGTACAAGCCTAATCTTGTACAAATTTCCTACTTTCACACAAGTTTTATAAATGTATAATGCGTTTTTTGTCAATCACACAAGTTTGTACAACGTTAGGCTGACAATAAACAAAAGCTTTGAAATGAATGACTGTCCTCGATTTACTATAGAAAATCACGAATGTTGGCTGACCCCTACCACATTGTATGGCTTTGCTCTTTGTATATTCATGAATTTCAGCAATAAAATTTGTTGAATTTAGGGTTTAGATATCAATTAATGATCTGAGATGGAAAATTAAGCTTAATTTGATTCTTCATTTTTTCACATTTTACCGGGGCCCATAAGTGCACTCGTTCTTTAGTGTTTATACAGGTAAAAAGTTTGAAAAAATAAAAATGTGCCAACAAATGGATTCGAACCAGGACACTAAAAATGTTCATGGTGAGAGTCTGCGGTCTACCATTCTGGGCTATGCTGACTATGAGGACATTTGTAATAAATATAAACCAGTAAGATAGAAATAGGTTTTCACGTTTTTTGTAGTTTTTTTTTTTTTTTATATAAATCTAAAGCAGGGGTACGTGCCCCTAAAAAAACCTTGTTTTAAATAATTGCTTAAATCAAAATCTATCAAAATTTCATAATTTAATTTAGGGGCAGGCAAAGGGTGATTATATTGCATCTATCGGGTATAAATTTTCTTATCAGAAAATTGTAGAGATATGCAAGGTTAATTAATGACAACATTTATTTTTCCTTTTTGCCTAATACTTTTATGATTTTCACTAATAAATTGATGATTGAAAAAAGCCTTTAATATGACTGCTGATTTTATCTCCATCTGTTAATTTTTAACACCTTTTCTCGTGATTATAGGAGATAGAGAACAGATTATGATTTCTAACATTTACTGTTACAGATCATTTCCTTGAGATAGGTGGAACCAACAGTCAAATCCAGACACCTTTAAGAAAAGTAAAAATCTGACTCAGGTAAAAAAAAATCATTTACAGTTTTATCAATTAGTAATTTTTACCTTAATTAACTGGACAAATCTCATTTGACGATATACAGGTCAAGAATGAAGAGTTTAAAGCCTAGTAGGGATTTTGGTCAATCATAACAGGTAATCTGCAGCCCCTATTGGGAATTTTACACTCATATGGAGACGCCACCACTTGCCAGTGGAAAGCTGCAAATTCTGTCCTATACTCTGCACTCACAGCCATTGAGCAGTGAGAGTCCTTTTTCCTGCCAGCACCTACTGCGACATGGGACCTCAGTTTATAAGGTCTCATCCGAAGGACTGGTGTCCACATCCCACTGTGGGATTCAAACCTGTGATGTAAGGATCAATTCCTTACTTCGTGACTCTAGAGCAGACGCTTTAACCATGGCGCCACGCTTGTGACTGGCTCAGTTTTAAAGAAATCATTCAAGATATTTTTTATCAAACTTAATATGCTGTAAGATTAGTAAGACCTATTCAACTATTTCAAAAATTTTTGACCTTTCCTGTGACCTTGACCTCACTTTCCTTTAATTTGCATCTTGCATGGTTTTAAACCATTTAAGATATTGTTATCTAAGGCTATGCATCTATACATAATTTGGTGAGAACTTATCATCTATTCATTTTTTTAAAAATTTTTATTTCAATTTTAAAGAAACTTTTCAAGATATTCTCATCAAACTTCATATACTAACACAAAATTTCATGTTGCATTACTATACACTCGGCGGGGCATTTATGGCCTATGGACATATTTCTAGTGTAATTTGCTATTTCTGTTGTTTGTTTACTTTCGGTCAGTAAGTGCCCCCAAAGGGCAAGCCCCAGTCCTATTTTCTTTTCCAGGGTTGCAACAGCGCCCCCTAGAAAAACAAGTTGCACCATCCAATCAAATCTTGTTTTGTGCTGCTTTATGCCAATGAAATTAAGGCTGGACAGCATATGTATTATATTCTGACCAATGGGGTTGCCGTATTTTCAAATAATTAGGATAGACTTACCACTTCAGCATTCCTTTCATCACTGAAGTGATATGCATGCTCAAAAATTGACTAAGTTTCATTTTTGTGTCAACTGCAGAGCAGAACGACACTTAGAGATCACTTTACCTGGTGTCTGTCTGTCCGTCTGTCACACCTTATATCTCCAAAATTTTTAGAGGCAGGGTTTTGATAATTAGCATTTATATATGTTTTTGAGCTCATGATACTATACTTTGAAAATGTATGAAATTCAGTTTCCACAAACTTATTTAAATACTATGAAAATACATTGGGATCAGTATTCTACAATGAATCGTGTTGACTGACAAAGTGACAAAGTAAAGACAGTCTGAAATCTCTTTCCTCCGAGGATTGTTGGAAGCACCTACATGTGTATTAATAAAATGATAAATAGTTATTCATCATAATTTCAATTTAATTATTCATTTGAGGACTGGGGAACTATATTTTTTGATTGCCAGATTCTATCCCAGTCTTTTACTTTTGGATCCTTTTTTTTCCTTGCAGGTAAATGCATGAACCTCCATGCTAATATTAAATTAATAGCTGACCACTCTTAGATTTATTTACCTCTTTAATGAAGATACCTAGCAGGCGACATATACATTCCTTGAAGCACTCTAGTTCCTATTTGATTTTCACTAATATAATGATTATTGAAAAAAGACTAAGGTGCTCTATAGTGATCAGTCTATTCATTCATCTATCTGTCAAATACACATATCCCTTGTTCAGAATACAGGTGACTCTAAATACTTCAAACTTTATATTTTTTAATAAGGTACATGTAGCTGCTTTGGAACATCTGAAAGGTCTATTACATTATCGCTAGTTTTACTAGTTTTCTTCATGTAAGTTGAATATATTTCAAACTTTTAAATTTTTATTTTTGCCAGGTAAGAAAGAAATTCAGGAGTTCTTAAATTGCCCTCAAAGTTCTTGGATTGCATCAAACTGCTAAAAGACCTCAACAAAAACAGTGTCTTGAAAAAAAAATGAAAATATTCAGTGAAAAAAAAATTATGAGAGAAAAAGCCACTAAAAATCTTCAAGCCTTTGAGCTGAAATCTGGAAGTCAATCTGTGGACTTTACTGGTATGTCTTACTAATTAAGTCATCATTTGTGTATAATAAATACACTAAACTGTAAACACTTGTTAAAATGTATATAATTTTTAGATATAATTTGTAGCTCACAGACATCAATAGTTTCATGTAATTTAAGTAATAATGAAAATTTCCTGTTGTCTGGTTAGATTAGAAACTATATATTATTGTCCAATTTTGGATATTGTGAAATAATTCATTTAGTAAAATTGGGTATGCATACATGTGTGTACACTTACATGTAAATTAATTGTTATAGCAAATTTAATCTATCATTAAGTTGAATGTTGACTAATGTTTTTCATCAAAATTGTTTACACTGAATTGTTTGTGGATTTTTCCATTTGCCCAATCATGTCAAGGAGCACATGGCAGAAAATGCTTTCTCCTCCATTGCACTTGGTATTTTTAGAGGTCTGTGTTTGCTCTGCTCCAATTTTGTATTGTTTCAATGGACTTTAAAGCTTGATCACTTTTGGTAATCTTCATATTTTATATATATTAGAGTACTTGAAGAGAACTGTAAAGATTTAACATACAGTATAATGCATGTATATTGCACTTTAAATAGAGTGTATGTGGTTTAGAAATGTAATTCATCTCATAGTGCATTGAATTTGTTGAAAATTAGAAACTTTGTTGAAATTGTTTTAGAATAATGTTAGATTGCAGATTTTTTTAAATCATGCAAGTAAGATATTGCTAAATATTCTTAAGCTTTTCTGGACAGTCTAGATGAGTTCTTGCTATATACCTAGCATTGTCATCCCAGTTAAAATTTAAGGAGCAAGGTTTATTCCTAAGCTCTAACTGGACAAACTTGCATGGATTAAAGCACATTAACAGATTTACTTCAGATGCTTGACCTGATCAACATTTTCTTCATGTGTTTTTTTGTTTTTGTTTGTTTGTTGTTTAACATCCCTCTCAAGAATTTTTCATCCATATGGAGATGCCACTACTTACTGGTGGAGAGCTGCAAAATTTGACCTATACTTAGCACTCAGGGTCATTGAGCAATAAGGGATCTTTTTTGTGCCCACATCAACTGCGAGGTGGGACCTCGGTTTATACGGTCGAATCTGAAGGACTGGTCCCCACATCCCCAGTGGATCTGAACCTGAGACTTAAGGATTAAATCCTTACTTGCGACTCTAGATTACACACTCTAGCCTTTGCGCCACATGGGGGACTCCACAAGAGTAAGTGTTTTGAGCAGTCCTATTCTCATGTAATTATAAACTGTATGTTGAACAAACCTGCAAAGATGATGTATGTTAATGTTTCAGGGTACCAATCCTTGATTTGACTTAGATTTTCTGGATTAATGACCAGTTTTTTAGAGAAGGTTCATTCAAAGTAACAATATACTCTTTGGTGATCAGTAAACATAGATGATGCATCCTGCTTCTGATGCTGGATGTAACATACATTTTCAGGGTTATTGAGCAGTTAAATCTAACCCAGAACAACTTGCATAGATTTTGGATTCAGGTGATATACATTACCAGAGTGTTTGTTGAGTGAGACTTTGCCTTACTAGTGGATAACATTTATAGAAGTGAGCTTTGTATTCTTTGATTATACCATCAGTGCCAACTACCATACATTTTATATAATAGATGTAGCTGTTGTTCAACTGAATATGATAAAACTGTGGATGAAAATAATTTGATTTTTGTACCTTTGAATGTATTGAATTAATTTGTAAAAGCTGTTATGATACAAAGTTTGATATTTTATCAAAGTTTTTAGCATATGCAATCAATAAATGTATCAACATTTTTATTTTATTATACTTTTTACCCTGCAAACTTCTTAAAAACAGAATAGTAATGATCCATTCAACTGATACTAGGTTAGTGTCACACTGTACTTGTATATCATGTATATTGAACTGTAAATGAGAAACATCTAAATATGTCAAATCACAGCATGAATCATTGGATTATGTAAGAAGTGCACTATCTTGTGCTTTGGTATGGTATTAATAATAAATGTTAAACTATCATTTTTTTTCAAATTAACAAAGGATATGCTTGAGTGACTGTATTTTGACTAGCAGTAAAAATAAAATGATTTTGAAGCATTTGAATTATTTTGATTCATGGTCTCTGCAAGTTTAATGATAGCAAATATGTATATTGAACATGGCATCTACATATTGCTATACTGGATCTTAATCACAACATTGAAATTTTATGTAGTACATGTACTCTTGGTTTCAACTGGTCAAACATATTCTTAAATCACAAAGAATTTAAACAAATATAGGTATGATTCAGAACTTCATCAATTAGTTGGAAAGTGAATGCACTCAATGACTATATGGTTTAAAAGAAGCTGGGTATAAATAGCAGGAAAAACTACTTGATTTCCACTGTGAACTTTGTGTCCTCAACAAAACAATATGGAGTATACTATACTTGGTCTAAAGAATAAGTCTAATCTATGTCTGCATGTGTATGTCTGCATTCACTTTCAGGTTAAACTGTATTGGACATTGAGAGTTTGTTTGTTGTTTAACGTCCCTCTCGAGAATTTTTCACTCATATGGAGACGCCATCACTTGCCGGTGGAGAGCTGCAAATGACCTATGCTCGGCACACAGGGCCAATGAGCAGTGAAGGATCTTTTTCATGCCAGTATCTACTGTGACACTGGACCTTGGTTTGTACGAAGGACCGGTCTCCACGTCCCACAGTGGGATTCAAACATGTGACATAAGGATCAACTCCTAACACGGCAACTCTAGAGCATAGGCTCTTACCACTGCAACATGTGGGCGACAGCATTGAGAGTTAATTGTGGATATCAGAACAAGCTACTCTGGGCTTATACTCTCTATATATTGATTGATTGATTGATTGTATGTTGTTTAGCGTCCCTCTCGGGATTTTTTCACTCATATGGAGACGCCACCACATGCCAGTGGAAAGCTGCAAATTTTGTCCTATACTCAGCACTTACAGCCATTGAGCAGTGAAGGGATTTTTTCGTGCCAGCACCTACTGTGACACGGGACCTCGATTTATGCGGTCTCATCCGAAGGATCGGTCTCCCCAGCCAACTGTGGGATTTGAACCTGCGATGTAAGGATCAACTCCTTACTTCTCTACTCTAGAGCAGACGCTCTAACCACTGCGCCAGGGGGGCAACTACTCTCTATATAAGTCACTTGTGCAATGACTTTAGTTTTATATTCAAGATTTTGTACTGTTCATGTTGAGTCACATTAACACAAATATCTTTCTGCTGAGCTTGACCAATGACCATCCGCAACTATTCTGGTTGGAAACAATATGTTAATTAATCCATAATCAGTGAAATTACTATGAAAGAAAAATGGTCTACTTAAACCACAAGTTATATGTATAAAAGTATACACTGGTCTCCTTAAGTCATATGAGAGAAACATAAAATATTAGGGAGACCATTTTTTTCATATATTTTTAGGAGGCATTTATAATGAAAAAATAAAGCAAGAGTCGACTAAATGGTGTTCTATAGAACATTGATCTGGTATTTCTTTTTAGAAAAAAGCAAATTTAAAAAATCTGTATATTGTCTCCTTAAGCCATATATAATGGTCTGGTCTCCCTAGTCCTTAAATCAGAGTTATATATATATATATATATATATATATATATATAATTTATAAAAACAATACATTTACGTTTATAGCAAGTAATGGCTGCATTACGTGCAATATTAACCTGATCCTCACTTGTAATAATTAACTGTCCTCGCTAGCATCCCTCATACAATTGAAAGACTAGTGTTTTGATGCCAAATATCGTTACTTATTGTGTATATATGTGCACATTGTTATAAAATATGTATTTTAAGCTTGTTCTCCCTTCGATTAACATCTTCGTGTCCGTCCTCAACAAATCAGCAACCCCGGCCTGGGGAACACTTTTTGAAACAGAAAACCTTAAATTTCGTTACTCCTAGGCATTCAATTAATAAACATCGGTCATTCTTAAGTAAATATTAAACTACTTCCAATATTTATGCATGTCATGTTCCACCAAAGCAAGAATTATGCGGTGAGTTGAGATATGGTTTTAATTTAATTCAGGGCGCATGGAGTGAAGAGCAAATTAATTAATTAATTAATTGAAATCAATTTCAGTAGATCTGTATCAAGACAAATTCAGTATATGTTGCTGAGTGAAATAGCTATGGGCGAATGGCTGTTCCTTTTTCCTTAACACCTCTATCAAAACTAGGCCCATAAATCATGGAGGGGGATCAATATCCACACAAAAATAAACCCAAAAATTTTATAGATTGAGGGCCATAATCGGTATGATAGCACCATTGATAAGATCTTTACCTGGCAAAATGGATACAAAAAATCGTTTTTAGACTATTGTCTAGAAAACCAGATGGTTTTTTGCGTACTTGGCTTCGAATAACTACTATGTCAAACGCCTTCCATTTGTTGTTACACATCGTCACAAATAAATAAATAAATGAAGTGATTAATAAATTAATTAAACACAAATGAAATATTATCTTTTTTCACTCGTCAGGTCACAACCTGGTTCGAAATATGAAACGCATTTATTTATCTTGATGTCTTTCTGTTTTGCAAGTTCAGCTCACGCCAACATTTGCTCAAAATTGATGACACGTTTGGCGATTTTGGTCAGCATTGGGAATTCTTCAATGCGTTGAACATTTGTTCCCGTCACAAAAATTAATTCATCTGGGTTTGGAAATTGTTACATCTCAAGTTTGTATTCTGACGAAAAGCTAATTAACCTAAGATTTTGCTGATAGGAAGGGCCAATAAATCTTAAAAGTCAATTCAAATGAAATGCAATTCTTTCAGTGCCGTCTTACCGCGCTGTTACCAGCGTTCCCACGATGCAATGATTGGCATAAAAAATGCAGCAACTTTTCATTTGTATAAAGACCATTTGTTTTTAATATGTCATTTAAATTTTGAATCACTTAATATTTATTTCTTTAAGATATGGCTGATTAAGCAGTAATATTCTTTAGCTGAGCACGGTAAGCGCAGACGGAAGGCATACTGGCTGCGGTAAAGCCAGCATATGATTATACACCTATAATTGTAGTAAAGTTATTTTGGTTACGATTAGATCACACAACTTTATAAACAGACGTCAAAATATGTAAGATCTATACAGTTTGATTTGATGTTTAGTATATTTATAAATGACTTATACACGTTTTTAGATTTTACCTTATTAAATTGCGATCTCCATCTTAGAATTACTTGATCACACTTCACATGTTATCATTACGGAAGTACTATTTCATTTATCAATATTACTTACATATACAGTGTTAAATTTTACAATATACAAATACATGTATAGATTATTTAGTATGTATACACATAAATTGTTTGTACTGTTTGTAATTGTAGAAATCATGCTTGTTGTTTGTGATGCCTGAAAGGGCCCTGATTTGGAAATAAAGAATCTTATCTACCATACTATCATCATCAATAAATAAATAAATAAATAAATAAATAGTGTATTCCATCTCATGTTCTCATTAATGTTAATATGTATCCAACAGTAGATAATTAACTATCTTTAGTAAGAAAACCTTTTTATACTAAGTACTTTAAGTTTAAACTCGGCACTGCATAAGTACAACCTCGTTATATAAAACGAGTACTTTCATCACGTAGACGTTAAACTGCAGGGGGGGGGGGGGGCAGTAGGGTAAAGAGACACAGTTACTCTCTGTATTGTTAATTATTAGTCATGCACCATTGTTTACGAATCAGAGCAAACATTCCTGGTAATTTATTATTTATATTAACCTTAAACTAGATGTGTTGCGTCTCAATACAAATATATGCACTATACATGTAAATTATATTCTTTTAGAACTTGAAAAGCTACTTACTTTCATGCGAATCAATTCAATTATTTGGAAGAGAACAATTTAAATGTTATCATTCATAGATTATAAACCCTGCAGTTCAATAGAATAAGAAAGACATTTGAACTTTTTCTCTAGATATTTGGTTCATCTGTTCATTTTAATCACAGGCTTCTATAGCAGTAAATTTTATTATGTTGTAACAAAGCAAGAGAGTAATGTTCTAGAATGGGGTTCCTAATCCGATATTCTATTGCGGGGCAAATGACCTTGGCTGTGTAAAGATATGCATTGATAAAACTGCCGAATCCTTAAATAGTTCAGTAAAGTTAACTATAGGGTCGTTTCCAGATGTGATGGGAAGTTCGATCAGGAAAAAGATCGCAAAAGTAATTAACTCAGTTACCAAGCATAATTAATCTAGTTACAACAGAGGATATTTTATATATACAATTCGTCTGGCAGTAAGCTAAAATTTTTAAAAGCGGGCTTAAAAACATAGTGAACTGCCAACTTGATTTAATATTATCATTTATAGTAGTAGTACATGTAGTATCATTGATATATATTGTGGGGGTCACGGCTGGTTTTGTGAGTAGAGTGTTAAGCTACCCCCACGTTTGTGGCGGCGTGCATATTACATGAGTAACTATGCACGTTTGGCGGATTTAGCTTAACACAATTCATCTCGACTAGCGCCGCTGTGAACAGGGCGCAGCTGCAACATAATTATATTGACAACTGGTAAATGGAAAACAATTGACAGAACATTGATTAATTGAAATATTGTTTGGCTTAAACATAAACTTACTACAATTCATTGAATTGAGTGAGTATTGATTGATTGAACATTGATTGATTGAACATTGATTGATTGAATATTGAAACATTGATTGATTGAACATTGATTGGTTGAATATTGATTGATTGAATATTGATTGATTGATTGAATATTGATTGATATTATTGAAAATGGATTGATTCATTGGACTGAAACTTTTTGATTGATTCAACTGAATTTTCATTAATTGATTGGATATTCATTAATTGAATTGATAAATTGATTGATTGATTCATTGATTGAACTTGATATTGATTGATTCAATTGAATATTGATTGATTGATTGATTGAATATTGTTTTATAAGGCTGGCGCACCGCAAAATTTGGAAAGCAAACGCCAGTTTTATAGTGTAAAAAATGACATGTGTACAGTTAATATTGATTGATTGATTGATTGTTTGATTGTTTGCTTTGATTGGAGGTGTGCCAAAAACCAATTGGGTCGGCACCCACTGAACACATGTATCTTAAATAATTGATCTGCAACCAGCCGTGGCCATATGATGCCAAACTTAATAAATAAATAATTAAGAAATGGTGTCACTTGTTTTTTAGTGGTAGTCTGTGATAATAAGAATAACGCAAGTCTTCAGAATGACAACTTAAGGGAGCCGACCAGGGTTTTATTGTGTGAAAACTACTATAGAGAAACTCTTTAATTTCCTTATATTGACTTCAGCATACATGCCAAGTTTGGTGAAAATCTACCGTCTGGTTATTTTTTAGGGACCATCGCGAAATACAGGTACATTTACTACAGGATTATATAGGAAAATATAATTTTTTCGCACTTCGGAGCAAATAATACAAATGTTGTTAAAGACTTTCTGCTCAAATTATATTATTTGATTAATAATACTATTTTGTATATTTTATGCTAGAAACACAAAATTCCACCGTCTGGTTTCCGGAGGGGGCATCTCAAAATGTCAAAATTAATGACATTTTCCTGATTTTATGGAGTACTACAAACCATAACAGATACAACAGATTTACATAAAAAATAATAAAATTGATCGTGGGATTCTTAGTTTCCTATGTTTAAAATTTCAAGAGCATCTATTTTATACTTTTAATTTTATGACATAATTAATGACCCCTCGGCGGTTATTTATAACGTCAAAAACACACTATTACGACGTCTACCTACCCATCATTTGAAAAATCGTTTTAAAAATCAGTTATTAAAAAATTAATAATTAAAACATTTAATCTGAGATTTCCTAAATATGTTAATTTTTATGAACTATGCAAAAAAGTTGCTTTAAAAAAGTAAATACGCTTTATTTTACTATGCTGCGCGAAGTATTACGCAATGAAATCCCTAGTCGGCCTCCTTAAACCCGGTGACGACTTTGAACAGATTACGTTGATATGCTTCAGATTCTGTAATCGAAATGAAATCGGACATAAATTTTCTGTTGTAAAAGACAAGGTAGCGGAAACATTGCTCTGTAAAAACATGGAAAATGGTGACTTAGCAATGGTATTTAAGGTCGGAATTCACAGTGAAACTGACTGCACAAGTGTCCGATAACAAAGCTCACTAAACACTACTTCCTAGCCATACGTTCAGTTCACATAGTTTTTCAGGATGAAGATTTTCTGAGATTTTGTATATTTTCACTGTATAAGAGTTTTTGTCCCATAGTGAAGACAGAATCCCTAAATTTTGCTTGGTAGAGTGCGGTATACATATTCCGCTTTTAAACACTTAAACATTGCCTAGATTTTTACAAAAATGAATGAATGAGAAATACATATCAATACAAGGTTTGTCTGGCATCAAATTTGATTTCTGAGTCAAATTATTTTTTTTCGTTTGTGTTATCACAAGGATAAAATGGGCACACTGATGGTCCTAAAGGTATCGATACCAAGGAAAGGGTTTGTTTTTATGTTTAACATCCCTTTAAAATTTTTTCACTCATATTGAGACGCCAGTATTTGCTGGTGAAGGGCTTCAAATTGAAACCTATACTCGGCACTCAAGGCCATTGAGCAATGAGAGATCTTTTTCGTGCCAGCACATACTGAGACACGGAACCTCGATTTATACGGTCTCAACCGAAGGACCGATCTCAACGTCCCGCAATGGGATTCGAACCCTAGACTTAAGACCATGCGGGTGACTATAGTATAGGTAACCTATTATATTTAATTTACTGCGCCTGCAATCACAACAAAATTCCGACTCCCATAGTGTCTCCCGCGTGGCGCAGTGGTTAGAGAGTTTGCTGTAGAGTCGCCGAGGGAGAGGCTTATCCTTACGACACAGGTTCGAATCCGACTGCAGGACGTAGATACCGGTCCTTTGGATGAGACTGTATAAACCGAGGTTCTGTGTCGCACCAAAAAGATCCCTCAATGCTAAAAGGCTGTAAGGGCGAAGTACAGATTTAAATTTGCCCCCCCCCCTCCAACTGGGAAATGGTGGCGACTCAAATGAGTAAAATACTCTGGAAGGGAAGTGAAGCAAACAAACAAAACACAAAAAATCACTCTTACTAAAAAATCGTTTTTGTCATCTTCGGTCATGGTCTGGGGGCTTTGGTTGGGGTGTCTCGTACACCCATCCAACATCTCACCGACTTGTCGAAGATTGTATCTCTTTTTTTCATCGTAAAACAATGTGCAGTATATATTTTTAGCATAAAGAAGATGGGCAATCAATACTAGCGAAATGCCATTGGTGCGACAAATATGAAGGTGAAAAAATGAATTAAATCTCAATCAAAACCAAATTCAACTAACATTAGCGTATGTTTTAGGTTAAATCTCAACAACTTGCAAAACAATCTCACAAAGATATTTATTTATGGAATAACTAATGCAAACACCAAAGAGAGGAAAAAGGGACCATAGTGTCATATTATATATTACACTTTTTTTCTATATGGGTGGGCCTTCGCTACAATTTTTTGAAAATTAAACCTGAAAGTTTGAATTAGTGATATCACCTATTGGAAATGAATAGGTGCTATCATCTATTGGAATTTGTGATATCACCTGTCTGAGTTAAGTAGGTGATATCGCCTATTCGAATAGATGATTCAATTTAAATGAGTGATATCACTTTTTCAAACAGGTGCTATCACCTACCGGTATTTGAATATTACATTATATACAATATAATCATTAAAAAGTAGTATGTTAAATTTAGTCAAAAATAAGATGTATAATACAAAAGTCATCAAGAGGTTTTTTTGTTTGTTTATTTGTTTTTTATTTTATTTTTTCAAATTTTTGCTTCTCTATCATTTTCTTTTCCTTAGATATCTAGATGTAGTTTATACTTTGTATATAACTGTACCTAAAAAAATTACACTGTTATTAAAATTTTCTCTCCCCCCAACCCCCCCCCCCAAAAAAAAAAAAATTACTTTTTTTTAACATTTTGTTCCAGATGAACATTTTCTCAGATGAATGTATATTTTGACATGATTAACACATATAATTTTACAAT
The DNA here is from genome assembly GCF_033153115.1 of Saccostrea echinata. Taxonomy (NCBI): domain Eukaryota; kingdom Metazoa; phylum Mollusca; class Bivalvia; order Ostreida; family Ostreidae; genus Saccostrea; species Saccostrea echinata. The sequence goes on from NW_026889767.1 coordinate 427,575, forward strand.
GTTTACGAATAGGTAAAGTTGCCTTAAAAAGCACTTTAAAGTACTGTTAAGATTATATAGACATTATTGATAGAGGGACGACTATTTTTTTCTAAGTCAAATTAATTATAATTACTTATTTTAAACCTTCTCAGGACAGAAAATTTAATTCGAAGGTGAAAAGAGATAGCGTGTTTATTTTCTTATCAGTCGTCATATTGATTATTTTTATCATTTTTAAGGACAACTAATTTTCAAAATATTTTCAAAAACTCCCACTTCATGCCACCCCTCTTACAGAATTAATGAAATGGTCAATCCAAAATCTTCAAAAAAAAAAAAAAAAAAAAAAAAAAAAAAAAAAAAAAGAAAAAAAAAAAAAAAAAAAAACAAACAAACAAACAAACAAACAAACAAACAAATATATAAATAACTACCAGTGCTATCTTCTGTGACTTTTCCACCAGTTCATCAAGTATCTTCTGTATTTCACTGACTTCTGGTGGTTCTTTATCCTTTTGGAATTTTATTATCACCGCTGATCGACAACCAGTCTGTCACATAAGGAAATATTTCGCATCAATATCACATTTACCGTCAGAAGGCTCACGTTTGAAAAGCAAAAAATAAACTAATTAGCAATCTTTGTGGAGGAAAAAAAAACTAGATTGAGAACACATTAAGGATGTTTTCCCTATTTGTCATAAACTTTTTCAGGGTGGAACAATCTTTTGAACACCACTGCATTCAAAACCGAGAATTAAATCTATATTTTATTATTATATGAAAGGTAGAAAAAAAATTATCTATTACTGGTAAATGAATAGACGTAAGAAAAAGAACTTACCGAAGACATACGCATGTATATACTTGATCAAAAAGTTTCTTGTTTTAAATTTGCAGTTAGTGTGTATCCTATATTGTGTATTGCAATGAAGTGATAGCAGTAGGCGACCTAATCATGATGAATGTATGCAGAGTTGGCTTTTGTACTACTTTTTATTAAAGACACAGAAATTCCATATTTGAATATAATAGCACTCTTCCATTCTCTCTTATATCTAAAAAATTAAAAGAAGTATCTTCGCATGCATATTAAATTTATTCTAAAGACTATAAATGTACCTTTTTTCTGCGGGATCATAATTCCGCAAAATCACAATTTCTGCTCAATCCGCGCCTTAAATGTACTTTAAGTACACTAGGACAAATTTCAGCGACAAATTTGATTACTAATGATCAGATTTAACATTTTTTGACAGCTTTTGCGGAATTACATTATATTTTTTTTTAATTTTTAAGGTCTTCCGTCTTCACGGAAGACCTTATAGTGATTCTACTGTTTCTTATTATTAAGGTCTACCGTCTTCACGGAAGACCTTATAGTGATTCTACTGTTTCTTCTTATCATTAAGGTCTTTCGTCTTCACGGAAGACCTTCGAAGCTAGGTTAAGGACGCCAATGAAATATACGCCCTAGAATATTCAGGGAAAATGAATACAATTTTAATATTTTTTTTTCAAACAGCATTAGTTTTGATAAATGTGACTTGTGGTGTTTGCACTTGTATATATCGGGTCTCTGATGAGTTCGGCCAAAGCGCCATCGCTTACATCAGCTGTTTGTCACGTGACAGTTTTAAAATTAGAACATATATGTACTACTACAAAGATCGTAAAAGTTCAACGATATACGGGCAGTTTTACGCTATAAAATTTATTCTGTTTTCTTTGAGACAAATTCCTTAACACGAAAAGTGCTGGGAGCAACTTCCTCATGCTCGGGAATTATTTAAAATTTAGCCGTCTTTCTATAAACTCCAGTCAAGAATGTAATTCACATTTGGAATATTGTTACATTACGGAATAAATCAACAATGCGCAACCAGCTCCCAGCACTTTTCAGAATCGTAGGAATAATAGCTACACGTGTTTAAAAATTCAGAAATTATAGTGAAGCGGATATCGTTGAACTTTTGATATTTTTGAGGGGCGGGACCTGTCATTCTAGCATGTTACTGTACAAATGTGCTCCCTACGGCTTTAGATAATGTCTACACATTATCAATTTAGTTTGACAATAAAATGTGGATTAATATATTTTAGAATATGTCTCTCTTTTGGTCCGACTACGCGTGTTTCGTATTTATTATTAATTTTACAAGCTACGATGAAAGCTTGATCCACGCCTCAAGTACAGAGAAACTGCGTGTCAAACTAAGAAATGACGTCATCTCAGTGAGTACAGCGAGAACATGCTGGCTTTCATTCTACATACGCTAAGTGCTATTATGGCAAGATAAGTTGCACATCCATTTATCTTTATAATATTTATGATAAACGAAAGTATTTAGTGTGTTTTAAAAAGCACATATAGTATTTATTCATAGAGATTCATTTGTACTGTTTTAATGTGACGTCATAATAGCTTTATCGAACCTCTGCATAGGCTGACGTATATATGGGAGTCCTTAACCTAGCTGCGTTATAGTGATTCTACTGTTTCTTATTATTATTCTTTTTTTTGACCAAAATTTTGTGCACGCGATTTCTCGAAATCTATTCAGTAGTTTTCAATGAAACTTTCACAAAAAATGAGTCATCATATGAACTTTGTTCATCACAAGGAAAATTTGGAAAATTCCCTTCTGGTTCCAAGTTATGGGCAATTTCCTGTTTTAAAAATGAAATGTTGTCCGCAAATTTTCTCAAGAGTGGCTAAAGAGAGGAACTGGAGACTTGTCAAAGATAAAAGAGCATGAGTTGTAGATTTGTGAAACGATTTTTTTATGAGTCGTCAGTACTTCCGGTCGTCACCGAAAGTGAACAAAGAAATCGAAAATTTCAACTTTACTTTTTTAAATCAAATCTTGCATCACATTATTGCAAGTCTTTCGCAGTTTCGAAATATGTTGGTCCCACCGGAAACAAAAACGACAACTTCCGGTTATAAGAGAAAAACTACATAATTTGGGTATTTTACTTTCCCTTAAATATCTTTTATAGATAAAGTACTTGAAATGAATTTTAGATATGTTATTCAGACTGCAAATGTCTAGAGTAAAGTCAAATATCTTTGGAAAATTCCCTTCCGGTCGCGTGTTTTTCTGTCTTCAAATTGAGAAAATATCTGAGCGAGATCTTAGAAACGGTAAGAGATTAACACACCAAACCTATAGGAGTAATAGAGCTTGAAGAGTAGGCAAAGCCATTTGGGTTAAATTGTCAGCCGTCACTTCCGGTCGTCACAGGAATTGATCAAAGAAATCAAAAAATTTAACTTTTCTTTTTTAAATTAAAACTTGCATAACCTTATTGCATCTCTTTTGCTGTTTTGAAATATGTTAGACGCCACTGGAAACAAAAATGTCAACTTCCGGTTTTAGGAGATAAAATACGTTATTTCGATATTTAACTTTCTCATAAATATCGCTTATAGAAAAAGTATTGAAATGTTTTAATACATGTTGTAGATACTGCAAATGTCTAGAGACACGTCAGAATTTTTTTTTTTTTTTACAAAATTCACTTCCGGTCGCGTGTTTTCCTGTCCTCAAAATTAGAATTTGTTTTCACAATTGCTCGGCAACAATAAACGACTGAAGTCTGAAACTTTCAGGACTGATAGTCCGTCATCATTTTATTTGCATCGTTTGAAAATTGTGTGTCGCCGTTACTTCCGGTCGTGACAGGAAGTGATGCAAAAAAGTGAATGGTTAATTGTTAGCACGTTGGATTTTCACGCTGACGACCAGGGTTGAATCTCCAGAGTGTCTTAATTTCTTTTATCACTTTTTTCAGCTTGAATTTTCGTTTTTAATTGGACGGAAGACCTCTCATTGCTCGCAATGCGTTTCTAGTTATTATTCTTATTTTTTAGACAACTTTTGTGCACGCAATATCTCGAGAACTATTCAGTGGTTTTTCATCTAACTTTCAGAGATAATGCGTTATAAAATGCCATTGTTACATTTGAAAGACTTTTGGAGAAATTCTCTTTCGGTTCCAAGTTATGGACATTTTTCTGATTTTGAAATGAAATTTTATCCGCGCAAGATCTAAAAAACGGCTAAAGATATGAACTGGAGACTTGTTGGAGAGCATAGAACATGACTTCAAGATGTGCGGGTTTACATTTTCGTGCGTCGTGAGTACTTCCCGTCACTACCGGAAGCGAATTTAAAAAGTCAATTTTTTCAACTTTTACGTTTTTCAATATTTTTCTTTGATTTTAATAGGGTTAATAGAGATTCTTATTGTAATGCTTAATATTTAATTTCTTTTTTTAAAATTGTCTACCAGAAGACATCTTAAAAATAGACTTTTAAGACAAATCTTGTGCACGCAATATCCTGAGAACTATTCGATGGTTTTTCATCTAACTTTTAGGGGTAATGCGCTATAAAATGCCATTGTTACATTTAAAAGAATTTTGGAAAAATTCGTTTCCGGTTCTAAGTTATGGACATTTTTCTGATTTTGAAATGAAATTTTATCCGCGCGAGATCTAAAGAACGGCTTAAGATATGAATTGGAGAATTGTTGGAGACCATAGAACATGACTTCTAGATGTGCGGGTTTGCCTTTTCATGCGTCGTGAGTACTTCCGTTCGCTCCCGGAGGCGAATTAAAAAAATCAATTTTTTCAACTTTTACGTTTTCAATATTTTTCTTTGATTTTAGTAGGGTTATATTCCTTTATAGATGCAAGTTACCGAACATAATAGGTAACAGATTCCTTGAGCTTCATATGGCGAGACGTGTTTTGTTGCAAAACATTCAAGTCTTTTCATTAATGTGTTACTAATTGGAATAGTCCACTTTGGGGGTAAAAAGGAATATAAATTGTGTAAAAAAAAAAACTTAGCGCTGCCTTTATGTTACTTGCCCGTATACGATATGTTATATGTACAGTGTGATAAATAAACATTCTTAGGCTCGAAAATCAGGCTATAGCAACATATTCTTTTTTAATTTCATTGAAGCTATCACGTACACTTATTCAATTGAAGACACATTTCAAAGAAAAGGTGTGAAGATTTACTCGTGACGTTTAACGCGAAATAATGTAACTTGACCCGCCTTTCACAAATTGTCTGATGCAGTAGTGTAGAAGTACAGAAAAAGTTACACTGACATGTCTGTATTTGGAATTGCATAGAATAGAAAGTTGAATGCATAAAGAATAAAGGAAGTAAACACAATAGTTTGTTTTTTTCAGTTTTTATCAGTAACAGATTATTTTCTCTGCTATCAGTTATTGTTAAAACTCAAGTAACCGACGTAAATCTACTAGCACTTCACAAAATTTAGCTGGCTAGTTTTCATCCTTTAAGTCCGCACTATAAGAAAAGAAAAATAACCTGCCCGACACTCGTTACTCCAGGAAAAGAGTGCAAGGTAAACATCGTTGATGGCTGGTACATTGCGCTAGTGTAGTGGTTTCAATATTGAAGAACAAAGTTCGCTTAGGACCTTTTTTGGCCCTGTGAATTTCAGAAAAACTGAAACTGCTTGGTTTTAGTTGACAATGCATTAAATATCATTTAGACCTTTGATGACTGCGTATCAATCAAAAATGACGTAATATTCTGGCTAGCCTATGCATTATGACGTCATGAAATGCGTCATTTTCCCCATATCCTGAAATTTCTACAAAACAGCCAATTTTTAAAGCTATTTTTCGATATTTAATATAGGACGTAACCTCTGATCTTAAATATGTAACTATTAAATGATAGAACTATATCTGAGGATTACAAAACCTATGGTTTTTTTTTTTTTGTTTTGTTTTTTGTTTTTTTTTTTTTTTTTGATCAGAGGATGCGCTTATATTATTTCTCTTCTTTCTTTTTTAAACTAAAACTTGCATCACTTTATTGCATATATTTCGCTGTTTTGAAATATGTAAGATTGCACCGGAAATAAAACGTCAACTTCCGGTCTATTGCTCGGCAACAGTAAACGACTGAAGTCTAAATCTTTCAGGACTGATAGTCAGTCATCAGTTTATTTGAATCGTGACAACATCTTGTATCGCCGTAACTTCCGGCTGTAACAGGAAGTGATGCAAAAAAAAAAAAAAAAAAAAGAATGGTTAATGGTTAGCACGTTGGATTTTCAGGCTGACGACCAGGGTTAAATCTCCAGAGTGTCTGAATTTCTTTTATCACTTTTTCACCTTGAGTTTTCTTTTTTTCAGAATCGGACGGAAGACCTCTCATTGCTCGCAATGAGTTTCTAGTTTTTTTTTTTTTACTTTTTGCATTAAAGTGAGGTAAGTTGCAGGCCTGTAGCAACTAGGGAGGAAACACTTGGTGTTTCCATTAAGACCTAATATCTTTGTACTCGATCATAGTGAATTGTTTGTCTTGTAAAAAGTAAACAGAAAAATTAATGTAGTTGTTTAATGTAGTTAAGCACATCTCTCCTTTTTTTCTAATCCCCCAAGACGTCTGCAGTTTAATGACATAATACTAAAGGTCGTAAAAGGATATACAGTTTGGACAAAGTAAACAATATTTTTCAGTTAATATCCACCCTGAGTGTACTGTACAGACAATGGGAGGTATATGTAAAAAGTGTATAAAAAATGATTGACTTAGTGCATGTACTTTGGTACACATTACTGTGATACTAGTCCAACCTAATTCACACATACATCTTTCACGCACTAACAAAGACAAACACAAAAATACGAAAAAATAAAGTAGCATAATTCCAGTAGACATCTGAGCGGCTCATTGATAGCGCATTTTATTGTTTACCCAGCCATAATGTCACTCATAACCGGAAGTGTTCCTGACCATGTACATGTATGTTGCAAACCAATTTCGATCAGATTCATTTTTTCCGAATTCTTTCATCTATTGAGTCAACAATATCAAACTTGATTCTACGTTTTCCACATTGTCCGCATACAGCACCATTAAAGTACCACGCCGCGGTGATTTGTGGGTCTTCACTGAGTTTGGGAACTAGGATAGCGTTAACCCGCGTCACGTCGTCAGCGACTCTCCATCCCTTTTTCAGGTCTTTTATTTCGGATCTTTTTAAGGTCTTTCCTCTCCACGGAAGACCTTATAGTGATTCCATTGTTTCTTATTATGTCGCCCCGAACGAAGTCGGGCGACAATTTGCTATTGTACGCCTAAAAACCTTGTCTCGGAATTTTCTCGCAGATGGCTGGGACAATCTTCCTGAAACTTTCCACAAAAGACAATCACTAGTTGTTCTTGTGCAGTGCAGACTTCAGTCTCAAGATGGCTACCGTTGCCATGGAAACGTGCGAAAAGTGACGTATTTTGTCGAGGAATGTTCTCACTGGTCCCTTGAACAATCATCATGAAACTTTACAGAAATGATGATCAGTAATTGTAGTTGTGCGATTCGCATTTAAAATTTTCAAGTTATCAATTGTTGCCATGGAAACAGAGGAGAAGTGGAAATTCTTTAACTTCAATTTTCTCAGTAACTGATCGAGAAATCATTTTGAAACTTTAATGTATGATTCCTTGCATTGTGTCAAAGTGATTTCTATTTTTAAGAATAACCTGGAATTGGCCGCACACAGTTACCATAGATACAAAACAGAAAAAAAAGGTATTATGCTCACATATGCTCTTAGAGGTGGCTTGGACAATCTTGATGAAACTTTACAGAAATTATAATTATAAACTCTAGGTGTGCAGACAACATTCAAGCAATCTCTTGGAAACTTTAAAGGTTTACTCCTTCTACTGGATCAAATTGTTTTCCGCAAAAAAAAAAAAAAAAAAAAAAAAAAAAAAAAAAAAAAAAAAGGGAGCAGGTCCATCGCTTCAGCCACCTGAACGCAGTCGTATTTTGGCTCACCTTAGTTTTGTACTCGAGCGTTGTCGTGGATGGCTTTCAAAATCTTCATGAAACTTTACAGAAATAAAAATCACCAACCCTAGCTGTGCAGGGGCCAAGTAAGGAACAAATGATTTAAGAAAAGTCGCGGTCACGTGACCATTGTATGCTAGCAGAAGTTCCTTTTAATCAAAGTACTGAAAGGACTGATACAAGTTGATCAACTCGTATCAGTCCTTTCAGTACTTAGCCAATGGGTATTGCTTTAGTGATGAAAAAATGAAATATCTATTTAGGCCAATGGGTATTGCTTTAGTGATGAAAAAATGAAATATCTATTTAGAAACAGAAATTTAAATTTCCATTTGATTTCTGATGTCAATTTCATGACATGATGCAATGCATTTTAAAATCCAATAAACAGATAATACTTTATGAAATTATAAGAAAACGACATTTTTTTTACAGTATAATTATACAAGTTATACATTTATTGAGCATTGCTACCTTATTTTAAGAAATGAAATGAACTTGCACAAATATCATAAAATATATTAAAACTACAATTTTTGACATTCCTTATAGTGTATGCTGCAAGTATGTTTTTGATAAGTGTCATTTTTCTCTGATGTTTTTTTTTTCCTGAGTAATGCTTTATTTTCACATGCAGTTTTCAAATAAAATTCTGTTAACTAATAAATGTACAGTCAAAAAAGTTATTGTACATTTTTACTACCCTCCCCCTTAAACACACACGCGCGCGCACGTCACCCCGAATAACAACACCATAAAATATTTCTCTTAACCCGAAATCAACCTCTGATCGACTTTAAATCTACTAAAGACCCAAAATAATTTTTCATGAAAATGTGCTTGTCTTTGACTCAATTATTTAATCGCCGAATTTCTGTACAGATGAACAGAGATATAAAATTTACTTTTAAATTTGTAAATCAAGTTTCCCTAATATATGAGTTTATATTCCACTGCCGTGATGCTTTTTCTGCTGAGTGTGTGTAAATCATCTTACCTACGATTACTCCATTTTAATATAAACCACTTGTATTAGTTTAATTATTTCTGGTACCAGTAGTGACTAAAACCTAGCGCTATTATTCCTTCAATGCAATCCACTTCTCCGGATATGTTAGTGTTAGTTACATGTATAAACATATGTGTTCTGTTGTATTCCATGTTTATCAATCAGAAATCAAACAAAAAGAGGTTTTTGAGGAAATCAAAAATTTTATTAATCACCAATCCTGCCTGTCAAAACTATTATCTCCGCACAACAAATCCTCCACAATCCAAGAGTCGGTAGTCCAATCCCAGCAACTAGACCATGTGTTTTTAAAAGCTTCTTTAAAAAAAAACATCCCCCACCCCCCCAAAAACAAAACAAAAAACACAACAACAACAGAATATTACACTTCTAGACCATTTCCAATAAAGCCAGTTCTGGGCGACATGCGCTATTGTTTGCAATAGCAGACTTTCTAGTTATTATTATTTTTTTTTAGGCAACATTTTGTGCACGCGATTTCTCGAAAACTATTCAAGAATTTCTTGAAATTTTCAGGGATAAAAGGTCTTGATATGAATTTTATATAAAATTCTGTTTTTTGGTAAATTCGGTTCTAGTGCCATCTGATTTCAAAATGAAATTTTGTTCGTGAGTGTTCTCAAGAATGGCTAAAGATATGAACTGGAGACTTGTTAGAGATGATAGAACATGATTTCTAGATTGGAGAGGGCACCTTTTCGTTCGTCGTTGGTACTTCCGGTCGCTTACGGAAGTGATCAAAGAAATCCTTAAATTTCATTTTTCCTTTTTTAAATAAATACTTACATCACCTTATTGCATCTCTTTTGTAGATTTGAAATATGTTGGTCCCACCGGAAACAAAAACGTCAACTTCTGGTTATGAGAGAAAAACTACATAATTTGAGTATTTTTCTTTCCCATTAATATTTATTGTAGATAAAGTATATGGAATGAATTTTAAATATGTTATTCAGACTGCAAATGTCTAGAGTAAAGTCAAATATCTTTGTAAAATTCATTTTTGGTCGCGTGTTTTCTGTCCTCAAAATGATAAGTTTTCTGAGCAAGATCTTGGAAACGGTAAGAGATTAAGACACCAGACTTATATTAGCAACAGACTTAAGATGTATCCAAAACCACTTGGGTTCAGAGCGTCAGCCGTCACTTCCGGTCGTCAAAGGAAGTGATCAAAGAAATCGAAAATATCAACTTTTCTTTTTTTAATTAAAAATTACACAACTTTATTGCATCTTTTTCGCAGATTCGAAAGATGTTGGTCCCACCGGAAACAAAAACAACAACTTCCAGTTATAAGAGAAAAACTAAATAATTTGAGTATTTTACTTTCCCATAAGTCGCCCGCGTGGCGCAGTGGTTAGAGCGTCTGCTCTAGAGTCGCGGAGTAAGGAGTTGATCCTTACGTCACGGGTTCGAATCCCACTGTGGGACGTGGAGACCGGTCCTTCGGTTGAGACCGTATAAACCGAGGTCCCGTGTCGCAGTAGGTGCTGGCACGAAAAAGATCCCTCACTGCTCAATGGCCGTAAGTGCCGAGTATAGGACAAAATTTGCAGCTCTCCACCGGCAAGTGGTGGCCTCTCCATATGAGTGAAAAATTCTCGAGAGGGACGTTAAACAACATACAAACAAACAAACAAACTTTCCCATAAATATTCTTTATAGATAAAGTATTTGAAATGAATTTTTAATATGTTATTCAAATTGCAAATGACTAGAGTGACCTCAAATATCTTTTAAAAATTCATTTCCGGTTGCGTGTTTTTCTTTCCTCAAAATGTGAAATTGTCTGAGCGAGATCTCTAAAACAGGTAAAAGATTTAAACACCAAATTTTTATGAGTAACAGACCTTGAGGAGTAGGCAAAACCATTTTGGTTAAACGCGTCTGTCGTAACTTCCGGTCGTCACAGGAAGTGATCAAAGACATCAAAAATTTTAACTTTTCTTTTTTAAATTAAATTTTGCATCACTTTATTGCATCTCAAATTTTCCTAAATAGTTTGAGAGTAGCTCATCTACGACATTTTAGATGATATCTTTAATGTCATTAACTTTGATTGATTTTTTTAGATCGTTTTTATTATTTCAGTCAGTTGCGTCTAAAGTGACAGCATTTCCTCTGACTTTTTTTTCTGATTTTTTTTTTTCACTACTGTTCTGTGGAGTCTGAGATTTTTTTTTTTTTTTTTTTTTTTTTTAGATCGGACTGTTTGTTGACTTGCGTGAGTTAGCATTCGTGTTTCGGGTTACAACACCACTTGTCGACATAGTAAAGTATTTGTCTATTGAATTCAAAAAACCGAATGAAACATGTAACTATTTATAGTAATGACTACTCACGTCGAATACTGGATTGAAGTCTCTTTCAAAAACACCGCCCTACTCACCAGGTCTCCCAAAATCACAGTCCTAAATCTCTGGGCGCCCTTGACCACAAAACACCCTATCCAAACACCCAACTTCTTAAAAAATGCACTATAACGGCCACTCTGTCACAAAGCGTGACCTACTCGCACGGGCGCCATTACCGGAATCCCATTTAGTATAGATGATGTAATTCCTTGGGCGGCATTTATAAAGCTTAGTTTTATTTCTCAATTTAACAAAAAATGAAAGCTACGTGAAAACCAGAACAAAAATCAAATATGTATATTGCCATAGTAAGTAATCTGAAGCACATAGAGGCGCAACATCGAATTCCTCATTTGCGGCATTTGCAACACTTTTTAGTTTTTGTTTGTTTGTTTTTTTGTTTTTTGTTTTTTTTTTTTTTTTTTGTTACGTGTAGATGCTTCTTCAAAATTTCTTTCCTGAAGTTATGGTCTTTACAAATTTCTGTCAATATCTTCAGAAATGGTTTCAATTCTATCAATTCCATTCCTTTGGTTTTCCTCAATATCAATTTCAAGATACGGTTCAATTGATTCCATAAACCATCGCTGAATACACAGTATAATGATCTCAGAAACAGATTATCTCAAACAAAGTGTACTCGCCCTCTGAGAAAGGAATCATCAAAATGACGTAATACAAATGTATGCATCGAGGCTTTAGCAATTTTTGTGTTAGACTAGAAAGAGGATTGCTAAGCGTCCAATCACTTTCTGCAATGAAACAATCTTCCATTTCCTGTGGGGGTTTTTCTGTCTGATTTTGATTTCCTGCGAACTATTTGGTAGTTATCAAAGAAACTTACCACTAAGAAAATTAATAGCGTTAGTGGATATTGTATCAATAATGAGTACTATGTACCGAACTGCTGTGGTCCTTTTTTTCTAAATTTCTTGACGTACAGGTTTGTGTCTGTATAAATAGCTAGATTCATCAAAGAGCAATTACATGCATTGATGTAACATTTGATAACTCAAATTGAATTTGCATTTTCATTTCGTTTGTAGCGCAAAAATATAAATAAATATATAAATAAATAAATAAATTTGATATTTTACTAAAAATAACTTTTCTCCGATTCAAGTGTCTTAAAATTGAATTTGATCTTTCGCCTCTTTTTCAAATAAGCTTATATTGCCTGAATACCCTATATATAGGAAAATTTTCTCTTTGTCACGATATATGATCATCAAAAATCTATCGTATTCTTATTATCAGTTGGTGTTTTTCTTTGCATCTTTGCATAATTAATCAAGCCAGTATACTGATAAAAAGTTTACCAAGCTTCAGCCTATCTATGTTTTAAATGATCTTTACCATGTTTGTACATTGTTTAACATTCGTGTTATATGATTAATGACTCTAAACCCCACAAAGTACTTTTCAGGTTTAAAAAAAAAAAAAAAAAAAAAAAAACACGTGCAAGATTGATCTCATCCTTTTGTGAAATCACTTACTTTTACGACAGAATATTGAAGTGAACTCCATCTGAAAAGAAAAAGAAAATAAAGAAATGCAGTAAGTAATGGCACTTACAGTTTATTTAAATAAATGTACTGCAATATTTTCATACTCTTTTTCTTAGAAATTCACTTGAAAAATGATACATGTCCAATTCACTGAGCTGTTAAAGAAAACTTTTTGCCAAGTCATAAAATGAAGGCGTATATCTGTGAAAACTGCACTGCAATGCATAAAATACTAATGAACTCGTATATATTTGATTGATTAATGCTTAACGTGGGTATATTAAGGAAGCATTCAAATCATTTCAAATCATTCATGCTCTACGTATGATCGATTTCTAAAACGAGGTAAGTTATTGACAAACAAGTTGATGAAACAAGAATATCAACAGTTTCGTTTAAAGTCATTATTTCGTAAGTTCTATGGTCGATACAATGACCTTGTCAGCAAATACAATCTTTCATTAAATCAAATGCTGACTGACTTTTTTCATACTATTTGTTAGGCCATTATTTACACACTGAATTGTCGACGGATTTTTCAGTTATTTCCCGATCATGACAAGGAGCACACGGTGGATGTGACTGGTCGGCAGGGGATGCTCACTCCTCTGAAGTTTTAAGGGTCCATATTTGCTCTGCTTTTATTTTGTAATGTTTAATAGCCTTTTGAGCTCGAATACTGTTCGTTATCTCCATATATTTCATTATATGGAAATTTAGACTTTTTAAAGAAATTTAAGTTTACAATTTATCAAAGCCGCCGATAAAAATGTAATCTATTATTAACTATTGCATCAAGAGAACAGAGTGTCTGTTGCCAAGAAGAGTACCACCAAGACGTCATGGCGTGACTTCTATAATAGAAAAATATTCTTAAATAAAAAAAAAAGTTACCAGAACTACAGTACCTCGGGGTTTAATTATTTCTTTCAGTACATAACAGTATTTGAAAAACATCTCTTTTGCCTAAAAAGTGCTGCTAGAATCCCACTGTCCGTTCGGGAAATAAATATTCCACACATTCGCACAAAATCTTACCCGATGTTTTGCATTATATACATATAACCCGAGATATTTCTTCAAATCATGCTTACCTCACGATTCTAGCATCACTTTCTAAGTATTATAGAACGCAAGATTTCGATCCGTACAAATCTTATGTTTTGAAGTATACAGCTTAGTGTTGTTCTTTTGCATTTTTGTTGTCACAAATGACAGAGGAAAGGCCGACCGAGATACCTAATTAGCTGTCTTCAATAGAAGAAATAATCGATAAAAATAAATCAAAACACCTGTTTAACAAACTTTAACTTCACATGAATAACACACAATACTCACGGTATTTGCTTCTAAACCCCCTTTTACGTATCTCTTTACATGCTGTCTTAGCCAAATTCTCGTTACACAACATGATCGATTCTCCTGTTACGTGTTAAACAGTTATGACGTCATCGGTCGAAAATTTTAATCCAAGTAACAAATACAGCGTTAGGATCAATTCCTTATTTCTCGACTTTAGAGTGAATCTCTATCCACTGTGCCAAGCATGCCAAGCATATGGGGTTTTATATCTCCCAGCTGATTCAATTCGCAAGAGCATGTTCTTCGTATGATCAATTTCTAAAACAAGACAGGATATGAACAAGACAGGATATGAACAAATTACTTGACGATACAACGATATCAAACATCTGATTCAAATTCAAAATTTCAGAAATTTTGTGGTCAATACAATGACTTTGTTCGCGACTACAAGCTATTGTTAGGTCGAATATTGTCTGACGTCTTACATACGAATTCATAGGTCAATATTTTCATACAGAATTGTCTTTGTTTTTTTTTTTTCTATTTACCTGATCTTTACAGAGTACACGGCGGGTGTGACCGGACAACAAGGGATGTTTATTCCTCCGTTGTACCTGATCACAAATCTTTTTTTTCAATATGAATTGTTTGATAAGACTTTGAGCACGATTACTGTTCACTATCTTCACATTTCAGGGAACCAACTGCAATATAAAAAGTCTTTGGTTTTACATCATATGTAACTTACGTTGAGTACACTGTACATGCCAAGTTAATGGAGAACCTTTCGTCTAGGTATTTTTAAGAACCATCTTAAAATACAGGTGCATGTATTGTCGAAGTTTATAGGAAAGAGCTAGTGTTCGCACTTCTAAGCTAATTGCGAGATGTTGATTTGATAAACTATTTTGATGAAAACAAAAAACAAAAACAAAACAAAAAAAAGTTGCACATGGGTAGGTAAAGATTATTTTGAAAATTCATTGAGTTGTTTTCATAAAGTTAACTTGATTTTCTTTTTGGACGAACTACTTGAACACCTTTTTAAGCATATGTTGTCATTTCCTTATCAATATAAACCCGACAGAACCTAACCCTACAGTTATTAAATCTATCTGACAGGTATTGTAAATAGCAACACAGTGCATGATAAAAATAAACAGGGAAATGCACATTTAAGATATTGATTATTTCAAGGACAGACGATTCGCAATCAAATGATAACACTAGCCCTCATTGTCTACTCAGATTTATGGCAATTTTGCTTTTAATAACTTACTGCTGCAAGAAAAAAATGTATGAATTTATTTCTTGAAAATCAGTCTAGAAATGCAAAAGAATACAAGCAGAAAAGGAAAAGGACAATTGTTACTAACGTCAAATACCTAGTACATGTTTGCTAACTAGTTTAATGATAATACATTCTAACCCTAACTTTCGGATTGAGATAATTTCATGACCCGCTTTAAAAAAAAAAAATAAACAGGTTTCATGCAAATTAAAAAAGTTGGGAACTTTTCTGTATAATTAAAATTCTGTTTCACCGTTTTTTGAATATATGTCAGGTGTTTCCTTATACATGACTCTTACCTAAATACTTCAACAGTCTTCGAACATTTAATGCATGTTCACCAAATGATTAAAATGACGAGAGCAACGTAACACATGTATTCTCTGCAAATTGAAATGCGCATTGACGGCTTTAAAAGAATATATCACGTTGAAAAATTTTGGTTGTAAAATGTTCCCTTGTCGTAAGACAGCATAAAACTCAAACCATTGATTATATATATATATATATATATATATATATATATATATATATATATATATATATATATATATATATATATATATATATATATATATATATATATATCATACTTCATCAAATTCCTATAAAAAATTCTGTAATCTTCATACAAACTTTCTGATGGTAAAATACATATTTTATGTAAATTTGTTTTGCTCTTTGCTATGGATATTGTTACAAAAAACATTTATATTATTGAAATATCAAATATAAATGATGGAATAACTTTGAAGAAGTCAGTGTTAGTGGTTGTTTTACTTTGATTTATTGTCAGTTCCATTGGTAGTTTTTAAATTCAGTCCAGATATTTCCACTATATGTACCATGTTTTAAAATCAGTCAACAAAGTAACTGAATTTTTGTGCTTAATTCATTTAACTTAGTATACACAGTGCATACAAATTATACATTCCTTTCAAAATGAAATGCCTAAAAAGTACTAAAAATCACATTATTTTCTTAATAAACTTTCCTGTATTTTGCAGGTTATTGTAAATTTCGAAACCGGAGAAGGCATGCTTCTAAAATCCTAAAATAGATTATTCCATAATGTTTTTTTTCAGATCACAACCAATCAAAATATTATAATTTTATTTAGGAGACAGCCCTTTTCTGATAGACTTCTTGGTCTAAACCTTTGCATAAATCAATGATTAAACGCGGTTTTTGCTACTTTGGCCAACAATGAATGTTAATGTTTTAAATTGCAAAACAAATAAATAAATAAATAAAACAAAATAAATAGGTAAACAAATTTTAGGGTCTAAAATGAAACATATACGATAGAAACTAACTAATGAATATTGATATTTAAATATTTCGGAAAATTGTTCTCTCCAATTGGTCAATTCTTTTGTTGCAATAGATACATTATTTTGTTGAAAACCATTCTGAATACAAGAACTCCAAAGTTTATATTAAAAAAGAAATGTTTGCATTTCTTTTATTGACATGACTTATATACCTTTAGAGTTTTTGAGATCGTCTTCAACAATCTGTTGATATTCCCATGGGTGCCAATTGCGTTTCATTATTAGCTGCTGTGGTCTTAACATAAGGTTTATCGACGACCTCGTATCTATTAACAATATTCATTTCCATTCCTAAGTTGATGCAATATACCCTCTGAATTCGAGATGAAAGATACCACAGAGGCTGATGATTGGATAATTTACTAGGAAAGGCGTAGATAGAAAAATAACAACAAAACTATGAAACAATGGACAGATATCATTTACATAATAGAGTGTATGTCTCCTGTTGATTCACTTTGCAACAGCATGTTCTACGTTCGAATTTCTTGAGAAACGAAGCTGGCCACTAACTAATAAGTTGATGAAACAAGGATATCAACAATTTCGTTTAAAGTCAACACTTGGCAAGTTTTTTGGTAGATAAAATGACCTCGTCAACAAATACAGTATATCATTAAGTGAAATGTTGGCTGACTTCTATCATATAAATTGTCAGGTCATTTTTACACTGAATTTGTATGGTTTCTTCCGTTTACCCGCTCATGACAAAAAGCAAAAGGCGGGTGTGACCGGTCAGCATGGGATGCTTACTCCTCCATGGCACCTGTCCCTATCTCTGATGTTTTTACAGCTCTTTGTTTGCTCTGCTCCTGATTTTTATTGCTTCAGTGGACTTTTGAGCATGATTACTGTCCGTTATCTTCATACTTCATACTTCACCTTTTTTCATTGTATCAATTAAACACCTGGTTGGGATATCAACAAAGATTGTAGGAAATATTTTGTTGTGAAAATACTTAGAGAATAATTTTAGACACTTCGTTATGTTTTGAGATATGGCAGCCTAAATACATGTATATGCAGAAATAAATTGAGAAACATGCTTACACTCTGTGCACAATAAAAATACACTTTTTTGAAGTATGGGATCCGTAATTCTCTGATCGATAATTCCTTTTATTCAGACCAACGAGCTACAAATCTGCTTAAAAAATATATATCTATTTACAAAAATGATATTGACACCCGAGAACTCCGAAAATTTTTATATCCAAAAAGACAATTTGTGGGTCAAAAGTCCTTTTTTTGATTTAAATTTTACAATATTTTGTTAAAATGGGATTGTTGTTCATATATTTAGACATATATTTTTGGATCAACCGTTAAAACTGAACCTTAGATAATGGTTATAGCGAAATGCATAAAAAGTGTAGAATGGTACATGTACATTGTAGCATGATTGAGGTGAACCCTTTTTTCTGGGTTAATAGGCATGTTGCTCAGTCGGTAGAACGCTCACTTCGTGATCGGAAGGTAGTGTGTTCGAATCTCGGCTGAGAATGACCTTAAACGATAAAAAAAAAAAAAAATAGGTAGCAACTGTTTCTTCGCCATGCGCTCGGCATTTTGAAGTGAAAGTTAATGGCCCTTCGGATGAGACCATAAAAACCAAGTTTCCATGTCACGATAGGCGTTGGCACGATAAAGATCCCTCACTGCTCAATGGCTCTGAGTGCCGAGTTCATCTCAAAATTTGAAGCCCTTGACCGGTATATGCTGAGGTCTCTATATGAGTGAAAAATTCTCGAACGGAAAGTAAAACAACATATAATCAATCTATAGGAATGTTGTACAGGTTTGCAGAACAAATTGCATTTTGTGGTATATTCATGCATGTGCTTGAAATGGAAGTACTTTTATATCCTTTCTTAATGAAATGCTTTGAAACTCAGAATTTAGAGATTATAAAGATTTATGGAAAGTCTAGTCAAGATGAAATAGTCAGAACACACATGAATGCATGCATGTGCATAAACGTGAGTGCGCGCGAAAGGAACATTATACTTGATACAGGTATATATATATATATATATATATATATATATATATATATATATATATATATATATATATATATATATATATATATATATATATATATATATATATTAATGCATTCAAGATCATAGACTTTCTGTCGTCAGTATTGAATGAAGAAATGATTAAGTATCCAATTAAAAATTCTGATAACATTTTCCACATGTCCGGTATATAAAAAAATGCATTTTAGCGGGAGGGAGGGGAGATCTAATGTTTAAAAAAAAGAATAGATAAATGTTAAATACTCACATGCAGCTTTTTAGAAATGTAAAACATGCAAGCAATCCAGGTAGTAATCGTCAGTGTTTATTTGACGAATCCGCGTGGTATAAAAGAGGATAAAGCACCAAGAAATATGACAAAATTGTCGGAATTGTTAAAGCCAAATATATGAGATCGGTTATCCTCTCCTTACTCTCCACAAAATAGTAAACCATAAAGAAATCTTGGAAAAGGTCAAACATATAAATCAAGATTAAAATTGACGTTGCGATCACAACAGCACATTTCCCAGTGCAATTGGATATTGATTTGCATGCAGGTGTTTCCAATTCAGTATATTTATTCTGTTCACTATACTCTGCTTCGTCGTGCAAGTTGCTGACTAGTTTAGCTTGTAATCTGTTTATGTTGAGTTGAAGAAGAGGCTTTAGCTTTTCCTTGAGGGCAACACAAAGCATAAGAAAAAAGGAAAAGAGGAAAGTGAATGATCCAAGAGAAACCCGGAAACACGTGATCTGTTCCTGTGAAAATTCGAGGCTTTTTGCAGGGAAGGCTGAAGGAATATAATGAAATAGATAATCTTTAATGTTTATTTTTTTCATCCACAATGTCTCGTTTATGTAAGAAATAAGTTTCAAAACTATGTATGATACAAATATATTATTTCAGGATTTTACTCACCTGAGCTGTTAATTTCAACCATTTTTAACATAATGATTGTGAAGCTGAAGTCCTCAGAAACAATTTCTTAAACAACAAACCGTTAAATTGCAGGTTAAAACTATGAAGACGAAGGAAGGTTGGTAGTTTTGGCTATTATATATAAATCGTCCAATTGATTTGAAACAATTTTTAAATAATGACAGTTTTCGGTGTCTTAGGTTCCTTTTAGACTAGAAAAGAATTCTGTAACACACACATTGAAGGCCAGTACATAATCTAGATTTAAGTATTCAATCTTCATCATTTTATACGGTTGATATGGAAATCCTAAGCGTAATAATAACTTTTTATCTCGTTTTATTTATATTTTCTGAAATACCCGCATATTTACAGAAAAAAATATACATTGATATACATGATTGAGTATTTATTAACCTGTTGATAACGATGAAATGAATACAATTTTAAAAAAAAGTTAACTATATCAACCCTTCAAGTGAGGTTGCAATAAGAACACAGGATAATATTTTATTGTCAAAACAGAGAAAAATGGTATAGCATTAAATTTCTATCGTGCTGGTAAAAACCAAATGATACATATACATCAACAATTTGTGTTAATTATCTTTTTCTATGTTTTTTTTTCTATCTTAAATGCAAATTTTAACAGGGAAACTGATACCTTTAAATAGATAAAGATAAATCTGCATTTCATAACGTATTAAAAAAATCTGATATCAGATATATTTATAGATCAGATGAAACGTCATTTGTATGAAACGATATATTTAATTCATAAAGAATTTCATATTTTTTATAATTTTCAGAAAATTTTATATCGCTCCGTTAGTTCTTAGCAGCTATAACTTCATCTTTATGTTTTTAAAATTGCATTAATCAGATTATTATCTTGATAAGCATTTAATCGATGCTATTTTAACAGTGATTTTAAGGGACCCTCACATAACAAATAATCAAGCAAGGATTGCAAGGATATTATGTACGTGGTTTTTTTTTCCATATTGAACATTTTATATTACAATTCAGTGAACTTGCAAAAAAAAAAAATACATAATGCACAATAACAATTTTCTTTATTAAAATATATAGGCTTCGGCTGCTTTTTATAATGGGGGAGCCAGACAGCACTTATTTCCATTTTAGACATCCCTAAAAATACATAAATGGTTGGTACAGAACACATAATTATGCTCACCTGCGTGATCAATTCATACAGAGAAAACATTCCATTAGATACGTTTTCGAATAGCAATAAAAAAATCAAAAAAGAAGTAAAAAAAAAAAAAAGTATGCCAGTTTACACAATCATTAGACCATTTAAAGATGACTTCTTTAAAATACATAACGTATTTGCAAAAAGCCTTTAATCTTTGACAAAAACGAAATAAGTAGATTATCTTTAATAAAGATGAGGAATGGTGGAAGATTTACAAAATTTTAATCATTTTCAAAAGAACAAAGATTTGCACACAAAAAAATGTTGTTTATTTAAGGGATGTTTTAAAATTTTGTGTGAAATATTGGTGTGTAAATCAAACAGACTTGTCACGTAGGTATATTTCATTCAATGCGCTAATGCTTCATGAAAAATATTCCCACGTACAAGTCTGTGTGATTTACAAACCAAAAATCCACACTTAACTTTAAAACATTCCTTATTTTTTATATTTTACATGTTTAAAGACGTACAACACACTGGGGGAGATAACTCTTTCAATTTCAATTAAACGTTTAACTTGACGTCAAATTTGACGTTTATAATAAAGCGTCAAAATGACGACCGAATTGATCCCGACGTAATTAAAAGAAAATGGGATTAGGGACTTGATTTGGTTTCTTTAGAAATACCAAATCGTATCTTTGATTGTTTGCGCTTTTGATGTAAAACCCACCCCTCCTTCCATAAAAAGGGAAGAAAGGAAAGAGTATGTCTTAAAATTTCTTTTATTTTATAAGAAACTCGTATCCGTGATCAATATTAGCAGAACAATATTCTTTATTTTTTTTATGATACATTGCTTTCTTTTGTTACAGTTGGCTATGTAACATTCGCATTACCAGATCACGGGCCTATCTTAAAATTAAGAATTAGCCATATAAATACTCTTTTGTTCTCCTTTTAAGAAAAAAAAAAGTTTTACGACCCGTTTCCAAAAGTTCACTGGTCAAAGAGGAACAACTCTAAAAATGTGGGAGATTTTCCCCTTCCCATCTTGAGTTATTTACTCCTGTTTGCCGATCAGTTATGAAGACACATTTACAATGAATTCTGATGAACTCAGGAACTGAAAACTATAATATATACTAAGTAAGTACCGAAAATGCAATAGAATTGTTTAATGAAATGGTCCGAATTAATGAATATGTTATATGCGGCAAACTGGCCATATCCGACCATCTAGATCTACGATCTATCTCTGGAAACAATTTCAGTGCGCATTTCCTCGAATCAAAACAAAACGTTAATTTGATACATGTATCACTGTACATGAATATTTTGACACATGAATAATTTACTTTAATTTAATTAAACATAGATGGAGAATTTACAGTTTGATAAATTGAAGTTAATGTAGACGAATACGATATATTTCCATTTTATCTACGGAAGCAAAAGACGGATGCATACATGTGTGTGTGTGTGATTGGGTGGGGGGGGTACTTTTAGACCCCTCTCTTGTTTGAAATAAATAAGAAACAATATATTCCATTTACCAGTCTGTTTACATCATAGAAGAGTTGAATTTTCAACATTGTGCGTTCACTTTTAATGAAAAATGAGATTAAAATTCAATGTCAGTTGAATTCATACGCAGGTATAAAATTAAATGCAATTCAGCCATGTGTATGGACTACATATTGGACACGTGGAATTAAAATCCTTAGAGAATAAGTTTTACTTTTATTCTAGTAGTTGATAGTTTAACTCTTATTCTAGTTGTCAGAATTTTAATCTGCATGAATGAATGAATGAATTGGTACTTCAGGGATTTAAAAGATTAAATATATATCTCGAGGTAACCCATGTTTCATCAAGTTCTAATGACTGCGTCCAAAAAAAGGGGGGGGGGGGGGCTTCGTCAAAAATTGAATATAAATCTGCATTTCAATGAACTGTAAAGTTTTAAGAACTCCGATATATAATGTAAATAATTTTTTAAAAGCAAAAAATATTTTCTAGCTTGGAATTTTTCATGTGTATTTGTAGATCTAACAATGTTTTCGTCCCACGTCTGAAAGACACTTGAGAAACGTGACTGAAGGAGAGGGGGGGGGGGGGTGTGATTTTTTGCTATAAATTCAAAACGGCTCGTTTAAAAAAAGAATACAAAAAATTATCAAGATTACTTTTGCAACCAGTTACATGAAAAAAGTATTTTTTCCAAAATTAAACAATAGGTTTTTTCATAAAAAAAATATTTAAATTAAAAAATACGCATTTTTTAAGGCTTAAATGAACCATAGTTTTTCAGTTTAAGTTCTTCAAAAAATATTTTGCCAATGAGTAACTCTACAAAAATACTTTATTTGAGTGGATAATGGCTATATGAATGAGTCGATGAAATTTGACGGCCAGACTAGCTCAACTTTTTTGATAATCAAGGATTTTATAGCCAGCCGAATGAAAATTTCTTCTCCGCGTGTACAACCAAAGGGGGGTAACTTTTGGAACTTCCTGTCCAAATACGACTCGAACGATTTTGTCCAAAATGTGCATACGCATTGTATATATAGTCATGTGTAACATATACAAAAATAGCGAAAATTAAACGACAGGAAATTTTTCGTGGTGGGTGTGTTGTACGTCCTTAAAAGGACCAAATATGTACTCAATATTTGAATTTCTTGCTGCCTTATATCGTTGCATTTTTATTAACGTTAATGTAGCCTTATTGTGATGTCACTTTAGCGCGAGTTTTTTCCGTATATATTTCTACGCGTGAGTATACACGAAAATGGTATTAAAATCAATTTCACAGTTGGCTTAGTAGAAAAACACAGCAAATGTAAATATTTGATTTTAGAAGGCAATAAGCTCGATCCAAATTAAATGAAAACCATATGCGCGTTGAAAAAGCAGTGAAAAAAGGTACTATTCCATACATGATAAGAGTTAGTCAAATGTATTTACTCTGACTCAAATCGTCACAGTAGCTTGCTCCGTGATCGGAAGGTTGTGTGTTCGAATCACAGGCCATGACTGACCTAAGTCGATGAAAATATGTAGCAACTATCCCTTTGCCGAGCGCTCGGCACTTTGAAGCGAAAGTTGCGGGTCCTTCTGATGAGACCTTAAAAACCGAGGCCGTGAGTCTCGGTAGGCATTGGCACGATAAAGAACCCTCACTGCTCAATGGCCCTGAGTGCCGAGTAAAGGTCCAAATTTGAAGCTCTTCAACGGTATATGGTGAGGTCTCTATATGAGTGAAAAATTCTAGAACGGGACGTAAAAAAAAAACATACAATCAATCAAACAATTAATTACTCTGACTCAAGGTCTATAGATCGACTACATAAACAAAGCAAGGGGAACAACTAAACAAAACATGCAACAATAGCATTTAAACAGCAGTTATAATCACTAAATATTAGTGTTACAATAGCATCAGTATTGATCAGGTAGAAAACAATAAAAATTGGCATTAATCAGTGGGCATTATATTAATTCACTACCATATGTTCAGAAAAACTACCACTAAAATAAGTAAACGGTTATTCTGTAAAGAACATTTTACATAAAAAAACTTGAATGTTTTACCATGAATATTATGGAAGAAAAATATTTTTTTTTATTTTGTTGTTGGTTGTGTATATATGTAGTACTACTAAAAGTATAAAAATTTAGACAATCAGTATGTCCTATGATGGGACCCAGGGGCTGATTTTATAAAAGAACTAATGACTTAGACAAAAAAAAATAGTTTGTAAAATCTTGCAAATTAATGCTGATGTTTGAATTTAATTTGTATTAAAAATATATTTCTAAGCTTTTTTTTTTCTAAAATATTGAAACAATGCTTATACATATATCAATGCAAAAAAAAAAAAAAAAAAAAAAAAAATACGGTTTGGTCTTAGTCACAAAAAAAAAAAATTGTTAAACCGAGCTCAGACCTTATTCTATGATTCTGTATTTCTATGAGAGAAAATAAAAATTAATCATTGTTGAAAGATCGTTATTCCTTTCGTAAAAATATTTTTTTTGGCAGTAATTGATATAAGATAGTAAGACATTCATTTGTTTTTAGAAATGTTGATGATAAAACGATTGACATGCCTTGCGCCGAAGCATTTTTGTTGATGTTCATTTTAATCATATGTAGTAAAGAACAATGTCGTCATATTATATATATATATATATATATATATATATATATATATTCATATATGTAATAGGAATAATCATGGCTTTGCTGTTCTAAACAAGATACAAGATTAGGTTTTCCGTATGTATTCATATGTGAAACTTTGATCCCCCACTGTGGCCCCAACCTATCCCAGGAATCATGATTTGAACAAACTTGAATCTACAATAGCTGAGGATGCTTCCATATAAATATATCTAATCATGGCTTTATTTTTCCAAAGCGGAAGATTTTTATATAGATTTTTCCTATGTATTCCTATGTAAAACTTTGATAGCGCATTGTAGCCCCACCCTACCCCAGGGGGTCATGATTTGAACAAACTTGAATCTACACTACCTGAGGATGTTTCCATATATTTTACTTATCATGGTTCTGCTGTTCTTAACGTAGGTCGCGGGTTTGCAGGCCATTTAAAAGTGTCCGAAAACATACCATGAAAATTAGTTATATGAATCATCGCTTCGTTTTATATTCTCTGAAAATTTTATAAAATTCGTCTGCGTCGTTTTTGTGCAATTATATCCCAAACATGCCATTGTTGTCGTTACACTTTCGACGTTATTCTATTGAATTATATAAGAAAAACGTCATTTTCGGCTCGTTTTGAGGCAAGATTTTGTTTCAAAAAATATCAATAACTTTTAAATGGTGCAGACGAAATTGCTTTCCCTTTGGTATTTTAACAAAGAATTGATTTGAAATAAATCAATGTGAAAAAATTAATATGTCTTCGGGTTAGTTTTCGCGTAATTTAAATGTGGATAATTGCTTTTATATCGCAAAATGTAACATTTTTAAGAACGACGTCATAAAATATCGCGACGTCATGCTTGACGTCGTGAATATCTATCCGGTATTCAGTGCAGAAAAATAAGCTAAAATGATTTTTATAAAAAAGAGATTCACGTCTATCTTCTTTCAAGTGACCCGTGAATCGTATCATAATAATTTTATATCAATGAAATGATTATTAGACTTGTTTCTCTTCAGATTAGGGTTTTTGTACGTCTTATATTAGTGAAAATTCCCGCAAGGGACGTAAAACAACAATCAATCCTTTAGTTTCTTTCTTCCAATTTAGTTTCTTTATGCATTGCTTTCTGTTTGTTTTGCTTTTTTTCGTTGATTAGACGTACCCTTACATTTGGCTGTGTATTTTTCTTTTCAAGCGTGCTGGCAGAAAACGGTATCCTTTAATTCAAGTAATCCAAGTATATAAAATGTTTTTATTTTGACCATTCAACAAGGCGCTCAAATCTACGAATTTCTGCCAAATATCGTCCCGGCTAAATACAGTATATTTTCAGTATATATTTAAACAAAGTATTTTTTTACATACCACATTTTCAGAGGGGTAAATGGGACAAGTATTTAAAAATTAATTTTATTGACGTAATCAACAGCCAGATTTTTTTATAACATTAATTCTACTTGTTGGACATGGAAGGCAAAGCAGCGAATAAAATCTGTAGGTTACAGCATTGCAAGCTGTTGCTAAGGGGATGATCATTTCAGGGGGGGGGGGGGGCGTACAGATTTTGGAAATAAATAATCTGTCCTCGAAAATATTGAAAATAAACAATCTGTCGTCGACTGGGCAAGAAAATAAATAATCTGTCCAAGACTAGTTCTAGACCCCCCCCCCCTCCTCCGGGAGTTTTCAACTTTGATTTTTTTTTTTGTTTTTTGTTTTTTTGTTTGTTTTTTTTTTTGCTTGTCAGACTTTTCAGTTAAGAAGAAACAAATAATCTGTCCTTGTGTTTTTGGAAATAAATAATCTGTCCTTCACCGACATGAAAATAAACAATCTGACTCGGTAAAATTTGCCACCACTACCACCCCCCTCTTTTATGCCTCTTCAGTGATGTTCAAGCCGAAACGTTGGAAATCCAAAATATTTAAATAAAAAAGACTTGGAAGAGCTGAAAAAGATGCCAAAAACTGGAGACAAATACCTCGAAGGATCAGAGCTATGCATGAGGGAGATAATCCTTATTTTTGAAATAAATTTCTAGATATTTCCACGGGATTTAAATATATATCCTTATTTTCAAGTTAGTACCGAAGTACTAGGTTATTGGGCTGTAGAGACCCTCGGGGACTAACAGTCCACCAGCAGAGGCTTCGACCCAGGGGTCATAATGTAAATCACATACGGTAACAATTTTGATGCACCAGATGCGCACTTCGACAATTCATGTCTCTTCAGTGATGCTCAAGCCAAAACGTTGAAAATCCAAAATATTTAAATAAAAAAGATTTGGAAGAGCTGAAAAGGATGCCAAAAAACTGGAGCCAAATACCAGAGTTATGCATGAGCGTAAATGATGCCATTATAAAATAGATATAGTCCTTAGGCACCTTAATTAGTTTATTTGCATAGAAATGCCTATACCTAGCCTAACTCACCTGCGATGTATTCATAAGTAAAAACTTTGATACCCCATTGTGACGCCAAGCTATCGCAGGGGGTCATGATTTTAACAAATTTGATTTTACACTACCTCACAATGATTCCACGTAAGTTCCATATTTCCAAGCACTGTTGTTCTTAGCTGCAATCATGTAGCCCTCTTCGATTTTTTTTATCTGATATTTTCTTGAGAGGTTTACAATTCCACCGCATCTCCGTAATGGTGCAAATATATATTTTTAAGTACGGGCGACTGCAGGTAAAATAAATTGTTTTTACATTTAACTTACTTCTAATAAAACGAAATTTTTATTGACTGTCAACAATATAGCCCTATAAACGCAAAAACCAGGTAAAATAAATATGCGTGTTTACCAGTCGTTCTCCTCAGCAGCCATGGCAGTTCTCACGTGATGTACTGAGACTTGCGCTTGAATAACTTGATAAAGCAAATGTCGGTGTTGATAAATGATTGCGTTAAAAGGTACCACTAAACATTAATAAATAAAACCATTCCATGTGGTATTTTTATTGTAAACAGTGATATTTATGCTTAAAATAAGGGAATTCCTAAAGATCCGCTCCCTAGTATCCGAATATTCTCATTGGCTGTCCTAAAATAAGATCGATCAAGGTCAGAAAACATGGCGGATAAATTCAAGTTGTGATGTTGACATACACGAAAAATTACAAATTAAATTTGTTCTGTATATTTTTGGATCGATTGTCTTGCATAACTACATTTTTGGAACTCAGGTAAGAAATGTTAGTAAAATAGCCATTTACTGATAATTTGAGCTGAAATCTGCGCGGGAGTGAATGACTCCCGCACTTGCACCATTACGGAGATCCTGAGGAGTTGTAGCCCCCCCCCCCCCCCCCCCCCCCCACACACACACACACACAAATCGGGAGAGGGCTTCATTATTGCAGCTAGGTGGTTCTTGCAAGGAAGATTTTTAAATGATGCCATTAATTTTTCAAAATAATCATTATCATCTCCCGTTGGAAGAAGGCGTGGCCCTTCATTTGATCAAACTTGAATTTCCTTTACCAAAGGATACTTTGTGGCAAGTTGGTTGAAATAGGCCCAGTGTTTCTTGAGAAGAAGATGAAAATGTGAAAATTAACGACAACTACGATGAAACACTACGGACAAATATCGATAAAAAAAAAAGCTCACTTGAGCCTTCGGCTCTGGTGATCTAACAATTATATGGAAATCTCTTTTTCCCGAGGATAACATATTTGAAAAAAACCAAGAGCTAGATTTACAGGGTAGAATAAAGTGTAATATCTAAAATAAAAGCATTTGTCATACGTTTCTCTGACTTGTCTTCCTCTCATTAGAAAGTTGTTGTAATAGATGTAATTGCCACAGACATTGCCAAAGGGAAAACTTTCATTGACCAAATCTCTGTTCTTCCTTTACTTAATTCATACCTTATTCTTGAAAAATAAATAAATACAATCGAAAGAAAAGTTATTCCGTCTAAACTTTCTTGTCCATTTTTACATTTAAGGATACATAACACAAACAAAAATTGGATGCATGGACTTATATTCTTTTTTGACTGATTGTGAATATAAATGACATGAATAATAAATCTTAAAATATAAAGAAATCACAAGTATTCTTTAATGCTTAGATATGCGACTTTGTGGCGTTTTCTACATAATTCTATATAAATTAAAATTTTACATATATTTCAACATCGTAACAAAATCTTTTTAAAAAAATCTCCCACTTTACCTGGCAAACATTATTCAGGTTACCTATTTGAATACAAATCTATAAGAAATATTATTGATTTCTGAAAAAAAGTTTGTTTGTGTTATTTAGCCCTCTATATTATCTCTGGTTGTTGTATTTTCTAACTTCAACAAAATGGACTTACTTTTGTGGAAAGACTGGTTCTCTGATAGAAATAGGTCTCAATCAAAACTGCGCTACGAAATTGATTTATACTTCAGCAAACTTAAGCAAAGGTAAGAGCATGGAGGTACCATCTGTGGTAGAGATGTGCATGGAACTGGAAACTTCATTAGGTGCAAACGGTAGCCATGCAACGCTGCAATCTAAAATGGCTGACAGTATATGTAGGCTGATCTGAGGCATATACACGACCCCTTCTGCTAGATCCTCTATCCGTTTCAAACTTAGAACTTACTTTGTCTTGAGAACATTTAAAAAAAAAAAAAAAAACATATGAATGCAGCAACTACAAGTGCTACTAACCAAATGCCACAGCGCATATTTTTGAATCTGGATATAAGAGAAATGAATCTTTATTAATCGTGTGTTAGTCATAGTTAAACACAAGCAAATACCTTCAACTAAATAGATAAAAACTGAAAATTCGCCATATCACGTATTTAAAAAGTTACACAGCAAAGAATTGTTCAGTGCTTGTTTTCTGAAAAAAAAAAAAATTCAGAAAAGATGTTGAAAAATTATAATAAAGATACCAACGACAGTTGCAAGTGTCGGTCATTGTCTGGAATAGAATTTGATAATAACAGAAATATAGAGCTGAAAAATTCTATTCTCCAAATTGCTTATTTAGCCCTCTACAGCGAATTATGTTGGAACGAAACCAATCTGTTTAACATTATAAAGATAAGACTGTACACAAGAATCTTCACTCGCACTTAGCAAATAATGCAAAGTTTTAAAACAGCAATGGTATGCAATGATTTTTTTTTTACTTATTCTACAGTTGTTTTCTTTGAAACTTTATTAGCAGTTTTCTTAGGACGAATAATTATGTATTACAATTCATTCAAAGGCCCATTTTTGTAACCGGATTTTTCTTTGATTATTAGCTCTAATATCCATTTTATTAAAATGCACACGAATTTTTCAGTATATTTTGTATACGGTATATAAGTACAAATCAAGAACGCTTACGTATTCATATAGCAATTTGACTAAACATATCTTTTAAATAAAAATATTACAGCCAATCCCTTTTTTTATGTTGCATGTATAAATTTAAAATTTTCACAACATTATGTTCTTTTTTTTTTCCATGCCCGTAATATAATTTGTTGCTTATAACGTCTGTGGTGCTGCTCCTTCATGTATAATTTAGAAAAAAATGATAAATTTATATGTTTTGTTTCCTTATTATCATACGTAAATAAACCTTAAATTAAAAGGGGAAAAAATTTAGGGAGTGTTTAGTAAGAGTCCTTCCGACATTTGATTTGCGGTAAATAAACTTGACAGCAGTTACTAAATATAAACCTTTACACATACAATAAAATTCCTGCTCAGCGTCCAATTAACTAGCAAAAAGTAGAAAAGAATTAGATGTGCCTGAGAAGAGTTTTAAAAGCGAACATACTAGTATTTTACGTTAAATGTTATTTTCAGTTATCAATTGAACAAGAACAAAAATATTACACAGTCATAAATAAAATAATATTATTACCATAATATTCCATTGTTCGTATTTTTATTTTAAATAATTGAATTTAGAATGATCAATTATGCAATATAATTCAATTCAATCGCTTATCTGAAGAACACAATGAAATATGGAGAAAGCAAATAGTAATTAAGCTACAAAGCCCATTGAAGCAATACAAATCGGAAGCAGAGCAAACATGGAATTAAGAGAAGGAATCAGGTGTTATGGAGGTGTAAGCATACTCTGTCGACCGGTTACACTCGCCGTGTGCTCCTTGTCATGTTCGGAAAAATTGAAAAAAATCTATACATAAACCAGTGTGTTTGTTTGTTTTGTTTGTTTGTTGTTTAACGTCCCTCTCGAGAATTTTTCACTCATATGGAGACGCCACCACTTGCCGGTGGAGAGCTGCAAATTTTGTCCTATGCTCGGCACTTACGGCCATTGAGCAGTGAGGGGTCTTTTTCGTGCCAACACCTACTGCGACACGGGACCTCGGTTTATACGGTCTCATCCGAAGGACCGGTCTCCACGTCCCACAGTGGGATTCGAACCCGCGACGTAAGGATCAACTCCTTACCTCGCGACTCTAGAGCAGACGCTCTAACCACTGCGCCACGCGGGCGACTAAACCAGTGTGTAAATAATGGCCTAACAATTTAGTATGAAAAAGTTTGTCAGCATTCCACTTAATCATAGATTGTTTTTGCTAACAGGGTCATTGTATCGACCATAGAACTTGCGAAAAATGACTTTAACGAGACTGTTGATATACCTATTTTGTGTATGTGCATATACCAAATGTAACTTCCTTCTTTTTTTAACATAATAAACCTTAATTTTCAGAGGAAAAAAAAAAAAAAAAACCTTTCATGGATTTACAATTCCATTTATCTGTTACTATTTTTCATTTTTTGTCTTAAACATATACGAAGTAAAAGAAGTAATATTTGGGGTAGAATTGGACTAAAAAACAGAATTGCCATTTTGTCCGGTTTGCCTGCAGAGAATAAGATAAAAAAGCAAAGACTAAAATTAATGTAGTAAAACAGCGTAAAATACCATGTGTACACATCAACTTTCTTCCACAGAAATCGGAATAACCATTCATAACAGAAAAAAAGGTTTGCAAAAGCACCAATAGAAATACTCATAACTAAAAGTGGTTTCAGAAAATTGTTCTCTGAATAAATTGGATCTACTTTTTTGAAACAAACTAAAGAAAAAATAAATAAGATCACAAAATAAACAGAGACAAAGCATCCAAACACAAACCAACCATAACAGTGGATAAACATCATGTAAATAATACATCTAGGAACAAACTCACAAATTCTACCAAAAAACACAACACATGAGTAAAAATACCATAGGCAACAATTATTGTCCTTATATTTTTTCCAGTAATACTCTTCGTCAGTATGTTGAATTCCATTGCTCGGCGATTCATTGTACATTCTTCTTGTATCTTCTTCTCTGTCCAGGGTTGTTGTTAAAGTGGTTATTGAAATCGATACAGCTACAAGAGACCACAGCGTGAACCACCTCTGTATGTTTTGTAAACCTGCAAATAAAATTATAATTAGAGACTATATTTTTAGTAATTTTGTTTTCTGGTATACTGGTGGTTTAAAAAATATATAGAAATCTAAATGTTTTACACTATGCTTATCTTTTTATTAAAATTAACTGTTTAATTTATCAACGATAAAAATGTGTTGTTTAAACCAAAGAAAAATCTTACTTTTAAGTAAATCATCCTCTGTGAAGATTATATAATATTCCAAAATAATCTGTGGGATTCCCTCAATGCAAACTTCTAGAAGCTGCAGGAAAGTGAGAACTTGGAGGTACCATCTTTTCTTCCAAGACTGTTCACGTATTAAAACTATCCAGCCGTAACTGAAAAGTAAAGGAAATTAAACAGTACAACAAAACACAACAAATTCTACAAAACTAAACTAACGAAGTTAAGAGTTATTGAAATATTCAAAAGAGAACATTAATTTTTTCAATGAAAAACACGTACATGATTGCCTTAGCAAAAGGAGAAGTCACAATAACCAGTAGGACAGGGAGCCATGAAAGTCCTCGATGTGTAGATGCTTGGTATAAAATAGCTATCATCGAAAATATACAAGCTAAAGTTCCGGGTGATATCGACAAGAAAAATTCTGTCCATTCTTTTTTACTTAAATATTTGAATGATAAAACAATATCAGCAAGAAAATCAAACAGGTACAGCCACATAAAACAGAAGTAACCAAGACGAAAGAGTTTAAAACAACAGTTAAGCAATTTACAGCAACAATTTCTGTGTTCATTGGTAGTTTCTTCTTCATTATTAGTGG
Organism: Saccostrea echinata; assembly: GCF_033153115.1. Lineage (NCBI taxonomy): Eukaryota > Metazoa > Mollusca > Bivalvia > Ostreida > Ostreidae > Saccostrea > Saccostrea echinata. Next base: position 460,740 of record NW_026889767.1, read on the forward strand.
ACCTTAACTCGTCTTCTATAGCCATATTTATATGAGATTCTGATGTCAATAATCGACTCCGATCTGAGGTAACTTCTGTATTCTGGGAAGGATGACATCGATTCAATGAATTAGACTGAATTTCTTGAGGATTTGACCCGTCTATTGAATTATTGTGGTCTCTGTGGCTACTTGCGTCACTTCCATCTTCTTCGGTTCCACTGGTTTCCCTTACATCGATTTCAAACCATCTGTTAAGTCTCTGTCGACAACATTTTTGAACTCCACAAATTATCAAAGCAAAGACAAATGCTCCGATTCCGCATCCCACATTCCAGCTTACTGATCCTGAAAGTACATAAATTTTAAATACAGCACACACACACACCGTCACACACTCACAAATATATATATATATTGAAAACAAGTTGCATTATGACGTCATTCTTCTTCTGTACTTATATTCATCTTATTTTGTATATTTAACAAAAAATGTCTCCATTTCTGTGCATAAATAAAAGGCGATAAAATCTTATCAGATGAACTGTAAATCTGAATCTCAATTCTCCATAAAATTGTGATTATTATAACGTCAAAATCAGAATTATGTTTAACATTGCCTTCTAACGTCACGAGAAGGACGTCATAACGTAATTTGTTAATAATTTAAAATCTACTGAAGAGCCCGCATGGCATAATAGCGCTATAGATTAAAGTTTAGTATAAAATATTTCATCGAATACATGAAATATATATATATATATATATATATATATATATATATATATATATATATATATATATAGAGAGAGAGAGAGAGAGAGAGAGAGAGAGAGAGAGAGAGAGAGAGAGAGAGAGAGAGAGAGAGAGATTCACTTTTTATAAGGATAACCCCCCCCCCCCAAAAAAAAAAAAACTCTCGACCTACGGAATCTGTTTCCTAGCAGTACAGGAACAGCGCGCTAGACCGCTCGGCTATCTAGGCTTGTCATAAAACTTGCTTTCGATGCCGATGGAATTCTTGCGGCGCTGTCCTACACTACACGGTCATTGAGGATGGAAGTGGAATACAGTTATCTGGACATTAGTTTTATTAGAGGATCGTTACCAATACACGTTGTAATAAAATTTAGTTTTATTTATAAAGCACATTTTAAAACAACTCTTAAACTAATATAACTGACCTAAGTGAAGAAATATTAATACAGAAAGCACAAAGAAATTCACTTTTTGTAACGATATCCACTTCCACCCCAGCCCGGGGTTGAACTCTCGACCTACGGAATCTGTCTGCTAGCAGTACAGGAACAGCGCGCTAGACCGCTCGGCTATCTAGGCTTGTCATAAAACTTGCTTTCGATACCGATGGAATTCTCGCGGCGCTGCTCTACACTACAAGGTCATTGAGAATGGAAGTGGGATACAGTTATTTGGACATTAGTTTTATTAGAGGATCGTTACCAATACACGTTGTAATGAAATTAATATTTACAGGTAACTCTTGATGGCTCGAACTTCGATCTCTCGAAGTTCTTGATCGCTCGAAGTGAGTCTCCGGTCCCGAATTTTTCCACTATATAACTAAGCAAATTTACTCTTGATTTCTCGAACTCTTGATCTCTCGAAACCCTTGATCCCTCGAAGTCAAAATGCAGTCCCGCTATGCATATTCTATAAGAATTTACCCTCGATACCTCGAAGTGGCTATGTGTATACAAGATTATATAATTAGCACCTTTACCTGGACATTTAAATGGCCCCAGGCAGAAGACGCGGGTCTCGGGGAACAGGATGTTTATTCAGGTGAAACTTATGCTGCAAGGTGATAATTGATTTATAATGAATCATATTTTGCCTATATGCTATTAAAATAATTATCATCGACTGTCTTACGATAATTTAGAGACGCAGTGTCTTTGAAAAGTGGTAATTTATTAAAAGACAATACACTATAATTTAATTTTTATTTCGAGTCAGTGTCAAAGATAAACGTAATATGAAAAAAGCAGAAACAGCCTCAATGTCAATATGACGACTAGTATTGGACAAATACTTACAGAACTGCGTTCAATGATCATGTTTGGAATAGTCAATGCTATGTACGACGCTGTAAAATGTCGTTTTCATGTAACGAATGCGTAGTATGATGTCCGTATTACAAAGAATAAATAAACCATGATTTACAAATATTTTTTGCTTTACTCAATTTAATGAAATATTCATCTGAAATACGAAAAAATATCGTTGTTTTATAAAAACCACGTGTAAAAGGTTAGCACTGCATGAAAATCATTACATCCGGTAAGACTAATTTTAAAACCTGCAGCAAACCCGGAAATTCCGGACTCTTGAAAACTCGAACTCTTGATCTCTCGAAGTTTTTCCTCGGTCCCGCAGACTTCGAGGTTTCGAGAGTTACCTGTATTTGTAAAGCTTGGGCGGAAATGGGTATCCTTATAAAAGTGAATTTCTTTGTGCTTTTTATATTAATACTTCTTCACTTGGGGCAGTTATGTTAGTTTAAGAGTTGTTGTAAAATGTGCTTTATATATATATATATATATATATATATATATATATATATATTATATATATATATATATATATATATATATATATATATATATTATATATATATATATATATATATATATATATATATATATATATATATGTATATATATATTATTATATATATATATATATATATATATATATATATATATAGAAGGTTATCCCAGAAAAAACGCGATCTTTTTAAATATTTCATGAACTACCGGACCAAAATTATTCATTTTTGGCATAATGTTGGGAAATGATATTTCCGTCATTCTGGTTAATAATATAAGGTTGTAACGTAATATTCATTTAGAAACCACATTTAAAAGGTGTTAAATATCATTGGTCGGCGCACGACAATTTCTTGACTTTCAAAAATTTCATTGACATTGTTGTTTTTTTTATTATCAGACTATAAGAAAATATATATTGTATCCAAAGTTACATCTTTATGTACTGTATGATCCAGAGTTCTCGTGTGTAAAAAATCAACACTATGACATCATAAATAACAAAAATATGAGGTTATATGCATACACACAATTAGATAGATGTTGTCAAAAACGGCGACTTGTACATGTATGACTTTGACCTTGTATTATGGAGAGGACTTATATAGGCAGTGCTTGCTGTCCAATCCTATTATGTTCATTCATAATAAAATACTGTTAAATTAAATTAAACACAGCGACGTCGGGCGATAATGCGGCGCAACAAATTATCACTCAATGTTGTGTGGAGCTGGGTATTACTTCTGTTCATACGGGAAAAGGGTTGGGAATCAGGGAACGACACAAATAAATGTATCGAACGCTAGTTTATACACAGTAAAAGAGGTTCAGAGATGGATGGATTAGTTATCCGATGGAAGAAGCGTTTAGTAGACCTACAAAAATGACAACTGAAAAGTCTACAGCTGGATATCAAACAAGGAGACCACCGCTAACACTGCGAGCAGTTAGATTTATGACTGGGAAATGAATTAATTCCTTGATTTATTCTTAACTATAGCTTGTGTGACTATGATAACTCGATAGCTAAAAGAAAATCAAATGCAGTATCGAATTTATGCTTTCGAACAAATTTTTAAAGAAGCACGATTCCTGAACAAATTCAAAAACTCCACGAGCTACGTTTGACGTCATCGGTGTTGCGCCGACAATTTTGAATGCTTCGCTGAGCAAAGATAAAAGATAAAAAAAAAGATAAAAATGTTATTTATAGAGATATTTTATTGAAATTTCTGTGAATTATGTAAAAAAAAATGCTGATTATGGTGTATACCAGTCTTTAATTTTTTTAATATTAGTGAAACAAAAAATATTGTAAATGTTCGCCTTTTTCTGGAACAACCCTCGTATATATATATATATATATATATATATATATATATATATATATATATATATATATATATATATATATATATATATATATAGATATATAGATATAGATATAGATATATATATGCGTGTGTGTGTGTGTTTATTATGTTAAGAAAAAGAAAGAAGTTACATTTCGTATATGCACATACACAAAATAAGTATATATCAACAGTAGGCTCGTTTAAAGTAATTTTTCGCAAGTTCTATTGTCGATACAATGATCCAATGCTGACAAACTTTTTCATACTAAATTGTTAGGCAATTTTTTTCACACTGAATTGTGTACAGATTTTTTTCCGTTTTCTCAATCATAAAAAGGAGCACACGGCGAGTGAGACCGGTCGACAGGGGATGCTTACTCCTCCATGACACCTGATTCCACCTCTGAGGTCCGTGTTTTCTCTGCTTCCGATTTGTATTATTCTAATGATCTTTGGAGCTAAATTACTGTTTACTTTTCCCATATATTTCATTGTGTTCTTCAGATAAACAATTGAATTGATTTATATTGGATGATTGATCATTCTAAATTCAATTATTTAAAATAAATACGAACTATGGAATATTATGGGAATAATATTATTTTACTCATGACTGTGTAATATTTTTGTTCCCTTACAACTGATATATGAAAAAGACATTTAACGTAAAAAACTAGTATTTTCGTTTTTATGATAGCCTTCTGTTATGATAACAGATTAGGTTTTAAAATGTTGATTATATAGGTACTAGTAGCAGGATGAATAGTTTGATCTTGATCTTACGCGTCAACGTCACGTTACGGTTTACTGGAAACCTTTCTTGGCCCTCGGTGACGACGGGTTAGACGTTCTATGGTGGAAAAATTCACAAAAAAAACTGCAACCTGTTGTTGCCTTTGTCCATACTCAGGCCATGCAATAGCCAGACTCCAAGAAACTTCCGCCAACCGTACCATAAAAAGAAGAAATTCACATTTTCTGTAATTTTCGAAAGAAGATGTGTATAACTTAAGTGCAAGGAGTGGTACAACAAGATTTAATTAAGAAAACAGTTTGTCATCAATATGCAAGTGTTTTCGGCTTTAAAACACTTCCCCTACGTAACCTCATACATTTCATCGTTGAGGAGTTCTGATTTTAGTGCACGGTTACCAAGATACCCACTGAACAATTTTCATGATTTTCTGTTATGCAGTCAAATATTTAAGCATATTAAGTTACCCGCGTTTTCCTTTCCTTTCTGAATAATTTTTTAAATGACCAATGACAAGGTGCGTAAATATATGATATTTATTGAAAAGCAGCTGTCTATGATGAAAGCTGCATAATTGATTGTTGACAAAAATTTCAATTGCACACAGCTCAATACTTACACTTGGAAAAAGCAAAATAATGTCTGCTATGCTTTATTATCCCAGTCCAAATTACGTCCCGTCCATTACGCATACAAGGACAAACTAGCTTTCACACATACAAGCATGTGCGTAATTATGATCCTCCCTCCAACTTCATTGCGAGGGGATAATAAGCAGATAAAACGGTTGTGGAATAAGGCTAAATGGAGAATAAGCATAATAATCATAGAAATTACGAAATGCTGACTTTAACGAGGTTGTTGAAATCCCTACAACATCAACGTACATGTTTGTGTGAGTAACCTGACTTGGTTTAAAAATTAATCCTACTCAGAGCATGCTCTTGAGTAGCGAATAAATTAATAGACATAAACTTCATAGGCAGTTGATAGCTGTATATAACTACATAAAAAAAGGACATTTGGAGATGGAAAATAAGAAGTCATCTCATCTGTAATGCAATTTCTTTGTTATTTGGACTTTGTCGTCTCTAGTCCAAATATGAAACAGATATGGCAGACTCAAGTTCACTGAGATAATAACCTTTTTGTGACATGTATTATTCATATACAATGTTTGTCAATTTTGTTTAGGAGTTTATGCTCCTAGTTTTACACATACCTAGTTTAGTGTAACCCTGTTATGTATCTAGCTCTACCCAAACCACAGTTTTGCCTTTTTAGCCAATCAGCGTGGCTGCTCACCATAATGTGATCATTGTTTATGGGTGGGCGGATCCAATATCCTATTGGATTTCTGACCTTTATTTTTTAGATAACCCACCTTTTTTGTGGATAGGCAGGTTGCGTTTTGTAGCTGATTGAGAAGTAGATTCTCATGTAATTTTATGTTATGTTTGTTGGGGGTCAGATTGCATAATACTTCTTGAAGATACCCTTTGTTTGTCAATGTTTTCTAGTCTTTTCTGACTATTTATTTGTAAAAGTTTTATAGTCGTCTTTTTTGCTCAAATGACATTCTTTCAATTCAACATTGTGTTACTGGTTCTGTCTGTCTGGTCAAAAAAACAAAAAACAAAAAAAAAAAAAAAAAAAAACAAATTCAGTCAACTCGGCAAGGTATTTAAGCAATCAATGGAACATAAAGTATTTTTTTTTTAATTTTACTGATGACCGGTAGCAAACAGCAGCTAACATTTCAGCAAGGAGTAAGGATAGGGGCTTCGTAGAGTATTTGCTGATACCTGTTTATCTTTGTTTGTTTGGATTTTTATGAAGTTATGGAATCAAGTATGGATAGAGTAGATAGAAGTTATCTTGGTTGACTGGAATATTAAAAGTATGAAACACTGAAATGTGATTTGAAGAATTTCATCCTAGGAAAGTGAACTGCGAGTATACATTATGTAAGGCTTTAGACGGAGAATTAAAAGCGAGATCTTCCAAAAATAATGATATAAAAAGCAAATTAATATTTAAATGTAGCTAAACTTGTTGACGTCATCTTTTTACTCGACGTTCTTTTTTTTTTTTTTTTTTTTTTTTTTTTTTTTTTTTTTTTACGAAGTACTATTTCATTGTCTCTTGAATATGGTGTTTGTATATACATGTTTATTCGACTAACACAAGTTCGATCAATGTTGAAAGCTAAGCAGGCTAATGACTAATACGTTGATGTTATAGAGATTTTAGGAATCTCGATTTATTCCTTCTATAATAAATTCTTTAGGTCTATGGGTATCAATCGTTTTGTTTTTTCCCCGGAAATGCGAACTGAAAATGTATACTCAATGGGATGCATGCGTAGTGTTTAATTTAAGTTAATTTTTTTTCTGATACTTACTTCAATTTGTATAAACTTTGGCTTTTATTTCTTGTTTCTTCATTTGAACTAACTGTAAACGTATCTGTGTTTTCGTGAAAATATATTATTGTTCGGAAAACATGTACAGGGAGAATAACTCAACTTGTGGGAGAAAAAAAACCCATACATCTCCTTCATTCAGAGTTGTTTTTTTTTTTTTTCATCAGTAACTTTCTAAAAAAAACGGTAAGGATAGTTTAAAATCATTATTTTTTTTATTAAAGAAAAGAAAAAAAAACAGGAAGTATTTATATGAATTATATGATAATAAGATAGACAGGTAATCTCAATGTTATTTGTCAAATTGTAATACGGAAAAAAAAAAACATTGTAACTTAAATATTTACTGATAAAAATGTTTCTGTATAATCACAAATACAGTTGAAAGGATTTATCAACTAAATTTAAATGAGGAAATCTAAGGGATAATTTTCTACGATAAAGATCCTTCACTGCTCAATGGCCCTGAATGCCAAGTACAGATCTAAATTTGAAACCCTTCAGAGGTATACGGTGACGTCTCTATATGAGTGAAATTTTTTTTCGAATAGGACGTAAAACAACGTACAATCAATCAATCCTCTTAATGGAGGGGAGGAGGTTCTAGCAAATGCGCAAATGATCGAAGATAGGATTTTGTATCCGTTAATAAACCAAAAATCAAAACCTATAATCTATTTTACTTTAAGAACATTGGGATCGTATCGCTCGTCATTGTGACGGTTAATAATTAAAGTCATATTCAACTTCAAGTTGATTTGAAATCGCAAGAGTTATCTGAATCACTGTGCTTTTCATCTGTAATCCTAACACTCATTCCCTTCAACAGAAATATGATATTGAATTTGGAGACGTCTTTTCCTTTTAGGGCTAATCAAGATTTTTTTTTCTTCAGGTATTTTTTTTCCATACAATGCCCTTCTCTCTCTTTCTCTCTCTCAAAATTGAAGCTATGTGTCTTACATTCATGCCCAAAATCAATGTGATAATTTATCCACCTTCGAAGTATATTCAGCTTGCCCTAGGGCCTTGTGAATGGCACTGCTGTGATGGCTAAATCATCGTATTGACCTCAAAGACAGAATCTATAGTTGTATTATTATAATAATATTATTATTTTTATTTTATTTTTTTTACAGATGATCATTTTTTTTTTTTTTTTTTTGAAAACAAAATTGTTTGAATGTTACTATAGGTTTGAATAACGAGATTGTGCGGTAATTCTTTCGAGGATTTTCCAAGTATTGTGATAAAAAAGGCATTTACTTACCAGAATGATGTAGCAGACCCATCTGAAATATTTAAAAGTGGTACATTTACTACAGTCGTAAAGTATAATTGAAAACAAGGTTACTTTCGGTTTGATATCCCAAAACGTAGACTTTACCTTTAAAACTTATAAACGACACAAATGCTTTTGGTCGTGTCACGACTTGATTCTATGGTGGCATATTTCTGCTACCTATATGCAATAAGTAAGTCCACATGCAAAATGATAAAATCAGCTTATATAAAGTAATGAAATCTATATGCTATACAATATGTTTATATGCATTTTAGCAACTCTTTTAAAGTGGGTAGTTTACTTACTATCCCAACAGTTTACATCTTGTATGCATGATACATGTCTGTAATATTCGATGTGCGGGAGTGAATCCCTCTCATTAGAAAAGAGAGTGATATAACAATCCAGGAATGAATTGCATAATTATATAAAGTTCCTGATTTCAAATATAAATGACAGGGAAAATAAATAATCTTAAATGCATTTTTCAAATACGTATCTTCACCAAATGCCAGGAATGGCTGCTAGAAGAGTAATTACGGTAAACATAATATTAATGTCTAGATCTTTTATTTTTTTAATTTCTTTACTTGCAGCTTTCACCTTTAGACTGATGTCACTTCTAGTATGTCAGAAATACTAAGAATACACATTTTTAACTACAATGTGTATTGAGCGTTTGCGTTGTTAATACATAAAAGTATACATGCTCAATATGTTATAGTTTTTTATATAAATGCGTATATATATATATTTTTCTGATAAAGACTATTTGTTTCTTTCGTAAATGTACTTATGATTTAGGCATTGTTTAAATGCTTTGGATATGCTGGAAATCTATAACTGAAATTTAATTGTTTTATTTGATCTTTAGAAAGAGCAATATTAAAGCTCCAGATAAGGTGCACATTTTGAGAAATACGCATTGAATTTTACAAAATACGCATTGAAAATTGAAACTGGGCGTACAGTAACGCATTAGCAATCGTAAATAAGTATTACACTATAGCATTACACTATTACACATAGCATTACACTATGAAAGTACTGCATACGATTGAATAATACAAGTACGACTTAGCTAATGATATGAACTAAGGTCAGCTCAGTATTTCATTTTACTCAAAACGAAATTTGGATTTAAAAGCGTTTCAATACCCAGGGGGTATTCTAGTAATGGCGACGACGATTTCTCCAGTTCGGGAGAAAGAATTCAAAGATTTAGATTAAAATCAATAGAAAGACTATGCACTAGGCACAGTAACTTTAAAGTACACAATTTAAGCTTGTTTCGTCTATATAAGATGATAATGTAACAAGTGTAATAAATAAGCACGAAAAGTAATAGAAAACAATGTTACCTAGAAAACAAGGATAGTTGGACAAAAAAGTCTTAGCTGGAGAAAAAAGTGTATAGTACTGAAATGCTATCAAAGTGTACATGTGTAAAAATAAATAAATAAAATAAAATAAATAAATAAATAAATAAATAAATAAATAAATAAATAAATAAATAAATAAATAAATAAATAATAAAACAAGCGATATTTGTGACAAAATAGAAACATTCTCCAACACCCCATGCATTGAAATCAGGATTTCGAACTTCTCGGATTTTTTCGACAAAATCGGAAATCGTGACGAAAACATGACGTCATATACGATTGTTTACTGAGTTTTGTAGCGTAGAAAAAGCCTGTTTCCTGGGCCTTCCAATAATGCTGCGCAGCATTATGGGAAGGCCAGGGAAACAGGCTAGCGTAGAAAATGCATAAAATGATTATTTGTATATTTTCAAGTAAGTTGTTGCTATGTTTAAGTCACCATGTTGCACCGCAGAGAATTATTGGGTGTGAATTTTTTTTTTCACGTGGACTCATAATATTTTCTTTGTGCAGATTAAACTCGAATTTTCTCCGTTCGTACACGTTGTCTATGGAGATCGCTACGCGAGCAGCACTTCGCGCCGCCTAGCTGCGCTTGCAATTAAAACCATATCGAAAAAAAAGCTTTGTTAAATCTCACGGCCAATTACATGAATAAAATGCTGTAGATTGACATTACACATAACATTTATTTTAGCTAACCGATTAAGACTTCTCCTAGATTCTCAAGAGTTCTCTAGGGTTTTTCTGTTTAGTAGGACCCTTACACACGGTTTGTAAATAGCGGTTTTTATGATTGGTCCATTGCCAGTTTCTTATTTCTCTCAACTTGTCATATTAATGAAGGTTATTTTTTCCTCGGTTTGATATCTTCTTATATGGAGGAAACATTTTGTGTGCTTTTCGTAACTTTACCTACTGTATGATCCTCCTTGTCAATAAAAAGTTTCTTACTTTTAGCAAAAAGCTAACAAAAAGTCTTGTTGGCATTTTAAAATTTTTATTTAAATAAATGCAGGAAGTGACCTTTGTATTTTTTTTCCCTCTTCTAATATACTATTTTTTTCGATAACAAGCTCAAAATTACAATAGATTTCAAAACTTTCTTATATTAACAAAATACTCTTAAATCATTTTACTAAAAATCAAAATCTGCATTGATATGAAAATCTACGAAAGCCATGAAGGGACATGAGGATTTTCAAAGAAGTGTAAAAGTAAACCGAGATCTCGATTTATATAATCCGTTCTCTCGGATTGACAATCTGTTATAACGAATTACTAATTCGTTCTCACAGATTATCAATTCGTTCCCTCAAATTACACAATCCGTTATCTCGGATTGTAATTCGTTCTCTCGGTTTAAACAATTCGTTCCCACGGTTTGATTATTCGTTCTCTCAGATTATCAATTCGTTCCCTCAAATTACACAATCCGTTATCTCGGATTGTAATTCATTCTCTCGAGTTAAAAAATTCATTTTCTTGGAATGTTTGTCGTTATCGGGAGGAAAATAATTTGTTTTACAGGTCTTCCATTTTGATTTCATGCACCATTTGCTGGTCTACCAGCTGGCAGCTGAGTGCACTTATTCATCTGTCCATCTCAATATATATATCTCATATCTCACACATCTCATATAGCAATATTTGTTTAATGAAGAGAATATAGAATAGTACACACTCTACATTTCATTACATATCACGGTCCTTACTGAGAAAATTACACGAATATTTTTCCAATCCATTTACTAGTACTAATATTTGTACAAGTAAATTCTTAGATATTTGGTTATTTTAGAATCATCGAAAACACTGATAAAAGTAAACATGGGTCCTCTGTAATTATTTTTATTAAATAAATTTACATTTACTTAATTTAAAAATACTACGGAACGGCCTGTTGCATAAACAAAATAGAACGCATGAGTTGAGATAAGGGAATGGATTCTTCAAGTCGTAAAACATGTAATTGATGGATTGTCTAAATCAAGAGGCCGAAGTGATAATTAGTGGGAACGGATTATGTAATTCGAGATCTCGAATTATAAACCGAGGGAACGAATTGGTAATCAGTGGGAACGGATTATGTAATTCGAGATCTCGAATTATAAACCGAGGGAACGAATTGGTAATCAGTGGGAACGGATTATGTCATTCGAGATCTCGAATTATAAACCGAGGGAACGAATTGGTAATCAGTGGGAACGGATTATGTCATTCGAGATCTCGAATTATAAACCGAGGGAACTAATTGGTAATCTGTGAGAACGGATTGTGTAATTCGAGATCTCAAATTCATTTTTGCTTTTTTGAGAAATCGACGTGTCCCTTCATGGCTTTCGTAAAAATCAGGGAGTACATACACTTTGGGTTAAAAAATTATCTGGAGCTCTGCAGCATTGCCGCACGTATTTGTAATACGTTCTATTTCCACCAAGGAAGAGATATAGTTCTTAACACACTCTTTTATGAAAAAGTCGGAAAATGTACAAATCTCGCGGGATTTCTGGGACAATCGTAACAACACATAAACAATATGTTGAATGTCGATGAAAAAAAAGCCTAACAAACATGCAAATGAGACATTGTATTGTTGTGGACTTAACAAGCATCAGAAGTAGAAACGACAACGTCAATTTATGCAGCACGGGATTTGTTGACGAGACTTAGTGTTGCGTTTTGTCTCTAAATACAGTTTACATACCTGGGAAACTGGTAACTAGTACTACCGTACTAATAATATACATTGTCAATATTAAATTATTTCAGAGTTAATAAAAAGCCAAACAAAAGCGATATATATAGGATGCTTTAATGTAAATGTTTTTGTCTTTTTGCGATAATAAATATGTAAACAATATTTATTCTGTGTAAAATAAAAAAAAAAATTATTGACACATTATTTATCACATATATAAAATACCAAAAACATACTTAAACTTAAAGTATAAGCGGATTTACTTTTACATGTCGATTTTCTTAAACGAAACGTATAATTTCTTCTATTAAACTATATTATTCTCGATGTTTTTTGCATTAAATCTGATTATACTTATTTGAAAAGTGTAGTAAATTATATCACAATATATTTTATATATAATGTAACGTTATACATAAATTAAATTCAAAACAAGAAATTTAATTAAGTAAACAAATTTATTAAATTATATTAAGCGCAACTTTTCATGCAGTGGACCTTTATCAATGGATGATAAATTCAGGGCTTTTGCAACCTCATATGCCTATTAGTTCTTCTTTTCTTTTACTGGAATGACACATTTAACATTCAAAATTGGATTGATTGATTAATTGTATGTTGTCAAAATTGGATTGAGATTGGCATGTATGTATTCTCCGCTACGTCACTGTTGTCTCAGTCAGACGACCAAACGCAACTCTAATTTGAGGCAATCAAATTTTGGAACGCAGTTCGCAATTCGCAATTCAAAAGTGAACTGCATTCTAGAACTCAGTTTGCAATTCAAAAATTAACATATGCCTCCAGGGTCTGAAATTTTGTGGGTGGGGCACTAGGGGTCACTTACCACTTCTGTGAAAATATGGTGATGGTACCATATCTAGTTTCCGAGATCAACCCCTCCACTTTTTATGCCTACTATATAATACTGAGTGAATAAACATCGGGCTTGGGTACATAGAAGTCCACGTCCTGGGGTCTGAAATTTTGGAGGTGGGGTACTAAGGGTCAGTTACCACTTCTTTATCATTATAACAAGTAATAAAATCTGAACAAAAATTGCGAAGAATACATCTGCATTTTTTGCACCAGAGTTTCGGAATATCTTAAAACATAATGCAATTAAAATGACAACAAAAAGATAATGTTTTTTATACAAAATAGCTTTTATTAATCCCGTGACGTTACTAGGCATATCTTTAAACAAGAGGCCCATAAACCACATCGCTCACCTGAGCACATTGGCTTAGGAAAAGTAGAAATCAGTTCAGTGTTGAAACGTTCCTCTGAAAAACTCTAACTTGTTGCCCCACCCTAACCAGAGGGTCAAGATTTCAAAAACAAATGAAAGTACACTACCCGAGGATACTCAATATCAATATGACTAATCATGGCTTCCCTGTTCTTGAGAAGAAGATTTTTAAAGATTTTTTTTCTATATATTCCTATGTAAAACTTAAGCCCCCATTGTTGCCCACCCTACCCCCGGGGGTCATGACTTGAACAAACTTGAAATAACACTACCTGAGAATGCTTCTATAATTAAATGATTAATCATGGCTTTGTTTTTCTTGAGAAGAAAATCTTTAAAGATATTTCCTAAATATCTTATGTTAAACTTTGACCCCCTGCTGTGGTCCTGCTCTACCCCCAGGGGTCATAATTGGAACAAATTTCAATCTTCATTGCCCAAGGATGTTTCTGTTATAATATTGGTAATCATGACTTTGCTGTTCTTGAAAAGAAAATGTTCAAAGACTATATATCTTTCAATGTAAAACTTTGACCCCTGTTGTGGTCCCGCCCTGTCCCCAAGGGTCACGATTTGAAAAAAAAATATAATTGAATCTACGCTACCCGAGGATGCTTCTATATTGATATGACTAATAATGGCTTATCTGTTCTTTACAAAAATATTTTAAAGACATTTACTATATATCCCTCTGTAAAACTTTGACCCCCTGTTGTGGCCCTGCCCTACCCCGGGGGTCATGATGTGAACAAACTTGTATCTACACTACCTGAGGATGTTTCTATAATAATATGACTAATCATGACTTTGCTGTTCTTGCGAAGAAGATTTTTTAAGACATTTCCCTGTTGTGGCACTGCCCTATCTTCGGGGGTCATGATTTGAACAAATTTGAATATACACTATCCGAGGATGCTTCTGAATTAATATGACTAACAATGGTAAGCTGTTTTTGAGAAGAAGATTTTTAAAGACATTACCTATATTTTTCTTTGTAAAACTTTGACCCCCCTTTGTGGCCCCGCCCTACCCCCGGGGGTCATTATTTGAACAAATTTGAATATACAGTATGAAGCTTTAGAATAATTTTTTTGGACCCAGTGGTTCTTGAGAAGAAGATATTTAAATGATTCAACCCAATTTTTATTTTTTCTTAATTATCTCCCCTTGAAAGAGGGTGTGGCCCCTCATTTGAACGAATTTGAATCCTCTTAACCAAGGATACTCTTTGCCAAGTTTGGTAGAAGTTTACCTAGTGGTTATTGAGAAGAAGATGAAAATATGAAAGTTAATGACAACGACAGACTACGGATAAAGTTTGATCAGAAAAGCTCACTTGAGCCTTCGGCTCAGGTGAGCCAACAATAGGGTATAGAAATGTATATAGTAGAATATAAAAAAAGAGAATAAAAGAGTTTGTGACTAATGTGGATTTCCTGACAATAGGATATTTAAAGAAGATCATTTTAAACGGTATAGTCGATTTTTCAGCTTGAAAAAAAAAGAAAACATGAGCAAGAGATTTGAAACCCACTTTAAACAAATCAGCTTTAGAACAGTCATAAAAAAATATAAATAAATAAATTGGCCTTTCTAATAAAACTAGTTTGATCTATAGAACAAACAAGAGACCTATTGGCAACATCACTCACCTAAGCACATTGGGTAAGAAAAAGCAGAAATCAATTCAATATTGAAAAAAAATAAAGGGGGGGGAGGGCTTAAATTTACACTACCTCAGGATACTTTCATATCAGTGTTACTAATAATTGCTTTGTTCTTGAGCAGAAGAATTTTAAAGATTTTTCCCCTTATGTTTTTCTATGTTAAAAAAAAACTGATTGCTCATTGTGGCCCCACCCTATCCACCCTAAAAATTTGAATCTACATGAGGATGCTTCTACAATAATATGACTCACACTGTATCATGGCTTTGCTGTTCTTGTTTACAAGTTGATTCCTATATATTATTATGTAAAAACTTTTACCCTTTGTTGTCCCCCCTCCAACCCCTGGGGGTCATAATTGGAGCAAACTTGATTCCACAATACCTAAGGTTGCTTCTGTATAAATATTGCCAATAGTGGCTCGGTTGTTCTTGAGAAAAAGATTTTTAAAAATATTTCCTATGTAACATGTATGATCAGGTTCTCACAAGAGACATATATATGTATGTTTTCTTTTTAGTCTGTGTGAGTTAATGATTGGAATGCTTTTAAATAAGACCGCTCTGTCTAAATGACACACAATACTAAAATTTTTCTCTTATCTAGAGACGGGGACTGGGTAAGGTACTACTTGCACTGTGTATCTCCCCTAGGTTCGTCGCCCGCGTGGCGCAGTGGTTAGAGCGTTTGCTCTAGAATAGCGGAGTAAGGAGTTAATCCTTACGTCGCAGGTTCGAATCCCACTGTGGGACGTGGAGACCGGTCCTTCGGATGAGACCGTATAAACCGAGGTCCTGTGTCGCAGTAGGTGCTAGTAAGTAAATGATCCCTCACTGCTCAATAACCCTGAGTGCCGAGTATAGGTCAAAATTTGCAGCTCTCCACCGGCAAGTGATAGATAAGAACCGGATGTATCAATCTTCTTCAGATTAACTACACCCAAAACCTAGCATCAATTCCCTAGGATACTTGTCACTGGTGCTTATAACTTTTAGTTTGATCTTAACCTTAACTTTTTTTCTTGCTGATTTAACGGCCAACATCTTCAACTACAGTAGCTGCAACGTTATCGTTGACAACTTACACGAACGATCACGTTACACGAACGATTCCGCACGATTCACGCACGATAAAATCTGTTACACGAACGATCCTTTACGCACACGATTCTACACGTTACACGATCTTACACGATTGCTAACGCAACGCACGATTCGTCACGCAAAATAGTTCAAATTCTTTAGGAATGGATATTTTCAAAACGAAATAAGGCTTAATACTTATTTTAGATTTCAAATAATTATTGATATTATTTCATCGACTTTGAAAAATGGGGAAAAAAATAGAAATAGATATTTCTGGAACTAAATATATGTAAGATTTATGAATTATTTTAGATTACAAATAATTATTTATGTAATTCTCTGACTTTAGAAAACTGATTTTTTTTTTTTCGTTCTATCAGAGGATGTACATGTAGGTGGACCGTGAGTTTTGATTGAATTGGATTTTATAATATGCAGAAAGGGATAAGTTTGGAAAAAATGGCATGAAAATGAATTAAATTATAAGTTATATCCACGTTTCAATTTGTGAATCTCTAAAATCAACAATTATTTTACAAATCATTTATTTGCAGAAATTATAAAAATAATTGAAAGTAACTTCCAGAGATAACACTGATAAATGAAACCCCGAGAATCATGTCGTGTAAATGTACATTCGCCGACTAAATACTTATGTAAGCATTGAGAATTATTTATTTGTAAAAATGTCTATTTTTGATCTATTGATTTTAAAAATATCTTGACCATAATTAGCAATAAATATAATTAACATCAGAGAAAAAAATCAAACATCTAAGCACGGTTTATCAGAAAAAAAAAATCATGCTATTTGACGAGAACACAATATTGTACGACTTACTATGTTGTTTATTTCCAAGCGATAATTAGTTCGTTCTGTTTTCAATTATGTAAATCGCGCTTCATTCTTTTTAATTTGGATTGAAAAAAAAAAACAAAAAAAAAAAAAAAAAAAACAGACAAGCGAAATGCTTGTATAACAAATAACATTCCGATAAAAACTTACAAAACGAAATTTACACGTTTCTTAACGCACGATCACGCACGATTAAAACCGCAAACGATTGAGTCTGATACACGCACGATCTCGCACGTTACACGAACGATCACGCACGTTACACGAACGATTCTACACGATTCTTTTGTCAACAATAACGTTGCAGCCACTGTAGCTTCTGAATGCCCGAATTTCCCAAAGCTTTCCCTTATATACCCTTTGGCTAGTCCATTCCAAGGGTTGTCAGGCCACTCCACAATTTGAAGACCTCAATGCGTTTTTTACGGAAATGCCCCTTCACCCTAACACCTTTTATATTCCTATGTAAAGCTTTAACCCACTATTGTGGCCACGTCCTACCCCCGGGGGTCTTGATTTAACAAACTTAAATCTACACTACCTGTGGATACTGATATGAGTAATAATGGCTTAGCTGTTCTTGAGAAGAAGATCTTTAAAGATATCCCTATATATTCTTATGGTAAACTTTGACCCCTTTTGTGGCCCTGCCCTATCACTAGGGGTCATTATTGGAACAATTTGAATTAATAATATGACTAATCACGGCTTTGCTGTTCCATATTGAACTGAAGAAGATTTTTAAAGAATTTTCTATTTATTCCTTTGTGTTAGGGTACGATATGAACAAACTTTTATTATTATTCTTTATTTGCTTAATACATACGTATTATCACAATTGTATTACATTATACACAGAAAAAATCAGAATGGTATGGTATGACGCTTCTGTACATGAAAAAGCAGCGCATGCATTATAGAACAAATTTGCATGGTTTGGCGCTTCTATGCATGAAAAGATAGTACAAATATTGTAACACATAATAAATACATATATACAGACAGGACAAATGAAGAATGGATCACAGCTTTTTTTCATTTCTTAACTTAAAAACTAAATGCAAAAATTTTCCGAAATTACAGAGCTCAGAAAAGATTTGGACACTCAGTAATTGAACTAGTTTAAATGCGGATGGTTTTTTCCAGTAATAACTTTTAATATATTTATTTCTCAGTTCTTTGTATAAGGGACAAATCAAAACAAAATGAAATTCATCTTCTATGTTGGTTTTACAAAATTCACAAAATCTTCTTTCTTTTACAATATTTCTATGACGCCCGGTTTCAATTGCAAGGTTATGTGAAGACATTCTTATTCTACTTATTTGTTTTTTGTAAAGAGAAGGTATTGATTTTCTTAAATAATACTGCAATGTTAAGTAATCTACAATATATCTGTAAAAAATACATTTTGTTGAACAATTAATTTCAGCCATGAGATTTTGTATGAAATTATCTGTTATTCTTTGTTTGATAATAGGAAAATGTTTATTAATCAATCTCTTGTCTTGTTCATACCAGATAAATCCAAGTCCATTTTCAAAAAGTTTTTCCTTGATATTTACAACCCAGCTGTCAGAGTGTTTGCTGGAATATTCACATTCATGGAACAAAGATTTATAACACATTTTCAGGATACAATTATCAGTTTCTAACAACTTGAACCAAAATTTAAAAATACGAAAAATGCGAACAATCTTCATCGGAAGTCTACCAGTTTCAATATAAATCATAGCAGTATTTGTGCTCTTTCTTACACCTAAGACATATTTAATAAAGTCCAAATGCACTTTTTCAATATCACTAGCATTGTGTCCGCCCCATACTTCGCAGCCATAATTCAATATGCTTGCAACATAAGTATCAAAAAGTGAAAACATTGTCTCCGTATCTAAACACATGTGATTGATTTTTGATTTCAATGGAAACATTGCTTTTCTACCCTGGAATGCCAGCTGTTTTTGAGTAATATTAAATTTCCCATTGTAATTCAAAAGTACACCAAGATATATAATTTGGTCAACAACCTCAACTGATTCACCGTTTAAATGCCATTTTTCTTCCTTACGAACTTTGCCACCGTTTCTAAAAATAACAATTTTTGTTTTCGATATATTTACAGAGAGGTTCCATTTTGAGGAATAATCATATAAAGTGTTTAACATTCTTTGAAGTTCATTTACAGATTCTGCAAAAATGACCATATCATCTGCATACATTAAAACAAATAAATTCAATTCTTGCAAATCAACAGGCACATTTCCTTATTTCAAAAACTCTATTTCAAGGTCATTTACATATAAAGAAAATAAAATAGGAGACAAAACCTCACCCTGCAAGAGGCCGTTATTTTTAAATAATTCTGATAGCAATCCCGCGTATTTTACACAACATTTCATACTAGAGTACATCGACCGTATAATGCCAAGTATTTTTCCCCTGATTCCATATACACTAAGTTTGTACCATAAATGCGCACGTTCGACAGTATCAAATGCTTTTGTGTAGTCTATAAAACAACAACAGAGTCTATTTTTCTTACTTAATGATTGATTTATCAATGTATGTAGACAAAATATTGCTTCAGCTGTTCCACGTTAGGTTGGAATCCAAATTGTGCATCTGTTATAACAGAGTTCTCATTTGACCATATTAATAATCTTTGATTTAATACAGTAGTAAAAAGTTTGCAAAAACAACTGAGAAGACAAATACCTCTGTTATTATTTGTATCATTTGTATCACCTTTTTTAAATACAGGCACAAAAATTGATTTTGTCCACATATATGGAAAAATACCAGAATTAAATATTCTATTAAATACGTTATATATAATAGGCAGCAAAATAGTTTTAAATTCAATGAAATACTCATTAATAATCAAGTCAGTTCCATGACATTTTTCTCTCTTTAACTTAGTAAGTGCGTCTAGTATTTCTTTATTAGATATTTCACAGTCCAGTTCTTCGAAAACTGTCGTATCGTCACACGGTATATCACTTACATTGGCACTGACGGATGTTGCAAGCTCTCAAAAGTGTTCAAAGAATCGCTCGGGTTTAACCACTGATTGTTGTTTATTATTCTTACGGAAATTTTTGTAGAAAACTTTTGGGTTGTTTTTACGTAAATATTCTAACATGTTTCCTTCAATACGCTGGTAGTTTCTCCGAAGCTTTGCGGATAGAGTCTTGTATTCTTTCTTTGATTCGATCAGTTTACGATGAGTGTCCGCTCCTTTATTTTTATTGAAAATGCGAAGATCTGTCTTATACATGTGATATTTTCTTTTCAATTCAGGTGTCACCCAGGGTTTATCATCGGGGTTCTGCATGAGTAATTTTCTTTACTAGACCGTGTCGGAATGTTGTTTTTGATCTCAAAGAAGGGTTCCATGGCTTTAGATATTTCTGACGTAAATAGATCAATAGATCTATCTATTGATTCTTGATTTTCTTTCTCTGGACATTCTATACAGAACTCTAATACATCTAAATGCGTTAAAAGACTATTTTTGGCTTCTTCTAAATAATCTGGCTTCCACCTAATTGTTCTAGACTGGGTTCCTTGCGTATTTGTATATTCATTTTTTTCTTCACATTTATCAAAACTGGTAATTTTCAGCTGTACATGTAAAGGTGCATGGTCAGAAAACGTCGTAAAGTTTGAAACAATAAATTTTTCGATAAGGTCAAAAACATCTGGGGTAGATATACAATAATCAATAACACTTAGCCCCTTTGATCCCATAAAGGTGAAATCTCTGTCCAAGTTTCTATTGTGTCGTCCATTAAGTATTCTTAAACTACTGAACTTACATAGACTCAGTAACTTAATTCCATAATCATTAATTCCTCGGTCAGGATTAATACGGGGAGGTAATACAGAATCCATTTCGTATGATAACATTTCTATCACTTAACTTGAATCTAGAGTATGTAATGATGCTTTCACATAAGATTTATCCATTCTTGCCCAGCGGTTCTTGAGAAGAAAAATTAAAAAAAAAAATGCAACCAATTTTTCACGAAATCTTAATTTTCTTATTTGTACGCATCTTATTTGTATATGAAATGCATTTACATAATACATACAGATATATGTGTATTAAAGTACTTATTTACACCGGCCTCTTAATCTTATTTTTAGAATTAAATTCTAAATGTGCAAATTCAAGTATAATCCACATTACTCTCCACCCACTTTGGAATAGATGTCTTTACTTGGCTTTAGTACATTTTCAGTTACAAATTTGTTAAGAATGAAAAGAAAGACCAGGGTACATGTATCTCTTATCAAATATTTATCCTAAGGCTTTTGAAAAGGAACTATAAAACACTTTGAAGCAATTTGACACTAGTTCTAGTTCTAGTCTATACCTGGTTCTCCTTGTATTATTTCTTATCGTACATAAATCGACACAGGGAAATAACTTCGTGACAATTCATTTTGCTTATAACCCGTTTACTATCGAGTTTCATAAAAATAAGTAAATTGCTGTAATTCTATAATAAAATTCTCGATTTATTGCTATTATTAAATATAAGAATAGAAAATACCCTCAAAGTGAATTCAAAATTGAATACTGTTCGGCTCGTCAGAAAATAAATATATTCAATATGGCTACGTGCCTTGTATATCTAAATAAATGCTTCTTTCATATTACGATGAAGTCAATCTCCTGCATTTTATATTTAAAAAAAGTAAATGTAATAATCACAGGGGCTTGAGGACAGAACCCCCCCCCCCCCCGACCTCCGGATATAGACCAACGGGGCCTTCCGACTTTCCGATGTTTTGCTGAATCAATTTCAACCAATTTTGGCATAAAGCATGCATGAGTAAAGGTGAACAAAAATTGTGAAACCTTAGGCCCTGGCATCATGGGGCCTGAGGGGTGGGGCAAATGTAAACCTATAAGGTTTGAGACAATTATTTTAATAAAAAAATAAAGATAAGTTAATTAAAACGTACTCATGATAGGGTGCACTGACCTATAATCCAGTCGGAATATGGAAGTGTAACACTTTTCCGTAAGAATAAACAAACCTGGTAATCGGATTAGGAGTAGTGTAAGCTACCAGGATGTAGGCCTTTCAACTGCCGCTAGGGTGCGATGTTAGGAACGATAACTCATTACCGGAACATGTTTACAGCAGGTCTGAGGTAGCGAATTGTTTTTAGGCATGTCAATTTTTAGTGTTTTTCTTGTGGTTTTAAAATTCAGCACAAATGGTAAACTTATTTATCATGAAGTTACTGACACCGCACAATAATATATGAGTGATACTTAAAAAAATATAAAGTGAAATCTACTCCCTTCTAAATTTTAACCTGATTGCATATTTATACTTTATCGTTTTTCTTCGTGCTTAGCATAAAGAATAAGATACTTAATTATCAAATTAATTGTAGAAATATAGATCTTTATAGAAGAAGCACAACAATGCAAACACAAAAAAGTGACATCATATTTTCTTCTTCATAATAACTGTCAGAGAGAGTTATAAATCTTGAATATAGTCCGTTTTCCATTCATTTTGATCCCATTATTGCATGTAATGTGAAGACATTCTCCTTGTTTTTGGTCAACCCTTTTGTGTATATAAAAATACAAGAAACCCTTTTGTGTACATAACAATACCAATCGAAGCAGCCTATACGCTATTCCTATAAAAAAAAAAAACAAACAAACTCATAAATCAGCAATTTGTTGATAGTTTTTCACACTTGAGTTACCTGTATTTAAAAGACAACATCGGACAAATCAGTAAATAATAATTTATTTTTTTTATGATTTAATTAAACGTGTGTATAGAAAATACTCTATTTTGAGAATTTTACGTACCTCTTGCTATCTATCAAGTGTATTGTTATCATATCTGCAACTTGAAAAATTAGTTGAAAGGCCTACTGGATGTTTATCTATCTTGGGATCTCTATACAGGAACAGTAACGGAACATTGCTATAAAAACTATCTTAACATTATTTTGACGATCACATAATATTAGGACATTGAACTAAAGCTTATTTAAGTTTATGTTTAAATTGCAATTTAGTTTGTAAAGTTCTAGGATTTTGTCACAATGTATTGTAAATCTCGTTTACTTAAATCTGAATTGTTTTTTCCATATGTAAATGAGTATTGTTCATTGTACATTATAAAAAAGAGATTCAAATTTTATTGATCGCACTCCTCGGAGCAGGGTTCTTCGGAGCGACGTTCTAAGACAGAGCCAAGAGGGAGTCACTATACCACCATTTATTAGACGTATAACTCTCAGTTGAATAAAATCTTTGAAAACATTTTGGACTTGTTGGCTTATACAATACCATAAAAAACTAATGTTATCTTAAAAAAAAATCTTTTGAATCCTGGACATAAAGCAATCAAACTGTTGGCATAATTGTAATAAGTATTGAGCCCCCTACCAAAATTGTGAAATTCATACCCCAAGGGTCAGAGGTTCTGGTGCTAAGGTGGGGCCATATAGATCATATAGTGAAAGTGCATTATTTCTTTGGTAATCTTATTAAACAAACAATGTTTGTGTTTGCCTGGTGTTAGAGCAGGGTTCTATGAAGTATATATTGAACCTACATGCTTTAGATAATGGAAACAAACTAAGTGCGGGGTTATGATGAGCAAGCGTGTCTCTCCCAAAAGTGTGAATATCATGGCCCCTAGGTCGGGTTTGAAGTGTTAGGGTTGGGTTTATTAATTATGTAGTGAAATGCAATGAAAAATTTCTCTCTGCCTCTGGGTAATCAAATAAACTAAGTGCATGGTTATGTGAACAAGGGTGCCTTATTCAAAATTTTGAATTTTGATTTTTAAGGAAAATCCTGGATCATGGGTTGTGGTGTTAGGGTTGGACTCTTTTGATCATGTAGAGGAATTGCATTATTTCTTTTGAAAACCTTCTCTAATACTGGACATCCACATGTAGAAGAAAAACAGAGTACAAAGTTGTAATGAGCAAGGGTTCTTTTTTACCGAAATTCTGCACCAGTGGGTTGTGTTTTGTTGCTAGGAAGGTTCTGTTGATCTTGTAGTGACATTTGTACTCCACTGAGAAAGTTATTCTCCTTTGCTCACCACCTTTAATAACTAATCACTGTAAATAATGTAATTTGAAGTTCAATTGAATAAAATATTTCAAAATTTTTTATACAAAAAATACTTTCAAAGATTTTAATAGTCAGGTAAATTTTTAAATAAAAGACAAATAAAAACTGAGCCAAAAAAGCCCTATCCTTGAACATTTGATATTCTTCAAAGACTAAAAGAGGTCAATCTTAGAAAATATGTTGGGTTACTATTTGGGTTACTATTATAGACTAGGAAAAAACTCTGACATTCATTATCATTGACATTTATTATTCAGGTGATTGAAAGGTGTAATTTCATCCTTTGTAAGGATGCTTCAATTTATAAATGACTAATCATGGCTCTGAAGAAGATTTAAAAAGTTTTTTCCTATGTATTCCAGGGAAAAACTTTGATCGCCCATATACATATGACGAACCAGCACCATCATATGAATCAGTGGTTGATCACAATGGAGTGATGCCCCCTTTTTATGCAACACAGGAAAATTGGTCAAACATGACAGATCCCCCACTATATAAAGCGTAACATTTAAATATCTGTGAACTTTTATTGAAATATGTAAATATTCGACTTTGTTTGTTTGTTTTTTCTTTAAATTTTTCAGACTCGTCAGATTACAATGTGTTTGTTTGACTGTATGTATAAGCAGATTTGTTATACAGACAAACAAACACATTGAAGTCCAAAATCTAATTATAATTCCTGGCGTAAAAATGAAAACTAAACAGAAAAAAGATCGAACGCTTATCACTTTTCACATAGACAATCAAGGCAACAAAGGCAACAGTCAACCAAAAAAAAAAAAAAAAAAAAAAAAAAAATAGAAAGACTAGATCCGATCTCGTTGCGAGCAACGAATGGGTTTTCCGTCCGATTTTTGATGAGATAAGAATGTGATTGAGATTTTCGTTCAAATATCATCAGATATAAATTGTTAAGAAGAACAATTTTGCTTCAGTAATGTGTAACAAACTATTGATCATTAAAGAGTTATAGATTAAAGACTTTCAACCCCTCTTGGTCCCTAATATGAGGGGTCAGTCCGTTATTATTGATACCATCTGATAGCTCTCAAGATTTTAAACACTTTTTTGTTCAGAAATTCGTTTTCGTGCTTATCATTTTTTTTTTTACTTCGAGATATAAAGTCTTAAAGATTTGGCATTCTGGTCCCTTATGACCCTTAATTATGTAACATATGACATGAATGTTATAATATATAGTTGTACATTGATAAGATAAACATTTATGTTTCAGTAACGTACAGCAAAATATTGATCGTTAATGAGTTATCGATTAAAGAATTTTGACCTATCTCGGCCCCTAATTTGAGTTTGAGTGCCCAGCACCTTTTTTCTTGATTTCAACTTGAAGCTCCTAGGTTTTTGAACACTTTTTGTTCAACAACTTTTCAGAGATTTTTTTTTCGTTTCCGAGATATTTGCAAAAGATATATTTAGTGGCCAACCCTTCAACTGCTTAATGGGGACATTTTGCAAAAATTGAAAGGTTACATATTGTTCAGAACATTATTTTGAACATCTTTTGTTCAATATTACTTTTCAAAATATTTTGCACTTTCGAGAAAAAATCGTCAAAGATTTAGCATTCTGGCCCATTGTGGCCCCTATTAATGTAATATATGACGTAAAAATCATAATATATAGTTGCAGATTGTTGAGATAAACATTTTTGCTTCAGAAATGTAAACAAAATATTGATTTTTAAAGAGTTATCGATTAAAGCCCCTCTCGGCCCCTACTTTGATAAGGCAGCGCTTTTTTCTTGATATCATGTTAAATATCTTGTCATTCTGCACAAATATTGCTCAGTATGTTTTGACAAAATAATTTTATACTTTAAAAGATATGATACAGAATGTCTCAAAAATTCACTCATGATCCGTGTCCTAAATTTCGACCCTTACCGAGCTTCCATACTAGGCACTTTCGGAAAATATCGAAACCCAGTGCATAATGGCAACATGTCCTCTATCATCATTGAAAATTTCAGCTCTCTAGCTTAAGCCGTTTTAGAGTTCCATCACAGACGAGGTGGTCTTCTGAATTTTAATAAAAGGGCGACAATTTTCGACCGGATGTAAATATCCCTTAACAGACTTGCCGGAATTAACTTCAGATGTAAATGCATCTACAGTGAGAATTAGAATAAAATCGAAAGAGCCATCTCCGAGAAATCTTCTGCACAAAGGACAAGATATGCTAAGACCCCTTTCTGTCCCATGGTTTGGGTGTTTTTTGTTTTTTGTTTTTTTTTTTTTAGAATGATGCAATAGTTTATCAATTAAAAACCTATTGTCACCCCTGCCACAAAATGAGTATTGGTTCTAAGTTTTGGGATACACAGAGGTGACAGGAAGGTCAGAAAATATGTCAATTTCCGAATTTTCTCATTTTATGCAAATTTTCATCGATTTTACAGCACATTTTGGTTCAGAGAACATAGAGCACAAGTTTGCCTATCTATCAAATTTATATATTTCACACACTAGTATCAGATGCATCTGATGAATAAAAATCTCAGATAGGCAAGCTTGTGCTCTATGTTTCTCGAAGTGAAAAGTGTCTCAAAATTCACGAAATTTGACCAGAATTGAGGAAATTCGGGAAAATGTCCTACTTCTGCGCCCTCTTGTGGCCTCCATGTAAGCTTTGAATCGAAATTATGCTGGTTTTAAAGCAAGCATCATTTTAAGTTGCTAACTATAAACTGTCAGAATTTTAACTGTGTTCTGATTTTTACATTAGATAAGGGGCCAGTTTTACCATTGTTACAACACGAAATGTAATAACAACGCAAAATGAAATAAACCGGATTATTGCATTTTGCGTTATTACATTTTGCGTCGATATCAAAGCAGAATGTAATAACGCAAAATGTAAAAACAGACTTTTAAGGGTTATTACATTTTGCGTTGTTACATTTTGCGTCGAGATTAAGCAAAATTAACAACGCAAAATGTAATATCACACCTTTTGGTCAGTCAGGTTGAGAATAATTTTCAATTTAGTAGTGGATGAAGAAAATAAACGAAAAGAAAATAAAACAAAAGGGAAAATAAACATATGCTAATTCTAACTTTAGATCTTTTTTCATCATATATTGATTTCATTAACCATTTAAAATCATTTAGTATTCAAATCATAAGTGTTGCAAATAAGAAACGTGCGTGCGCACGTGTGTGTGAGTGTGTATCCGTTTGCTTTTTCTTTTTGATAGGCACATGCATGAAATTTAGAAAAGAAATCTATTTATTTTTACTGGCAGATGTTAATATAGCGGGAAGGGGGTTTCTTGACAAGTAAGATTTCATTCTGTTTTACAAATCATGTGCATTGCAGACCAGCAAAAATAAAATTCTCTCTCTCTCACTTTCTCTCCTTCTCTTCAAATAATAAAATGGATAGTTTCTGCATGCGCATAAAAATTCAATGATCATCATGCGAAGTAACCCCTACCCCCGCTTCTCCTCGCTAGACACACACACACACATACACTTCTGATTTGCTGACCAATGTACGCATGCACGTCGTACATGCATATCAAGAGAATTTAATGTACACATGATCAATCTTTGGTAATTGCAAATAAAATTACAAATTACGAGCCCCTGATTTTAGGTGGCGAAAGCCTCGTTGACGTTCAACACTTTTCGTTCCTCCAAAGTTTGAGAGCGTTGATGCGGATAGAACTTGTTAATTGAAGTATAAAATCTCGTTACTGATGACGGATTACGGTTCGTGGGACCTAAATGCCTTGAGAGGCGAACTGAGAAAACGCAATGCGCGAGTGTCAGGGCGAAAAAGAGAACTCGTGGAAAGGTCTGAGCGCTTTTTCATTTTCGTTTGAATTTTCTCAACTAAAATGTCGAATTTGCGACATGACAGAATAAAGACCACAACGTAAAACAATAAAGAAATAATTCACTGAAAATTATACTTAATTGTTTATTCCTGTATTTGCCCTTGTTAGAGTCATAGAAATCGATAGTGTTAACAATTAGCGAGAAATACACGCATGTAAAATCAAAACATGAGAAAACTCGGTATGCTATTAAAACTGTCGAATCTTTTCCACTGTTAGATGTCAATCTTCCAAAATATACAGAAAATCGAAATTATACTTTAGGAACCCATTTAAATATATCCTAAATATACTTTCATTATGATAGTAATTTTATGACTACTTACTGCTTCTTAACCTAGTCTGTTCATTGAAGTGTATAGCAGTTTGGTTTTCATTTACATTGCATGTGATGCTTATATTTCATTGTGTGAACCATACCAGTAGCTTAATTGTTAATTGAGAACTTTTGCAAGCGAGGATAAGGTCAATCTTGCACCTATTGCAGCTATCACTTGATAGAATCATGATTATACTGTTTTTAATTGTACATGCCCCTTGAGGACCCTTGACTGGTGAATAAACATAGCATATTCTATATATTAAATAATGATCATTAATGTTTCAGACTTGAAGCATATGATAGAAACTATAATTTTGGTGGTGGTGAAAGAGTTGAAAAAGAGTACAGCATGGAAGTACCCAGTTATGAGAAGTATAAAGACATAAATAAAGATACTGTGATCACAAGAATAAGAGAGGAGGCTGTATGTGCATACTTGGGAAAGATGAACAAAGATATTGATGCAAATGTAAAATACATTTATGAAAGCAAATTTTTAAAGTATGCAAGATTGGCGTGTGAGGATGGACTATTCTTTGTGAAAGCAGAGTGCAAGGCACAGATGAAGAAAGCAGTGTCGTACAAGATTGATGCAAGTTTTGATGTTGATGGGTGTGTTGTTGAATATCAGTGTGAGTGTGCTGTAGGAATGGGTCCAGTAGCAGCATGTAAACATGTGTGTGTGCTTTTGTTTGCTCTACAGAAGTTTGGTGAAAGTGGTGATTTGATCACAGAAGAAACTTGCACTCAAAATTTGCAAACATTCCATCATGTTAAACCTTACAAGGGAAGTCCAATTAAAGCTAAAGACCTCCCTTTAGCAAATGATGCCGACGTCATTTATGACCCAAGGCCACATGAGTTTAGGAACATGCCTGGATATCAGGACACTTTTAGAAATGTTTGGTTAAATAATCCATCTGTTAACAAATTACCTGTTTCTCAATTGTTCCCTACTGCAAACACAGTTGGCATTGATTCTGATCATGATTATTTTCAAGAAAAACTTTCAGAAATGTGGCTTAAAAATTCTAACATTACAGAAATATCTTGTGAGGAAATAATGAAATTTGAAAAAGAAACCCGTGGCCAAAGCACCAATCCTCTATGGCAGTCTGAACGGTGCAAGAGAATTCACTCCTCAAATTTTGGTAGAATCTGCAAATGTACAGAAAAAAAATGATTTGAATAAGCTTGCTAGTCGTTTGACTAAATATGTCCCACAAATCCATGCCCCATCCATACTTCACGGCAAATGCTACGAGTCAGTAGCCATAAAAAGCTTTGAAGAAAGAAGTGACGTAAAAACCCAAAAATGTGGCACATTTGTGTCAAAGTCCCACCCATTTCTTGCTGCATCACCAGATGCATTAATTGATGAAAAGTCAATTGTTGAAGTAAAATGTCCATTCACTGCAAAAAATGAACAAATATCTGATGAAACTGTTTCATTTTTGAAGACTGTAAATGGTTCATTAGAACTTGACTCATCACATGATTACTTTTATCAAATTCAGGGGCAGCTTTTCTGCACAGATAGAACCAATTGCATTCTTGTGGTGTACACATTCAAAGATCTAAAAATTATTCCTGTGCCAAGAGACCAGAAATTCATTGGTAACATGCTTGAAAAATTAGAGTTGTTTTTTGATAAACATTTTAAAAATGCAGTGTTGAAAAAATTTTATTATCAAATTTGAGTGTCTTAATAATAAAAGTACTGCCAGAATGTGACACATTTTAATCTTGTTATATGGATAAAGTTTTTGTTTATAATCATTACTGCATTCCTTTACAACACTCTTTCAATTCTTCTTCAAGAATTAAAATAACTTTAAATTCAAGTATTCAATTTTGTATTCATTTTGAACATGTTGAATGTATGGAAACTATTCTTAAAAGTTTGCAAGCCAAACAGCAACTATATACATTGTACATGTATATAACAAAATGTGTACTTGTAGATCATTAAAACACAATATTCAATTTTCGACATATGTTTTCTAGCAGTGCACAACATATTAAACAGAACTTTTGTGCTATTATTCTTTAACTCAGTACTGCTACATACCTGTTACTTCAATTTAGCAATACTAGTACACTTTCTCACAAGCCAAAGTTAGCTATGGAAATTATCTTTTGTGCAAGTCAAGCATGTTTGGGAATAATACATTTTCGAAAATTGCACAAAGTGAAGCAAACAAAGATAATTTCACTAGCCAACTTTGTCTCAGTGCTATTCAAAGGGCCCTTCAAGATTTTAAAAGTTTTGGCTAATCCAATAATGCGCTCAATGTGGACTCTCTTGCTAGATATTTTACGATCGTGCAGCACAGTTTTTCCTGACAATCGATTTTTCTTTTTAAAAAATGTTGGAATGTTAATAGTTACATCTCTAGGAGCAAATAGGTCCTGTACATTGAAACGCTTATCTGACATTAAGGAATCACCAGGCTCACAAAGATTCAGCAAGGGGCTGCGCTCCACAAGTTGGCGGTCACTTGCAGAACCTCCATAGGCAGGAGAGATGAAAGACACAAGACCACCAGGTGTTGAGCCAATAAGAACCTTCACGGTATTCCTGTTCTTGTACGTAGAGAAAGTTGACTGTTGGGCAACTGGTGGCTTTGGCTTCTTGACTGCAATCTCTGTGCCATCGATTACGAGACGTGTTGTTGGGAACTTTGAGTAAAAATCCCTTGGAGCAAGAAAACTTACCAAGTCTCTATCAGGCCAAAAATTTACCTCTCGCCACTGTCTGGACATGAAGTTGATCCATGTTAGCCATACGTTTTCCACAGTTGTTGTAGAGACTGAAAATAACCTACTAAGCTCAAAGTTAGTTTTATGTTGTCTCAGTTTTATAAGAGTTAGAAATAGCTGGTTTTCAATTGAAAGATTCTGCACTTGATTGTAAATGTAATTCAGATGAAATGCAGCCTCCCCTAAACTATAAAGAACATGCAAAAAATCAGTGTATGTTCCGAGCCCTGTATAGAACATCAAACCTTCGCTATCATTAATGAAATTTTCAATCGACATTATTGGTGTTGACATTGTTTGACATGAAGTATCTGTATATACTGCAGCAGAGTTTTCACATGAGCTGTATGTATATTTGAAACTTTATCCATTTGATTCACATGTAGTTTCAACAAAATTACCCACATTTGAAATGATATCCGCTTGACACTGATCAGCGTCATCCTCATAAATAATTTCTTCAGGGCTACAACATGCTTCCTCCACTTTCTTTTCACGCATAATGCGTCTCTGCTTTCTCTCATCAAGTGACTTTGATGTGTTCGGACTGTTCCATGGAAATATTGAAGGCACTGCATGTGGCTTCCTTTGCCTTCTTAGAGGATCAGCACCTAAAAAAAATCCATTCAAACTAACAAATACAATTAGGCAGTATTACACATGTTCAGACTTACATGTACTGATTATATTGCATCTCTTAGAGTCAAGTCATGTTGACACACGTCAATTTAAAATTAAATAAAAAATAAAAACAGTACTATTTCGTAGACGTAGCTTGAGTGTATCAAAATTTGATTATTGTGATCATAACATTTTTTTATATGATAATGGAGATGCAAAAATATCTTATCCTGTGAGGTATGTCTTTGACTTTCTTCGGACAGCTCTCCTTCCATGCTGATTTCAGAGGCCAGTAATCTGTCATTGTGCTGTCTGCATTTGTAGTCAGAGTTTCCGTAGTTTCATATGACATATCAAAATAGACATGACAATGCTAACTTTTTATAATTAAAAAAGAAATTGGCAATTTCATTTCATATTTTGATAAACGTCAAATTTCTAATCAATATGGGAGGCTGTTCCCTGAAGTTTAAATTTAACAGCATGTAACATGAAATAAATAACAATTTTCTTGAAAAAAAAGATAAACAAAAACAATTTGAAATACTGTCGTTATTTCTATGAGAATCTATATTATAATTATTATTCTGTGTATTTCTATACAATTATAATTAACAAATAAAGCTAGGGCATTTGTGTTAACAAGACTTTCTGACCATTTTGCAAATTAAGGAAATTTGGGTCGTAAAATGACAGTATTGCTCATGTAATCATGAATTAAGAAACAAAAACATTAATAAATAAAAATCTCTTTTATAACAGACATAAAATCAACCCACCGTATCTAGTTTCTGTAACGAAGTCCTCGTCCTTGAAATGCAAATGACACACTACGCTCCGTGGATGTGGGGACCATAACTTGTGCTTATTTAAATTACTATTTCTTTTAATGGCAATAATCCACAGCTTTTTCAATGCCGCATCTTTAGGAAAGCTGAGTCCCCCGCGAGTTGAGCACCCCGGCACACAACAACAAGACGGCATTTCAGCTTAAATGCTCGTTTCTACAACTTCTTGTTTATGATATTAAAGAAACCGGAAGTAAGCTTGAACGTTAACGAGCATTGCGCCACCTATGTGTTAGTTAGGGGAAATAACCGACAATTATCGACAATTAAGAATGTCAGTGATTAATATATGATACAGACTGGATTATAAATGGACATGCCAATCAAAGTTAAGATAATATTTTATAAGTATTCAATAAAAATATTAGAAACAGAGTTTAAAAATATACAATTAATTTAGTAATGTCTGTAAAAGCCGTAACGTCTGTCTCATAGTCATAGGTCTGTCTGTCTATTTAATAAAGCGAGTTTCCCCCTTGTTATACGTTTAAATCAATTTTGTGAGGTTCCGTGTTGAACACAATATAAAAAATAAGTATATTTTGTTTTATCACATTTTGTTTTATTACATTTTGCGTAGTCCCCAACGCAAAAATTAAGTAACGCAAAATGTAACAATCAAAAAGTGCATTATTACATTTTGCGTTAATCCCAACGCAAAATGTAATAACTCAAAATGTAATTATCCCAAAATCATGTTATTACATTTTGCGTCATTACATTCTGCGTTGATTTCGACGCAAAATGTAATAACGCAAAATGTTACAATTCCACTTTATTACACTTTGCGTTGTTATTACATTTCGCGTTGTAACATACCATACCTTCTTTTTTTTTAAAGAAAAAAAATAAAAATAATAAAAGTAAAGTAGAAAACCTAAGAATGATAGAAGGATCCTCCGCTGAAGACGGGGGACCCTGATAATAACTTAGAACTCATTGTGAGCAATGATAGGTCTTCCGTCCGATTGACCATACGCATGATATTGTTGCCTGTCGCTGGATCATTTTTTTTTCGTGGTGCAAAATAAAAGGTTGTAGTTTTCGTATTTCCACTTGTAGTTATATTATTTTCTGCTTTGAGATACAAAAACAATTAAAGTAGACGTTGAAGGAAACATCGTTTTAAAACTCTAATTCGAAACATAATTGCAACGTTATGGTTATTCGGACGCGTTTAACCCAAATGGTTTCGCCTACTCCTCAAGGTATATTACTCGTCAAAATTTGGTGTTTTAATCTCTTACCGTTTTTTTTAGATGTCGCTCAGATAACTTCACATATGGAGTACAGGAAAAAACGCGACTGGAAGTGAATTTTCTAAGATATTTGAGGTTACTTTAGACATTTGCAGTCTGAATAACATTTAAAAATCATTTCAAGTACTTTATCTAAAAAGAATATTTTTGGGAGAGTAAAATACTCAATTATGTAGTTTTTCTCTTATAACCTGAAATTGTTTTTGTTTCCGGTGGGACCAAGATCTTTCAAAACTGCGAAAGAGATGCAAATTTGAATTTTAAACAGAAAAGTTAAAATTTTTGATTTCTTTGATCACTTCCTGTGACGACCGAAAGTGACGGCTGACGCTCTTAACCCAAATTGTTTCGTCTAATTCTTCGATCTGTAAGTGTCTTAATCTCTAACCGTTTTCGAGATCTCGCTCAAATACACGTATTTTGATATCCTTTAACACTGTGACAGAATATGACTTTGATATCCTTTCACACAATGACAGAGTATTAATTTTATTCAATAAATAAATCGCAGTTTTACTGCCGAAATTTAAAAAATATAAATATTCAAAGCTAGCAATGAAAGACATAATGAGTGACTTAAGGACAGCATTTATGTTCATTGGTTGTGAACGCAAGGATCAAACCACATGCCAAAACCTACAGTCGATGTTACAAGAAAAAATAAAAATGTAATTAACAGAATATAATATATCAAATTCATCAAAAACAAAACCACGACATAACAAAGAACGTATACTATATATCTAAACAAAGCGTATAAGATAGTCACAACTCCCGCAAACAAGATAACTACCAGAATAAACTCGAGTTCTCCATGCTCTGGTCTTTCCGTATCTGTAAAACAGTAATTCATAGAATCTGAAAATATAATCACAGAAATCTGATTAGGTAACAATTGTATTTTATATTTAAATAATTAATTTTTGGTTTTTTCATGCCATTTGATTGGCGAAAAATAACTTTTAATCGTATTAATTTTATTGCTTACTCACAATCACTTGTGATCTGCCTGACGTTCTATTTAATTTGTTGAATTGAAATTTATAAGGCCAATTAACTTATTTACTAAATTTTCATTCAATTAGTGTAAGTAATTACACTAATTGAATGAAAATTTAATTATAAGGAATAGATTTTAAACCTACACAATAAATATGGTATAATCTGGGTTGGATCAGTTTACGCTTTTTTTATCATCTGAGAAACAATGTAAACTGTCCCAACGTAGCTTATACCGTAGCTGCAGAAATGAAGCGTTATGGTTTATATTTTAGTCTTTGTCAATGGTCAAAGACTAAAATATAAAACCATAACGCTACAGTTCTGCAGCTATTTATACCGTTTAAATTTGCTAGCTATCAAACTAATTTCTTAAATAGTACAAATCTCTTTTCTGCATAATCTTTCAGTAAGGCGTGACATTCTCGGTGATACATAATTAGCGTCTCGCAAATGGTGACCTAGATTCTCATTGGTTAAGAAATTAATAACATAACTAACTTTAGGTAGTTGCTAACAAACGATGAGATGACATAAGCCACACATCTTTACTGTAAGAAACGATGTAATTGGTTCCTTGCGTCACTTGTTGACTCTGACTCATTTTTATCCCACGTGTATTTCACCCGTGAATAAAAAGCTGTGTAAATTTCAGCATTGTTGAGCTAGTCCGGCAAACCAATGAGAATCTAGGCAACTATTTGAGAGACGCTAATTATGTATCGCCGAGAATGTCACGCCTTACTGAAAGCTTAAGCGGAAAAGAGATTTGTACTAATTCGTTAAAAAAACTAATTTATGCTGATTAAGTGTCTAAAAATTGAGCACATTAATTTCCTTTTTTTATTTTTACCTGAGATTGCAGAAAAGACTTGACTAGTTGATAATGGTAAAGCTTGATTGTACATGTAGGAAAGATGACTTTCTTGGGCATGCTTTATAATTTTTTTTTTCAGTTACTCTGTACGCTCTAATACATTCTCTGTAGATTAGAACTGTATTTGTCTGAGATTTCCAAGTAGTTATACAAGGTTGGCAAAACCTGTGGCCACACGCAAGAACATGGATTTCGGATTTCTTCGAAACAAATTGTGCAGCTTTCCATTTTGATGATGGTGGAAATAAACGAGTCAAATTGGTCTTTTTGCTACGCAGGTGAGTTAAGGCTAGGTATAGGCATTCCTATGCAAATAATCGAATTAAAATGCCTAAGGACTATATCTATTATACAGAGAAAGTTAAAAGTTATTGTCTAATACATACTTGTTACCCACGACATGAGGTAGCCAGTACACATTATGACGTCATATTATGACTTCATTGTTTTTTTTACTACACAAGATTACAATGGATATCAACAAAAATGCTTCGGTGCAAGGACATCATCTGTTTTATAACTGAAACAAGGTATATTTTGAGGTAATATAGTCCAGAGTTTGCTGGTAATGCTGCACAAATATCAACAACTCAGTTGTATAACTTCTATTTGTAAAGTTTTAAGTTAAATAAGGGTAAAATGTACAGTACGGTATAAGTTTCCTCAAATTCCGATCAAATGAAAAAAAATGCTTAGGATTTGTGAAGCAGTTTTATTAAGCTATAGAATATCCCTCTTATCATTATTCAATTTTAATTTAAAAACAAGTAGGGTAATCCCTTGGGCCGAAGCTGTTTTGTTGATTTGTTTTATTACCTCCAGTAGGTCCGATCAGTGACGTCATATATAACGTCATAATGTGTACTGGCTATTACATATCGTGGGTACTAAGTATGCAACACTTTCTCTGAATAATAAATATACCTTTTATGCGTTTTTATTACCTCATTTGCATAGAAACGCCTAAACCTAGCCATAACTCACATGCGTAAACTTTTGAATGAAAAAATACTTACTTTTATTCAATTGAAACATTTGTCTTCATATATTATTCAATGTAAACCAAACACCATTTAATCTTCCTGTTTTATACTAACTGACAATTGTTTAAAAGAGCATCACCAGTGTGGTATATTAGAGAAAAGGAATGGGAAGAGGCACAGCTCAGAAATAATTAAATGTCAGGGAGAGAGTGGTAATAAATAGTCCCCATTCAATGTTTATTTACTACAAATTGTGATTTTGCTTATATTTATTATCTTATAGAACCAAATTGAAATAAACTATTTTCCACAGTACTCTAAAATAATAAGAACAGGTGAAAGCAATGTGTAGGTCACAAATGTATGCTTTTAATGAAATTAATCAATTGAATGTACATACAGTATAGAGTTGAACTCCAGGACCTACATCTATATATATTTAGCAGAAGGAAAACCAACGTAATTTTATACCTTCATTTTTGGAGAAAGGACAAGGTATGGTAACAGCCGAATCTGGCCCCTTATTTGATGTAAAAATCAAAACACAGTTAAAATTGTGACAGTTTGTACTTAAGAACTTAAAATGATGTTTGTTTTAAAATCAGCTCTAATTTTGATTCAAAGCTTACATGGAGGCCACAAAAGGGTGCAGAAGTAGGACATTTTCCCGAATTTCCTCAATTTTGGTGGAACTTCGTCATATTTGAGATACTTTTCACTTCGGGAAACATAGAGCACTAGCTTGCCTAT
Organism: Saccostrea echinata; assembly: GCF_033153115.1. Taxonomy (NCBI): domain Eukaryota; kingdom Metazoa; phylum Mollusca; class Bivalvia; order Ostreida; family Ostreidae; genus Saccostrea; species Saccostrea echinata. Next base: position 498,476 of record NW_026889767.1, read on the forward strand.
CTGAGATTTTTATAAATAAGATGCATCTGATACTAGTGTATAAAATATATAAATTTGGTAGATAGGCAAGCTTGTGCTCTATGTTTTCCGAATCAAAATGTGCTGTAAAATCGATCAAAATTTGCATAAAAATGAGAAAATTCGGAAATTGACATATTTTCTGACCTTCCTGTGACCTCTGTGTAGCCCATAACTTAGAACCAATACTCATTTTGTGGCAGGGGAGACAACAGGTTTTCATTGATAAACTGTTGCATCATTCTGGAAGACACCCCAAATCAGGGGCCAAAAAGGGGTCTTAAGCTATCTTGTCCTTTGTATCTATTTGAAGATTATTGTTTTGAGGTTAATTAAAATCTGTATTCTGCTACTTTCCTTTTACAGAAATAATGACTGTAAAATAATGCTTGCCTGAATTTTAAACTAGTACTCTTAATCCTTGCACATTTTTTATTTAAATTTTGACAAGAGCATGGTAGTACACTTTAAACATAATCAAATACCTACTATTTGAACTTCGCAGTGGCAGCTTGAAAAATATTACCTTGGAATGTTTCTGTTGTCAAGTTTCTCTACGCATCAGACTTCATATATATAACACAACGTTAACATAAAAAAAAATGAATTTTAACAATGTTATTCAGCAGACCATTTATTCATAATGAACCATAAAAAAGGAAAGAAATATAATCACTTAGGTAATTTTCAAACAAGAGTAAAGAAAAATTACAATTTTTGAAGAGTGACAAATTTTCGTATCTTTTATGCCGTCTGAATTATCGGATGATCTTTCAGACACTTGAGCAGGAATTTTGTCATGGTTTGTGATATCGTGTTAGTTTATGAATATATCTGAAAGGAATAGGCTGGTTTTGGTGCAGTGAATATATATGTTTTGGAATCTGCACTTTTATTGAGTAAAAGTTATAATCTCTTAATAAGGTATATTATGTAATTCTTGAGCAGATGAAAGGCAATTTTACTTACAAAATGATTGTTGTCCTGAAAAAAAAAAGAAAAAAAAACTTTATTTTTCTTTAAGCTGATTAACTTGTAAAGACAATGCACAACACTTTGCTGGTTTCCTGCATCAATTTTAAAATGTAGGCTATAAAGTATTCTATACGAAAAAAATTGTTTGTGCAATTTGTTTTCCTTTTACAAAACAGATTCGATTTGAATAGCGTTGTTGGATATATATTTCGATTACCATAACCTCGTAATAGAAGGAACCGTGTCATAATCTTTTGATTATCGTTTATAGGGGAAACCTGTTTCATAGATATAGTCTACTATACAGTACCAACCAGACCCAACCTGACACCTAAGCAGTCCCAGAAAGCAGTCCCCGGGACTGCTTTGGGACTGCTCTGGGACCGCTGTGGGACTGCTCTGGGACCGCTATAGGACTGCTCTGGGACTGCTGGGACTGCTCTAAAAAGCAGACCCAGCAGTCCCAGCAGTCCCCGGGACTGCTTTCTGGGACTGCTTTGATCACTCATGCGTGAAAGAGGTTCTGAGTGACATGATAGCTCCGCCCCCTTGTGTATTCTGAATTTGCAGTCTTTCTGTCGTTGTTTTGTTTACTTTCAGCAGAGTGGTGTTTAAGATAAAAAATAAAAGAACAAGGATTTCTTACAAAATTTTAACAAGTAGATATATATATATATATATACATGTAATTACTACATGTCTTCAGGGGCTCTAAATTTACACAATTGTGGTCTTGAATTAATTTTTAAAAAATGAAAGTAATTAAAAAGGGAAGTCAGGAGATGATTTTTATCCGTTAAATTAAACTTTAATACAAGTGTTTGAAACAAAATTATCTAAGCCTATTTAATTAACTAATGCTATCAAATTATTGTACTCAAAGTTTGCATTAGCACTATTTAAAAAAAAAAAACAAAAAAAAAAAAAACAACATGTTATTACAGTAAGATATTCAGAGGGAAGTACTGTACTTGATTTTTTTTAATTGAAAAAAGCTAAAACCATGCTTTAAAAAAAGCGCATTCAGTGCTATCCATGCTATTTTTTACCGCCCTCAAAAAAAACCTAATGATTTTTATTAAATGACCATGATATTCTTCCATTATATAAACAATGTGAACAAGTATTTGGGGATTTATTTATGAATGAGTTTTTAATTTATAAACAAGTAATTAAAAAGGTACATTTATTTAAAAAAAATAAACATTTGAAAATATCGGGAATTGTGTGTTGTCAAGACTTGAGGTTTCAATCGCCTTTGGGCATGATTAGCAGAAAGTCAATGAATGGTATCAGCGTTACACATCGCTGAACACGCTGGTCAACAATGACACTATTTTCAATTATGAACTGCAAAAAAATCTTTGTTTCAATAAATGTGTATAGATTTATTTCGGAATTAATTAATTTAAAACATAATCTGAGAGTTCCATTCTCGTGATTTACAGATGTACACTCGAACGTTTATATAATAAAACACTTAAAACTGAATGATATTGTTTTCTGTTACATAGCTATAGGTTACATAGAGAATCTAACGATAATCAAATTGGCAAGTCAGTGAAAATAGTCATGACTGAAATATAATACTCGGCAAAATTTTACAAAGAATTTTTCAAAAGCCCCAGTACTTTCCAGTAAGAAAAAAGCATTCAGAGTATATAGTATAGGAATCGGCCTTGCTCTATAATTATAAAATCTATTTAAACTAATTCTGATAGAAAAAAAAATAATTCAAGTTTAATTTTTAATAAAAATAAATAAATATGGAAACCAATATCAATCACAGAAAATAAAGAAATTGATTTATTTTGGTGAAAAATTAATATACCACATCACTTTGTTTATAAATATTCATGTTATTAGTAGGCGTGAACACCTTCTTTGTTCAATATTTATTATTTGTTTCTATAAGCGTACTGTGATTTCTTAACAGTTCAGAAATGACTGTCACACAAGAATTGTAAATATTTATTGTTACTGCTCAGAAAGAAATGCATCATCAATTTCCATTGTCTTTTATAGTTACATTGCTTATTGATAATCTCATTTCTGAGTAATCTCCGCCCATTAAATTGATAAACCCCGCACACTGGGACTGCTGGGACTGCTTTCTGGGACCGCTGGGACTGCTTTTTGGGACTGCTGGGACCGCTGTGGGACTGCTGTGGGACCGCTGTGGGACTGCTGTGGGACCGCTCTGGGACTGCCTTAGCAGTCCCAGAAAGCAGTCCCCGGGACTGCTCTGGGACTGCTTTGTGTCAGGTTGGGTCTGGTTGGTACTGTAGCTATATCAAAGTTTTAAACATTTTTAAAGAATAAAAAACAGTATTAAGTTTTAAAGATGATGGAGACAAGTATAATTTCTTATAATTATTTATGTTTTGATTGTGGCCACGACCAACATAATACAATATACACTTTATTAATCGGTAAAACATTAACCTTTCTGAACTTTATAATCCTTATCCTTATAAACCTTACATCCTTATCCTTATTCTTATGAATTCTTTAAAAATGTGAATAGTGACAACATTCATACTGTTACTGGGTGAGGAGATACCTACTCAGCAGCAGTTGTAAAAAAAATACTTGTATCAGAGAAGGCGTCTCGAATAACCGCCAAATGGCTGTCCGTTGAAAAAGACAAGCACCGTCAACAAGTTAGGTGGAATGAGAGCCGCAAAAATTTGTGTAGGCGTGGCCACATCTTGAAGATTAATCCACATATTTACTATTTTATAGAAAAACATATTTTTGTAGAGTCCTTTGTAAGTTGAATAGCAAGAAACAATTTCCGAAGTATGACATTTGAACTCCATCACTACTAAACATTTCCTTGAATCCCAAGTAATCTCTGGGTATTTCATTAATAACCCACCACTGACAGTGACTAAATGATTCGTAAATTATTGAGGCTGACAGTAGCAAGTTTTTTGAGCTTTCGAGTTTGAACTAAAACGCCATGAAGTTTTGGGCAACATATTTGACCAACCAACTGTTGTTTTAGGAAGTAGTTACTTAAGTTTCTCGAGTGTTGAACAGATAATGGACCGTTGTTGCAATATTGGAATTTTACCCATATGAATAATCAAAATTTCTGGTGGGGATTCATACCTTAACAAAAGCTTTATTTTTGGAATAAGGTCAAACCATTTCATTCCATTTCCTTGCCAAAATTTTTTGTAATTTCTGGTCTTAAACCTAAATTCACACATCTATGGGTTTCTTGCATAGTAGAACGCTCATTTGATAATTGAAGAACCAACAATCCAAATAACTTTTTCACTTCCTCTATAAAAATATGAAAAACAATTAAGAACATCACTTAATCCTAATATACCTTTTGAAAGTATTCGAACTCCATCTACCTTGCTTTTTTATTTCTGTTTCCGAACGTTTTTTATTTCTGTTTCCGAATGACCGAAAGAGAAACTATCTGATGCGGCCCCAATACCGAAAGAGTGAGATTTGTGTCGTGAGTTCGGAAGGCCAGCTACTTCAAGAGACTTATTTAATACTGAACAGAACTGAAATCTTGTGAGAGGACTACCATCCATATGTATAAATAACTGGCCGTCAAATTTTGACTTCATAGCGATCTTCCTTTTCAACTACTCAACTTGACAGACAGAATTCTTTCTTTGTTGCAAAAATAAGGATGTCCCTTTCCCAAGTTGGTCAGTTTTTGAAAAAGGAATTCTAAGCGCTATGAAATTTCCACAGAATCTTCGTATTTTTCCAAACTTTATATGTTCAAAAGCAATAATTAAATTTGCTTGATTTGAACTACTAAAAGTAAATTTCCCGACTCTAAGAAAAGCACGATAAGCTACTGAAAATGCCTTTCAAAAAAAGGATGGTTTCAAAGTTTGACGAACAAACTAAAGATGTTGTTCTGATAAGTTTCTCAAGAATGTGTCTTGTGATAGGAAGTCTACAATCTTTTGAATGGTTTGACCTTTTGATTCCTTCCAATAACATTCTAACTAAAAAGTTTTCTGTGTTGTCACAGAGTCCCAATATTTTGTATTTGAAACTTAATCCTGATACATAGGATAAAATAGTAGCATGAGCCAAACCTTGCAATACCAATAGGTGATTGCCTTAAATTAGATAAAGGCTCATATTTGAAAGGGTCTGCTATGCGACCCAAAGAAATTCCCTTGTCAATTTTTTCTTTTACCTATTTAGGTGATGGTTCACAGAAACTAAATTATCTGTGTTATAGATTGTTGACACTCTTGAACCTTCATAATGTAGATAAAAACCTGATGTAAAAACGTTCTTTAATTCATTGGCTGTAGTTCGATTTGGAAAAATTGCAAGGTATGGACACACACTGTTCAAGTTAATTGGAGTTAAACCTGTTCTTACGAAAGGAACCTGTTGAATATTTGCTGCCTGGCAAAAAACTTAGAAGGGAGCTTGAAAAGCCCTTGAGGATGATATCCTCTGTACAGCTAGTTTATCGGGACAGTGAATAGCAGGATGTTTGTTTTTACACTTTAACAACTGGTGTTGATTTTGACAATTTTGGATGCGACAAGAACCTTTGTTGAAACTCGACTAGCACCGAGCTTTATATTAGCCATATATTTGATAAGGCTGTGAGATTAATCAATATGTGCTGACAAATATATACTCATATAAATTAAAAAATGCGTCTAGCCAAGTATCAATTGTTGTAATTTTGGTCGTATTTTCAGGTTTTAATGTAAGCTGACTATTCGTAAATAGAACTGTTTTCCTGCATTTCAAAATATGTTTGCTTATTCAAAAATGTATGTAGTTCCACAAATTCCCCTTTCATGATTTTTTGGTTTAACTGATTGTGTAACATGCATACCTACATGTAGATCATCATGTACACTGCTTTTGCTATGAGGGGATAAACATGAAGGGGAAATTGAGTCAAACCACTTGATCTGAATCAGATAAATTTGATACATTTGTAGTTGGTGTACTTTAGGAGACTTTGCTACCTTCAATTGACGATGTGTCAAGGCGGTGAGAAATAATCGTCTCTATCCTTTTGTTAATTTCTAGCAGCATTTTTTCTGCGACTGACGAGACATCCTCCTCTAGTTCTGGCATGGTGTTTGACATTTTGCTTGTTCCGGGATCCGTATTTTGAAGTGGCTCTGAGCTTTTTTCCCTCTAACATCTTTTTTTTAACGCCAGGCATTCTGGACTTCCCTACAAATTTGCGTTTTCTATTCCTCCCCCCTTCGTCAATGAAATGTGACTTTTGTCGAGGCTACATAATGATTTTACACTCACATACTTTGACTACCTATTGCTGTTCAACAAACAAATTCCAATTCTGGCCAGTTTTACTAACAGAAGACATGATTTTGACAACCTTAGTCTGCTGCATATCAATATGATTAGTCCTGGCTTTGGCGAGGTAAGAATGAAGATTCGATCTCAAATGTATTTTTCCAATATATTTCCAAGAAAAATTTTGAATCCCAATTGTGGTTTATCCCTCAGGGATCATGGCATGAGCAAACTTGTTAATGAAAATATGCTGAGTAAGAATTACTCCAGCATGCTAGAGGTTCACAGCGAGATACTTTTGACTTGGCGCCGCGTAACCTCTAGCATCCATCGTAAAAATTCTCGCCGCTGAAACCCAAGTGGAAATAAATTATTTAATTAAAAATTCAGGCTTTAAACATTAACAAATGACACGAAACAATAAAATATTCACCATTTACGATAAAACTTACACATAAAACAATGTTAATCTCTCTTATTAAAGATAAATCCATTATTTTAAAAAAACGAAGCAGAAATGAAAACAAGTCGTCTGTTTGAAATTCGGGAATGGAATGCAGAATATCTGACGAAACGAAACTAGTTTTCCGCTACGAAATCATTGAAATTTTCGTTTTCTGACTAGCAATCCGCAAAATTAGCATGAAGTCAAATCGAAAGTAATTCTGGTGACAAATTGAAATAATGACGCTTTTGATTAATGAACAATGATGCATACTGAATAAAGTGGATTTTAGGATTTCCTTTGACTTTTATACCCCAAGCGACACGTAGGTACCTGAGAATTACTTGTTTACAGTTTATTTCACGCATTATATGTTCCGCCAAAAAATCTCAAGCGGAACGAGCTCGTAAGAAAATGGCCTTTAGATGTAAGAGTCCGAGGTATATAAGGAGCGTAGGGACGTTAACCGAGGCTCTTACTTGTAGGAGTAAGTTAAGAATCTTTTAATTTTTTTTCGACTTCTACGGCCTTATGTACACTGGAAGGAACATTGAACATGCACTTAATTTGAAAAAAAAATCTCTTTACCGAATGATCCGCTGTTCTAGTTTGGTTGAAGTTTGTCTTGTGTTACTTTCTTCAAGTTCAAGTTAACAGACAGACATATGGGAAGACAGACGAAGGACAGACATTCTTCAGTCGGAAGGGTTTTTAGCCCCTTATTCAGGTGAGCTGAATGTAAAATAAAAATTACTTTTAAAACTTTTAATGTCAATAAGAACAATAAAACAAATCACCAATCAATGCTTATCAATTACAAGTAATTATTAAAATTACACTTTTTGTTACAATTCAGTATTTCTTGTTTGATAACATGCATGCCCTGATTTAAATGAAAAGAATATATCTATAATACACCTTTCAATATGTTAGAGACGCATTTTAATCAGTGATGGTTATACATGTATCACATAAAACCTAAATACATACAATTCGCCTGACACTTGTTCGGAATATTTCCTAATGAAATCGTCACAATCATCAACATGAGATAAAAAGATGAAAATTGAAGAAATTTTTAGTAACTTCAACTTTTAAAATTAACTAGCCAATCCATAAACAACTACACTGAAACAGATTGTAATTTACTGAGACTTGATTGTGTGTGACCACTATGCCTTGAAAGGGTCAAAAACAAAATTTCAAGGGAAGTGGTGAATAAACTTACTTGTATGAATTTGAAGCCATGGAACCAACACACAGAAACACAACCTATGAATCGGAAATAAACCGAAGATTCATTGTAGCTCTTTAAAAAGAAACTAACTGGCTAATAACGTGTACCTTTCTCTTACTGATAGATATTGTAAAAATAAGTCCATGCAGATAGGGGGAGGGGGGATTGACATGCACATATTTCATCACAACAACTTATACAATGTACACTCGAACTCACTTACATAGAACTCTCTTTATTTGAAAAATCGCTTAGTTTGAAATATGGTTTTCCGTAAAAAAATACTGGTACATTTTCTTCGTAATAAATACACATTTAGATTGAAATCTGTGAAATCGAAAAACTGTTAATTTGAAGTGATTTTAGAACCCCCTGAACACAAAGCTTGTTGTTTTGATAACAGTTACATTGAAGTCGCAGATTGCGACACGTGGACACAGGTGACTGATCATATACGAAATCAAGCACGTGTAATTTTTTCACACATGTGATTTGATGTCGGTGGTCTTGTAAAAAAATAATTATAATTATATATTGTATGAATAAAACAATTGAGCATTTCTCACCACGCGGGTATGTTAAGGAAGCATATAAATCGTTTCTCGGGAAATTTAGATTTTTTAAAGAACATTAAGTTTGATAATTTATCAAAGTCGCCGATAAAACGTAAACTATCATTAACTATTACATAAAGACAACAAAGTGTCTGAGGCCAAGAAGTGCACCACTACAACGTCATCACGTGACTGCTATTAATAACAAAATATTCCTTAATAAAAACCTTAATAGAACAAGAATACCCCGGGGTTTGATAATTTCTTTTAGTAAATTATAGTTGAAAAACCTCTCTTATGCCTAAAAAGTGCTGCTAGATCCCACTGTCCGGTCGAGAAAATAATTATTCCACATATTCGCACGAAACCTTACCCAATGTTTTGCATTTTATACATATAACCCGAGATATTTCTTCAAACCAAGTTTACCTCACGATTCTAGCAGCACTTCCCAAGTTTTATAGAACGCAAGCTTTCGATATGTACTAATATTAGGTTTTGAAGTATCCAGCTTAGTGTTGTTCTTTTGCATTATTGTTGTCACGAATGACAGAGAAAAGGCCCACCGGGATACGTAAATAGCTGACTGTATTCAATAGAAGATATATCAATGAAAATGAATTAGCATACCTGTTTAACAAACTTTAACTTCACATGAATCACACAAAATATTCACGATATTTGCTTTTAAACCCCCTTTTACGTATCTTTTTACATGCCGTCTTAGCCAAATTCTCGCTACACAACATGATCAATATTAAAGTTACTTGTTGAACATATAGGACGTCATCGGTCGGAGTTTTTAATTCAGGTGACAGATACAGCATAACAAAATAAAAACATTTTATTTTTGTTAATATTTGCAAGTTTCTATTCAAATTCAGGAGTTAAATAATATCTCTAAATGACAGTATTTAGAAAACTTGTGTTCTAAAATTGACGTCATCTCGCCTACTATGACGTCATATGGTATCACTGATTTAGTCAAGTCAGATTATCTTAGTGCTTCCTTAACACACCTGCGCAGAACATATTAGTCGTCCTTCTTATTTTCTAACTACAGGCGTCAAGAACGAAGTGACTAAAGTAAGCAATGGTGTCGTGTGTAAATTGTTGTGCGGAGAAAGTACTGGAATAAATAAATCCACTGTAAGTGATTGGAAAATAAATTTCTTGATTTAACTCGACGTATGTGAAGCATCTGTTGGCAATGCTGAGTAGACAGGGTTGGTCTATAGATGTGAACCTGACAAATAATTGTATCTACGCGGCAATGTTTAAAACACACTTTTTTTCGTGCGTAAATAGTCTTGATAGTTTTCTAACACGATTCAATAGAAATACAGATTGGTCCAATCATGTTATTCCAACACCAACCTTAAAGCAACAGATTGATACTCTACCAATATTGGGACAATATTTGGTTGTTGACTAGGTAGTGTACGTCCTTGCACTTTTGAGGTTTATCAGGAATATGATCATCATATTAGCGATTTTCTTCACATCCTCTGTAACTGTGGAGCTTTTTAAGGTCTTGATAAAATATTAATGTACACATATACAAATTCGACAATTCGTTATATTGAATTCGTATATATTTTACTATTGGCCCTATTTGTTGAATTTGATTAAACGAATTTGATTCGTTATAACAAATTTTACAAAGAGTTTAAACGAATTTAATTTATTATACCAAATAAAAGAATCCTTTAAAACAAATTTTATCTGTTATAGCTAATTTTTGAATTCATTATAACGAATTCCACAAATTTGTTATAACAATTTTAATTTGTTATAACGAAATCAACAAAATTGTTAAAACAAATTAAATTTGCTATAACGAATTCAACAAATTTGTTATAACAAATTTTTTTCGTTATAACAAATTCGACAATTCGTTATATCGAATTCAAAAAAATGTTTTTGATAGGTCCTAATTGTTGAATTTGATTAAATGAATTTAATTCGTTATAACAATTTTTACAATTTGTTTAAACGAATTGTTAAAACAAATTAAATTTGCTATAACAAATTCAACTAATTTGATATATCAAATTTTATTTGTTATAACAAATTCGACAATTCGTCATATCAAATTCAAAAAAAATATTTTTGATAGGTCCTAATTGTTGAATTTGACTAAACGAATTTAATTCGTTATAACAAATTTTACGAGTTTAAACGAATTTAATTTGTTGTAACTAATTTTTCAATTCGTTATTACAAATGCAACAAATTTGTTATAACAAATCTAATATGTCATAACAAATTCAACAAATTAGTTATAAGAAATTTTATTCGTTATAACAAATTTGACAATTCGTTATAACAAATTTGACAATTCGTTATATCGAATTAAAAAAAAAATGTTTTTGATAGGTCCTAAATGGGTTTCCGTTGAAGGACAGACGGACGACAGACAAAGTGTGATTAAAAAACCTCACTTGAGCTTTCAGGTCAGGTGAGCTAAAACTGTTAACCCCAACACCAATTATTTCTGCACTTGTATGAGAATAACTTTAAAAATACTTTCCAGTTAATCATTACTACTGAACAAAAAAAATAGCATTCAATCTCCACGTATAAATAACGGGATAAAAATAGGCTTATTCATCAGATATCTCAAGAATTACGGTATCTTGACGTAACATAGAGATGTACACCAATCCTGGAAACAATTTTCTGACAAAAACCTTTTCTCTCTAGAGTATTGCTAAATAAATATTAAGTATTTGTTTACTTATTCATCTTCCATACTTTTTGTCTATCCTTCTGTCTGTCTGTCTCTGCATGTGTTGGTGTGTCAGTCTCTCTCTCTCTCTCTCTCTCTCTCTCTCTCTCTCTCACGACCTTAGTAAATATTCTCTAACACAATATATTGGCGACAAAATGTGCAAATGTTCACAGTACATATTGTCCCCGACGACAAAATGTGCCGATGTGTGACTGTACATTTTGTCGTCTATTATGCAGGAGGAAAGAAAGTCTCGTCTCGGTACATATTGTCGCCGGCGACAATATGTACCAATTGACTCCTCTGAATCACTTGTCAAGGCGAATGGCAATATATATGACACAAAAGAAATTGTTTCTAAATGTTCGTCAGTACTGTTATCATATGGTGATATTTTACAATCCAATATAAAAACGAATAAAAGAAATACATGCAATTTTTCATTTTTGCATCATAATATGGAATAAATAATCTATGTTACTTATTATTTTTTTTGGTAATGTCACAACGATCCATAATTATTGTTAACTCAAGCCTTCCTTAACGTAGATAAGCGGCTTCCATTAAAATACTGCTGAGCGTTGTTATACAACAGGTAAAGTGTGCTTTCTAGCTGTTTCAGAATTTTTTCAAACGCCTTTAGCCAAAATGATTGTTTTGCAGAATTCATTAACAAAATAATCACCAAAAGAAAAAAAGTTATTTTGAATAAAGTCGACCAGCTATTATCAAAAAGGTATGTTTTAAAGCCCTTGTAGAAATTAAAAGGCACATCTTTGAGAATCAAAGTGACATCCAATAGAATGCAGCAGATAGCATGAAAAATATCATAAAGATTTTGGACTAATGTGAAAATCAACATGTAAATACATTTCATTGATAGGAAGAGTGTTATAAAAGGAATACGCAGAATATTCCACAAAATCAAAGCAGCATCACGGCATAGGGGATGCATAAAAGACCGAAAAAATCCTGTTGAACTCGGGATATCGAAGAGGATGAAAAGGACAATGATCAAGATGAATATAAAGAGATTGTTCCAATCGTTGAAGCTTGGTGTTTCTGCTTTATTATCTGTTAAAAAAATAATGGCAAGATTTACATTGCTGTTTTTCAAAAAAGAAATAAAGTTCGCGTTTCCGTGAAATTTGCAGGATAACCTCTGAGGTCGAGAAATGTTGTTTGAAATATAAAAGCCGAGGCGTTAACTGAGGCTTTTGTATTGCAAACAACTTTTCAAATCCCAAGAGGATATCCTGATTCACGACATCAAGAACTTTATTTCTATTCTACTCACAGCTCTAAAATACGGCTGATTGTTACCTCTATAGAGAAAGGAAATTATGCTATTCTATTTATCACCAGAGTGTCAATTTCTTTATTTACTTGTTTATCGATTGAAATTGAATGCAGACGATTTGAGCAATAGTTGGATAAAAAAAAATCCTTAAATTCTTTATATTTTTTTTTATCACATATTGATTAATTTTTATGAATGTAAAATAACAAAATCAGTTGTCTATTTCATGTGTTACATCAGTAAATCACGGAGCGTAAATGTTTTGGGGAGGTCCATTAAACAGCCCCATTTATCTATAAAAATCGACATTTACCAGTTGCTTTAAGCAATACACACTGTTTAGACTGTGGAATATTACACATCGAATGCGTCTAAAAAAGTAGTAGGATCTAAAGTCAAATATTCATATCAAATTTACATGTTTGATATGTCTTTCTGATCCGATGATTTTTTGATGACGTTCGTGAGTTACTGAATAATAATGTTCGCAGCATTACCTTGATCTCGGCAATAACTGTAGTAGAATTGGTGATAATAGTTCATGTCACATTTGAACAATATATTTAACATTGACTTATGCTTAAAACTTAGCATAAAACCTTTCAATCAATTTCATATTCTCTTCGTACTAGAGAAGGGCAAGAAGTGTCTATAAAAGTTCACATAAAAATTTCAAACGAATAGAAAAAAGAAACAGTCTTATCATATTGACAAATTATTCTTCTTCAGATTGAGTTGCTTGAATGCTCATGAAATTAACAGAGAGCTATAATTATATTACTACCGACTTCTGTTAGTAAAAGACATTTATACTGTAAAACATAAATGTCATTTAAATGTAATTACCTCTAAAGCAACAGGATTCCGAGTTTTGGTCTCTGCAACACTCTTAACGATATGAAATAAATATTGTATGTTTGAAAGTTCCATCAGAATTGTGGTAAGTAATATGGATCAAAGTCATTCAGTTCAAAAGGAATAAGGTAAAAATTGATATTAAACTGCAACTTAATCTTATTTAAACAGTTTCAATTTATATAATGCTCAGTGAGGTCATCTTTAAAAAAAAATGTTTGGTTGCTCTCTCCCGATCGCCTGGCAAAAAATGGCCCGACTCAAAACTTTTTTAACCTTCATGAAGCAATTATTTTTTTTAGGTATTCTGGACAATAGATTTAAAAAAAAATAGCATTGAAATTGAAATTTTCTGAGAAAAAAAATTCTTACCTACCCACCGACCCAATTTTTCATCTTGAGTCAGGAGAAGGCAAGCAAACATTATTTTAAAGGTGGCCTGACAAAAACTGCTCTTACCTGCTGCTGTAGAAGACACTTGCTCACATAGTATTCTCTTCCACGCCTTGAGATCATAACACAAAATAATTCTGGCATAATAAAATAGAAGTAAATTTCAATTGAAATTCATTTGATATTTAAGATTAATAAACAGACAAAAAACAAGTAAATTTGGACACCTTATCATTCGTCAAGTGCAAAGTAAGGCCATCTTTAAAAAAAAAAAAAATGTTTGGTTGCCCTCTCCCAACCGACTACTAAACTGGCCCGACTCAAAACGTTTTTAACCCCCAGGAAGCAATTATTTTTTCCTGTATTCTGGACAATTAGCATTGAAATTGAAATTTTCTGAAAAAAAAAATTCACCCACCGACCCAATTTTTTCATCTTGAGTCGGGATAGGGAAAACAAACATTATTTTAAAGGTGGCCTAACTTATTTTATTAGAAAGATATTCCAATTCTACAGACAAGTACTCTAAGGTTGGTGTTAATAAAAAAAAAGGTGAAGATAACGAACAGTGAAAAATCTACAAACAATATGCAAATCTTTGAACAGGTCATAAAACACTGACCCCCGGATATAACAGATGTGAGATCAGGTGCCCAGAAGGAGTAAATATTCCCTGTGTCACACCTGCTTTGAACCTTATGCATTGATCAGATAGACGGAACATTGATAATCAAATTTAGTATAAAGAAAGGTCTTACATTTGGTATGGAATAAGTCAGCCAAAATACGACCCGGTGACTGGTTATATTTGCTAACCAGGTCATTACAATGACCACAGAATATACGATATGCTGACTTTAAACGAGATTGTTGAAATCCCTGTAACATCAACTTATCTGTCAGTAGCCTGCCTCGGTTTAAAAGAGCATTGTCTTGAGTATCCAATACGTTGGAAGACGTAAGCACAATATGATTGATTGATTGATTGTATGTTGTTTAACGTGTCATTCGAGAATTTTTTATTCATATAGAGACGTCACCATCCACATACCGGTGAAGGGCTTCAAATTTTTACCTTTACTCGACACTCAGGGCCATTGAGCAGTTAGAGATCTTTATCGTGCCAACGCCTGTCGTGACAAGGGGCCTCGGATTTTAAGGTCTCATCCGTAGGACCCTCAACTTTCACTTCAAAGTGCAGAGCGCATGGCGAAGGAACAGTTGGTACCCATTTCTTTATCGACTTAGGTCAGTCGCGGCCGACATTCGAACTCACGACCTCCCGATCACGAAGCGAGCGCTCTACCGACTGAGCTACCGTGAACGGTTAAACACAATATTCAAGTAATAGCAAAATATTACTACAAAAAAGAATTAAGTTGACGATGGAAAAACTGAAGTCATCTCGTTTGTCGTATAATTTAGTTGTTAGTTGATCCTTTTTGTCTATAGAAGTAATACATCCAAATATGAAACAGATTCTGAGGTGTCTTTTATTTCAAGTTCACTGGGACACATCCATTGGATATATAAACTATTGTTAATTGATAAAAGGTAGTCGATATATCTGAATGTGGAGTTGAAGGCCATAGTTAGTTTTTTTTCTTCTCCTTGAAAGTTTTGAATATATTCTGTTTCCTAGAAATAAAAAGACAGGTTGGTTAAAAAGGAGTAAGTACAACCAGTGTCCATGAGAATTCCAACAGTTTGTTGGAAGTGCTTGTCTCCGACGACCACATAAATGTTGTCATGGAGGGAATCCAGCCAGCCTCCTTTTAATATAAGCTTCAGAGAACAGTACCTGTATTTAGAATCAGAATGATTTTTTAAAAAAAAGTATTTTGTAGAGGACCAATCACAAGATACGAACATTTCCAAATTTCTTTTTTTTATTGAGGGAACAGTTGTCTATGATATAAAAATTCCAGTATTTACTCTTTAATAATTAAGTGAAGAAAAGTCGTACTTTTTGACGTTATTGACTTTTGAAAAAAATGGTGATTTAAATTTTTACAGCAGTTAATACTTTTGTACAGAGTAAAAATAGGGACTTGGTGAAGCATTCGCTGAACCTTGTAATGCATCTTTGTTTAAAGACTCTTGGGTATCTCATTGACAATTTCAATGAAATTTTTGAAAGGTTACAAACACATTCAGACAAACAGCTTCTTAATAGAATTATGTATTGATAACAAAGAAGTGTTGTAAACAATAGGACTACAATATTTTTGTATACAATCTCATTGATCAATCTCATAAATCTAGTAAACAAAATGAATTCCGAGAAGACAATAAAATTAACACTTTAGGTTTCCTTTGCAAAAATATGCTATATGCAAAAATTGGTTGAAATTAGATCAGTTACTCAATGAAAGAAGTTGAAAATAGTTGCGTCAATAGTTCTGCTCGCATTTGTTTAATTCGGGAAGGGTTAATGACAAATTTTGACGTAATTATTTACCTTTTTTTGCGATAACAGTCTCATATTTGGAAAGAAATGATTCTTGAAAAAAAATTATTAAAAAAAAAAACCTGGCTTTATGCATCCCCCCCCCCCCAAAATGCACCACAAGGGCGGATCCAGACGGGGTTAGTGTAGAGTGCAACAAGAAATTCATAAGAGGTTGATCTAGGATACCATATTGGACAAAATACCTCCTGTAAGGTAGAACAAGAGTTATATATGAGAAAAAAAAGCAATCAGACCCTTCTCCCTAATGCATTAGATTTTTCTTCTTTTGAGAAGCTGCTTAACTTTTTTTCCTTGCAAATAAAAGTCAATTGCTATGGAGTTGATGTAAGCCTCAATTTGAAAAATGCATGGACCCGCGTACCAGCATTGTATTATCAGTCAGAATTACTAACACACGTTTCCGGCTTTAGAAAACTCTGCGTGCATAACCAATTCAATCGAATTCTGTTGTATCATTTTAACCTTCTATCCACAAATAGCTAGAAGCTTAAGTTACCTTGTCATTTGTGTGCATTCAAGCTAGAGGAGAATTCATCTTGTATTTTACTTTTGTATGCTTAAATTACTTGCATTGAATAAATATAACATACCTGTTGGAGTACATATGAATTTTGTTTGCTTTATTTCAAACTACGTTTGAGATGGAGCCTATAGATTACATTGGTCGGCCGAAAATGCACAAATACTTTGACTTAAGGATCATTACATTGTTATTTCCTTCACCCAAAATGTATTGTATTTTTTTCCCCATCTCTGTAAGATCTCATCACAATCGCATCGAAGTCGAGAAAAGCATAGAGGAGTCTTTATTCTGGGTAAAAGGGGGCCTTCCTGCACTATTTTTTTCTGGTAATGAAAAATTAATTTCTTGTATTTAAAGATACTAAACACATTTTTCATTCATATAAGACGTCAGCAGATACCGTTGAAGGGGTTTAAAATTAATTTTATACTTGACAATCATGGCCTTGAGCAGTGAGGGTGCTTCTGCATGACAACGCAAGCCATGGCATAGAACCTAGGTCTTTAAGTTCTCATCCGAATGTTCAACAATGTTCACTTCAAAAGTACACATATATATATAACCAACGACAAGAACAACAGAAATTGTCAAATTTTCAGGACACCCTGTCCCTTTCTCAGAAAAAAAAGAAAGAAAAAAAGCACTTCAACTAAACTACCAAGCACTATATATTTACAATTTTACATGTTCTATTTACAAGCTGATAACCAATTGCTTTGAAATAAATCCGGAGTACGTCTGTCTGGTGTACTCTGGTGAAGTGCACTTAACATGTACATAATTGAACGAATTAATTATCGCTAATTAATTAAGACAAAGAAGTGAATCGTACAATATTTTATTGTCTCAAAATAGCGGAACAGTGCTATAATGATGAAAAGAAACAATTTAAAAGAAAGATTAGAAAGAAAAAAAAAGGAAAAAAATTGATTATATATATATATATATATATATATATATATATATATATATATATATATATATATATATATATATATATATATATATATATATATATATATATATATATACTCTAGATGAAATCCCGGGGAAAGGATGACTGCACTTAAGGACATGCGGATTTTGCGACAAAATAAACTTTTAAAACAAGCATTTTTCTTTTCCTTGCAAGAAGGGTCAACATCCAATCTACAACTTTATGTAATTACGTTTAATAAAAGTGTGTATTTACGAAGTTCGAATCTGTTTTCAAAGGCAGGGGTCATCACAATTTCTTGAATCTCCGTTCAATAATAAGGACGCCCACTTTTTCTACTGACTTTATACATAGTCAGCGCATGTGTGTATATTGTTCTACGTTGAACAGTAGTTGTATATTTGCATAGATAATAATGTGTCAAAAGGAGAATAATAATAGACAAACATGCGCTCATGGTTAAAAAGAGAAAAAAAAACTGCTTCTTCTTACATTCGCTCTCTCTGTTGTAACCAAGGATTGTGACATGTTGAATATTATAATTCTCCACGTGATTTATTACCTCAGGTAACTTTGTGAATACTAAATTCCGTCACGTGACTTTTAAGGTATCATGTTTGTGCTAACTAGGACATTGTGTTCGAACACGTTAAGTTATCTGGCATTGATATAAAATCTGATTGAATTACATTGATATGCTCATGTAAATTTCGTTTTGAAAGCTTTGTCAGAAGTGTATTTGTGACATACAGAATGGAGAGGGAGAATGGAAAGAGTGATCACGTTCGCTTTTCCAAACATGTCATTGTTATTTATCAAGTCTAATTTTAGACCCATTCTTACAATGTTAGCTCCACCTCTCATGAATATCTAATGTTCAATCAAGGGGAGGTAAGTGTAAATTCACTATATTTGGAAAGCAGTAAGGACAAAAAACATTGAATCATTTATTGTATCACAGTCTAAAATCATTTTAAGATTTAAATGCGGTTCCAAATTGACCGTATTCAAATGTGAGATAAGGTTTAGATATAAAAGCAACAGAAGCAACCGAAAAGGACCCAAAAACAGGCGTTATGTGCAGTCATCTTTTACTTTTTTTCAGTTACTAGCAGATCTATTTAATTACAGGCTTATAGCATAAAAAAATACTTCAAAATCCCACAGTTAGTTTCGGAAGAAGTAGATATACACCCTCTTACTTCTTTTTTTCTACATCAATTAAAAATTTATCTGTTTTTCTTTTTACATGTTAGAAACTTGATTTTTAAATCTATACTAAATCAATACCTAATATTACTTCGGGTGCTCTGTTTCCATTTACAACAATAATAAAAGGAGCAAAAGTGCACATTTAATTAAATTCATCAACATTTCTTTTCTTTTTTTTTAAATTTAAAAAAAGATAAAAATAAAAATATGCCTTTCGCCCCATATTTATATATGCCTAATAGGTATATATAGATATTTATGAAATGTTGTATGTAGGAAAAACAGCTAAAATGTATTGATCAAAGCACAAATCTTGAAAAGCTTTAGTAAAATATACAAACAAGTGAAAAATTAAAATGCACCACTTTTTAAATATTTACACAAATAACGATAATCATTAATTGACATTTTCTAATGGAAAATTTATTACTATATAAAAATCGTACATCCATTTTTTTTTTTTTTTTTTTTTTTTTTTTTTTGCAATGATGCTTTCAGTTGTAAGTATGAAAATTTTATTTGTAAATTGATAAGCACAACTTACTTGCAATAAAACAGATATATTCACAACTCATCTAGTGCTTTGCCTTCTTCCAATGCCCATTTATGATAATTGCCTCGATTTTCGTTTTTACCATCTAACGTTCTAGAACTTTAAATCAACTGTGAGATCCAAAGGAAGGAAAGGACTTACTTGCAAATTTTGCTTTTTTAATCAGAAATCACAGCTTATTTCTTATATATCACTTAACAGGTTTGAATTAAATAATTCATTAATGACGTCTTTGTGAAATAATTAAACACTTGCTTGTTATCATTTTCATTTAAAATGCCAGTAACTTAGATCCGCCATCCGTAACCACCATCGTTCTCTCTTTTTCTATTATGAAACCGTTTACCGGAAATAAACGTAGACTTTTAATTAAATTTATGATTAATTTCTATGCGAGTGAAATCTGAGTATAGATTAGGGACATCACCTTTAACCTAGTGTTTTCCTAGAGAAACGTGTATGAGCCCTGATACAGGCGTTTCCAAGTTTATTTGCAAAATTTATTCATCAATTTATATATATATATATATATATATATATATATATATATATATATATATATATATATATATATATATATATATATATATATATATATATATGTATGCCTTTGAAATAGACGAGTGACTAACGCACTGTTCCTGTACTGCTCAAAAACAGATTCCGTAGGTCGATATTTCAACCCAGGGCTGGGGCGGAAGTGGGTATCCTTATAAATGTGAATTTCTTTGTACTTTATATATATATATATATATATATATATATATATATATATATATATATATATATATATATATATATATATATTAAACAAATATAAAAAGAAAACACAAGAATCCTCCGTAAAGCTTTAGCGCTTTCATTAAAAATCTTCAGAAGCTTTACATTACAAAAATGTATACAACGGTAACATAGTAACAATGATTATGACGTTAAACTAAGCGGAACGTTTAATGTCTATATTGTGACGTCATAGATAAAATACTGCAATGATGATGAAAAAGTTCGGGAAAATCATAGGTAGTTTATAAGAGACTATTAAGTTTTGGCTTTAGAATACAAATAAAATGTTTTTCTTTTTCCCGTCTCTGGATATCACTGGCACATCTGAGTTTATAAAAAGGGAAAATGTTAAATCGTTTTTTTCCACAAGTTTCCAGGTGTGCACTTAACTGGATTTGTCTATATTCAGGTGTACTGATGTGTTGCTTATGTACACGTACACGGGCACGGAGACTGTTGCCAGTTTCACCAATATAATATTCTTTGCATCCAGGACATATGATGGCGTATATGACATCTTTCGTATCACATGACATGTTGGCATTAACTTTAAATTCACGCCCGTTAAAACTATAACTTGTCCCTTCTGTAATGTAGTCACATGTTATTAAACAAAATACACCAAGACTACAGTCATTGCATAAAAGACAAACTTCTAGGAAAAGTTACGCGTCCGCCGTAAGAACCAGTTCTGCAAATAATCCTACAGTTACAGGGGATTTCCCTACGGAAAATGCGCCTGAACCATCGTTTTCTAAAGGAATAAAATCATTTTCGGGAAAACGAAAAACCGCAAATAAGAATCAATACGAGAATTCTGAATCCAGAAGTAAATCTTCTCGTAGTGCTTTTCCACAAAATCAACAGATTCCTAAGTACCACAAAGGCATAAAAAGACGGAATCAGGGCAACAACAGACAAAATGAAAATTACCGAGGATACGTTAGAAGTAGGCGTCCACCAAACTTTTACAGAAACGAAAGAACTACGTATATTGGAAGAGGGGTACGCAATTATTTTTTAGGAGGAGGCAAAATGAACCAAGGCCAAAGATACAAGAACCAATTACCACAATTGTTAGCAACGACAATTCCAGGGATGCACCCAGGAATATAATTAAAATAGAACCAAAAGTATTTAATCTTTCCGACAGAACATCTGACGGATTCCGAAATCAAATTACTGTCTAAGGGTCTTAAATACACCCCTACACCTCATGTAAATAATCAAGAGCTTAAAACGGATATTAAAGCCTATACTCGACGACTCAGGCTATATGAATATTTTCATGAAAGTGATACCAATGAATCTAATTCCGAGTCTCAAGAAGCAGAACAAATAGACCTGGTAAGAAACAAATCTAAGTTTAATCCAAAACGAGGAAGAAATCGAACTTTGGATGCCGTTTGCGACACATTAGAAAATATTCATTTTCCAAACAAACCCAGAAATATCAAACCCAACCTTTCTAAGGAAGAGGAAAAAGCTCTTAAAAGCCTATGCGATGACCCTACTATCATTATTAAAGAGGCTGATAAAGGAGGTGGAGTTGTGTTAATGAATAAGGATTTTTACAAAAATAAAATCTTACAAATGTTACAAGACAACAACTTTTATGAAAGACTGCACAATTGTCATGAGAAGAAAACAATTACTAAAATAAAAAAGCTGGTATATGGACCACTATCGGAAGGTTTAACAGATAAAGAACAGGACTACCTGACAAACTTTGAATTCCGAGAGAGCCAATTCTATGGTTTACCTAAAGTTCACAAGTCTAAAATTATTAAGGACGCCATAGCAAATCAAAATAGTGTATGTATTACGTGTCTAGATCCAGGTGATTTATGCTTCAGACCCATTGTAGGAGGACCAAACTCATCAACACAAAGACTGAGTCACTTATTGGATATACTTTTAAAACCATATTGTCAAAAAGTACCCAGCTTTGTAAGAGACGATCTGGATTTCATAAATCATTTACCTACTCAGATCACCTGTAACACAAAACTTGTCACTTTTGATGTCGTTAGTTTATATACTAATATTCCTACAGAATTAGGATTGGAAGCTGTAAAATTTTGGATGGAAAGTTATCCCGATATACTAAATGACAGATTCCAACAGAATTTTATTTTAGAAGCACTTAAATTAGTTCTAGAAAACAATTCATTTGCTTTTTCTGACCATCATTACCTTCAAACTAAGGGAACTGCAATGGGGACGAAAGTCGCACCTACCTATGCAACATTAACCTTAGGTTATTTAGAACATAAGTTACATGAACAATTATGTTCGTTGTGGGGAATAGAATCTGCAAATAATATACAGTCTAAATGGAAAAGATTTTTAGACGACTGTTTTATCTTATGGGATGATGATGTCGACAAATTATCGGAGTTTTACGATCTAATAAACCAAATGAACTCGGATATCAAATTCACGATGGAAACAGATGATACGCAAATGCCATTTCTCGATGTTCTTATATCAAAAGATAATACCAGGTTAAATACGGATATATACTATAAGCCGACAGATACACACCAATATCTGCATTTCGGATCGTGCCATCCCCACCATACTAAAACGGCTATACCATATAATCTCGCAAGAAGGATCTGTACCATTGTGAGCAATATTAATACGAGGGATATCCGTTTGGAGGAATTAAAATTGTATTTATTGAGCCAAAAATACCCAGAGCAACTGGTAGATAATAGTATTATGAAAGCCAAGGAGTGTGATAGAACACAATTACTTTCAAACACACGACGTGCGAAGGACGGAGAAACTATACCCTTTGTTCACACGTACAATCCGAGAAATAAAAACATCAATTCAATTGTTTATGAATTAAATAGCTTACTTAGAGAGGATGAACAAACGAAAACTACATACAAAAACTGTCGTTTTATCAGCAGTAAACGTCAGCCTAAAAACCTTAAGAGAATACTTTGTTCCTCCCAATTCGCTGACCATAATTATACAGTGTCAAAGTGTACGGACCCTCGCTGCGGCACATGTGACTACATTACAGAAGGGACAAGTTATAGTTTTAACGGGCGTGAATTTAAAGTTAATGCCAACATGTCATGTGATACGAAAGATGTCATATACGCCATCATATGTCCTGGATGCAAAGAATATTATATTGGTGAAACTGGCAACAGTCTCCGTGCCCGTGTACGTGTACATAAGCAACACATCAGTACACCTGAATATAGACAAATCCAGTTAAGTGCACACCTGGAAACTTGTGGAAAAAAACGATTTAACATTTTCCCTTTTTATAAACTCAGATGTGCCAGTGATATCCAGAGACGGGAAAAAGAAAAACATTTTATTTGTATTCTAAAGCCAAAACTTAATAGTCTCTTATAAACTACCTATGATTTTCCCGAACTTTTTCATCATCATTGCAGTATTTTATCTATGACGTCACAATATAGACATTAAACGTTCCGCTTAGTTTAACGTCATAATCATTGTTACTATGTTACCGTTGTATACATTTTTGTAATGTAAAGCTTCTGAAGATTTTTAATGAAAGCGCTAAAGCTTTACGGAGGATTCTTGTGTTTTCTTTTTATATTTGTTTAATATATATATATATATATATATATATATATATATATATATATATATATATATATATATATATATATATATATATATATATATATATATATATATATATATATTGATTGTATGTTATTTAACGTCCCATTCGAGAATTTTTCACTCATATATAGAGACGTCACCGAAAATTACTGGTATATTACCGAAAATGTTCTTTATTCTTTCAATAAAATAATCTTCCTTTACCCTTTATTTAAATCACAGTAAAACACATTTATAAGAAAGGGTCAGGGACGGACGGTTTTGCTTCGTTTAAAGGGTAATTCGTTGTATTCGTTCAGTTCACAATATATTTCAAAGCCTCGGGGAATGAGATTAACTTCACTGTAAGCTTCAATTCATTATTAGCGTGTTCGCTATAAGCGTGTTTTATTCTACATGTAATGTAACATGGAAACGTACATCAGATCACCTGTGTGTGAAATTTATGTATCTAGAAGAATACTTCATTCATTTTTGTTTAAATACAGAAATAAACTTAATAATCGTCCCACCATCTAAAATATATTATCACATGTCATTCATGTTTACAAGAGACATGTGTGAAAATCGAATTCATTACAATTTCAATTGAACAATCACTTGAATACAAACACAAGCAACCATAGGAATCTAAATTGATGCTATTATAGACGGAACAATTAATTTTAACAATCGTACGACCGAAAAATAATGAATCGCTGTTTAAATGGGAAAAAAGATGATCCTCTCATCACACAGTCATACATATATGACATGACTTCACTTTGATCTTAAACTCTTAGTATCATCATTTGATCCAAACTAATTGCGCACCAATACTTAAATATGGGTACGAAGAGATTGGGGTACGAATGGGCCTAGCCCATGTGAGAAGAACAAGGTTCTTTATTTTAAAAATAATTATTAAGTATATTTATCTTATTCTTTGTATTTTAATTTATGTACTCTGATACCTAATTATCTAGTTTTCTATAAATCGTACATGTATTTCTTTTGATTTTTTAATGAAAATATCTGCGAACATTATTTTCTAAATTAAAGGAATCCTTTAAATAGAGTGTGTGGAATATGGACAAATATTATGTGATATATATGATATTTTCTATTGACGCCTACTTAGATCAAAATTACTTAGGTTTAATCATTAGAAAATGAAAATTGAAGACAATTTATAAAATACTGATATTACAAATCAAACAATGGACCTCTTTTGATTTTCTTGTTGAATAAGAAAATTCAGATGTTTGTAATAATATTATCCTTTGATATTATTTTTTTCTGTACGATTTCACATCTGAAAACGGAAAGCAAAAATCACTCTTAATATATTTTTTTAATTAACTTGTGATTGTCAACAGATTGTTACGAAAAGGGTGCACTTTTGCAATTAGTTTAAGGTTTCACAATTTTTCTGTTAGTTTGACTGAACTAAATAAATACTGTGAGACATTAGCAAAGACTGGTCTTTTGTCTTTTCAACCCACTGGCGTACTAGCTGAATATCTTTGTTATTCTTCTGTGCTTCTAACGTTAACAGACTTCTCGGTCTCCTCTTTATTCACTTTGGTGGATGACTTCACAGCTCTCACTAACTTCTTCCCAGTTAATGTCTTCACGGAAGGGTCAAATCCACACTGAGTGCACGGGAGAGTCAAATCCACACTGAGTGCACGGAAGGGTCAAATCTACACTGTGTGCACGGAAGGGTGAGATCCGCAATGAGTGCACGGAAGGGTCAAATCCAAACTGTGTGCACGGAAGGTCCAAATCCACAATGAGTGCACGAAATACTACTAAGGGCATCCACATTTCCGTGCTTTTTACCTGAATGGAACTCTATCTTTATGCCATAGGTGCCAAGCCATCTAGAAACTTACTGGCCTTCTGGTCATTGGTTCATGAATTTAAGCACCATGCATACGCGATCCGTAGTCTTTTTTTAGGAAGGAACGGCCTTCCGTGTAGATAATGGCGGAAGTGTTTTAAAAATCGTACAACAGTCAGTAACTCTTTTCTCGTCACACATATCTATTCTCTGCTTTGGTTAATGTGCGACTTGTATAAGCTATCTTGCGCTATTTTCCATCTATCTCTTGTTAAAGCACGGAACCTATACAGAAATAGCTGGCGTCTGTGTCCAGAATAAAAAGAACAGATGCGAAGTACCAATATTCGTGCAGAAATCAATCTGTTTCGAAGTGTTTCCAAAAAGTCTTGTGCCTCCTATGTCCATTGAAAACGCCCTTTCTCCTCCAGTGGTGTAAAGGTTTCGCTTCCAGGGCGAATTCTCTAATGAACCATTTATAATAACTGCACAACCCGAAGAATTAAGGAGCTGCCATCAGATACACTTGAAGGAACAGGTCATTAAGCAACCGCCTTATTCTTTACTGGGTCTGTCACAATGCTTTCTTTTCACATATGCCCGAAGTATGAAACTTTTGTGGCAAACAAGTTACAATTTCTTGCTTTCATTTTTTAGACCTGCTTTTTGCAGTCTATCGAATAACTTTCGACATTGCTAAGCATATCTTCGAATGATTTGCCAATAACTATTTTATCATCGAGATATACCAGGAAAAAATTCCACTGGAGACCTGCAAGAACTGTCTCTAATAGGTATATGAAGGTCGTAGGCTCACAGGTAAGACAAAAAGGCATCATATTAAATTCAAATAGACATTTGCGCGTTACAAAAGCGGTTTTACTGTTGTCCTTTTTTCCACGGACACTTGCCAGAATCCACTATTAAGGTCTAGGTCGGAGAACAAAGCATGTCCGGACGGATGATCAAATGTTTCTTCTATATTTGGGAGGGGATATGCCTCTTTAACTGTTACTGCATTTAGTCGCCTTTAATCAATGCAGAAGCGCATCAACCTATCTTTTTGCGCACTAGAACCACAGGTGATGCCCAAGGGCTATTTCAGAGTTTTATTACATTTATTCAAGCATTTCATTGAACTTTTTTTTCAATTTCTTGTATAACAGATGCAACGTATTCTCCCCCCGTTCTTCTTGCTTACTGGGTTTCCCTGTAAGATCAATATTAATTCTGTTTTTAACAACTGTAGTTCGACCTAGATCAAAATTCAAAGTAACATACAAATGCTGAAACCTATGAAATATTTTTTTAGCTTGCAAGACTTGTGCATCCGGAAGATTTTTTTGTTACATCGATCTAGTAGTTCTTGCACGTCAGATCGGAGTTCTACACTTTGATTTTTTATTGTTTCTTTTGCCTTCTCTTCATCAATAGCATACATTCCTTCTATATCTGTACCTGCAACATTGTGACGGTACATATTGTCGTTTTGTACATGTTGTCGTCGGCGACAATATGTACCTACCCTCACTGCACATACTGTAGTCCATCGGTACATATTGTCGCCGGCTGAAAAGTTACACATGTACATATTGTCGCTGGCGACATTATGTGCCTCACCCTCACTGTACATATTGTCGCCACACATATATTGTTGCTTACAGATTTCTTTTCTTGTTTTTTAGTAATTTTGTGAATGTAATTGGTGTGTGAATCACACTGACGTGTCTCGTATGTTATTTCATGCAGCGTGTTGTGACGGTACATTTTGTCGCCTTACTTTACATTTAAATTTTGTACAACCTGAAGTCATTTTTTAAGGACAATAATCTTTTTTCTTACACGAAATGAATGAAAATAAAATTATAAGGAATGAATTTAATAGCTACCCAATTTATACAGTATAAAGTGGGTTGGAACAGATAACGCTTTTATTTAAACTGCTTCGCAGTTTATAAAGCGTAAACTGCCCCAACCCACTTTATATCGTATAAATTGGGTAGCTATTAAATCCATTCCATAAGTAAAACTTTAATCGCCCATTGTGGCCCAATGTACCCTTGGCCCAGTTTGATTTAAAGATACTTTGAATCTGTACTACCTGAAGATGCTTCTATTTAAACATCACTAATCACTGGCCTACTAGTACTGCTGCTTTTCAATGGCGGATCCAGAAATTTCAGAACGGAAGGGGTGGGGTGCACGGTTCAGTATTGTTTTTGAAAAGCAAAAAATAAGTCAATTGTATGTAAAGGTGTGTTACTGTATATGTTAAATAAATTATGACATTTTAGCTATAGACTAAATTGAGAGTATAATTATTATTCAAGTTTTTTACCAAAACCACAAAATAATCAAATCACCAAGCGGGGGTTGAGAAGGGGGGGGGGGGCGGGGGCGGGGGCGTTGCGCCGGTGCTTCATTTGTCTTTGGTTTTTTAAGAAGATTTTTAAAGATTTTCTGTATATATTCCTATGTATAACTTTGATTGCCCATTGTGGACTTATCCTACCCATGGGGTTATGACTTGAACAAAATTAATTTTGTTTTTGTTTGTTTGTTTGTATAATGTCCCTCTCGAGAATTTTTTATTCATATGGAGACGTGACCATTTGCCGGTGGAGAGCTGCAAATTTAGACCTATACTTGGCACACAGGGTCATTGACGGATCTTTTTCGTACCAGCACCTCAAAATTGAACGTACGCTATGTAATGAAGCTTTCACATTAGTATCTTCTGACCCAGTAGTTCTTTGAAAGAAGATTTTGAAAGATTTTTTTTCAAATATTCTATGAAAAACTTTGTGCACCTTTTGTAGCCACACCCTTCCGCCTAGGTACATGATCTGAATTAAAGTGAATCTACACTTCACAATGAACCTTTCACATAAGTTTCATTTTTTTTGACACAGTGGTTCTTGTAAAAGATGTCACTAAATTTTCTGAACTCCTTCCCTTGAAAGAGAACATGACCCTTCATTTGAACAAACTTGAATCCCCTTTATCCAGGATGCTTTTTGACAAGTTTGGTTGAAATTGACCCAGTAGTTTTTGAGAAGAAGCTGAAATTGTGAAACGTTCACAGACGGACGGACGGTCAGACAAAATGTGATCAGAAGAGCTCACTTGAACTTCCAGTTCAGGTGATCTAAAAATTAACCCCAACACCAATTTTATCGGCACATGATTGTATATATAAGAATAACCCAAAAAATAATTTCCAAATAATCATTACCATTGAACCGAAAAAAAAAAACAAACAAACAAAAAACCGAAACATGTACATGTAATCAATCTCCATGTATATATTAAGAAAAAAGAATAGGCTGACTCATCATATATCTGATGAATTACGGTATCTTGACATACATGTATCATAGTGATGTACGTCAATTCTGGAAAAAAAAAATTTGACCAAAAAGTTTTCTTCCTACAGTACTGCTAGTAATGCTGTCTGTCTCCTCCGTGTGTGTGTGTGTGTGTGTGTTTGTCAATCTCTTTTTCCTTTCTCAAGTAAATATTCGTCAAAACAATATATCGCCGACAATATGTGCCGGTGCTTGACTGTACATTTTGTCGACCATTATGCAGGAGGAAAATAAGGCTCGTCTTGGTACATATTGTCGCCGGCGACAATATGTACCGGTGGACAACAATGTGTGCAGTGAGGGTAGGTACATATTGTCGCCGACGACAATATGTACAAAACGACAATATGTACCGTCAAACATTTGTAATATTCATAAGCCATACAGGCACGGCTCTGCCACTTCTACCAGTGTTCTGTTTTGCTAATTTTACCTTGTTCTACCAACCCTTCTGCAGAAATTTTGCCTCTGGCTCGACAATGTAATCTGAGCCTCCAAATGTATTCTGCCCTGGAATTCTAGCTTTAACAACTACTTCACTCCTAGAGAAAAAAATATCATTGGCTGCAATGACTCGTACGATGGTTTCCTCATTTTTTGTATATTTTGTATTTTACTAATTTAGCATGTACTACATGTACATGTACATATCTCATAGCAGTCTTTTTATCGCGCTTCGTACCTCCTTTTTAGGACACTGATTGACAAATACAGTGCCCTTAAGTGTCTACAAGGAGTTTTGATTCTTCATGTTCACTGGCCTATTATTCTGTCCATAATGGGAATTCTTACGCACAGATAGAAAATATGTAAGTAGACAAGTATCTTTTTAAACATTTCAAAATACGAAGATAGTTAAAAATTTTAAATAGCAAGTTTAATTTATCACAATATATATGGATGCGGAAAATTGCATACTTTTCACGACAACCTCAAGAACAAAAAAGTCATGTTTAGAAAAAAACTTAATTCCATTAATGAAGTTAATACTAAAACCTCATGTCCTTCATTCTATTTATTTGCCGTAGAAATATCGGAAGGTGAAGATTACCTCATTATTGCACTGAACATTGTTAATCTAGACCTAAGCACGATAAAAACGCTTCATGTTTACATTTCTCGAGTACGGGAAAACCAACTATGACCTCACAAGTAAGATAAAGAAGCGAAATAAAATACAACTACATAAAATTTCCGCTACCAACTTATGAAAAAATATATTTTGTGTTTCTAGTTTTACAAAATACCCCACCGTGCATTGATTATAAAATATTTTACGTTATAATACCGCCTGTGTAACTACCTAGTATGCTCTTTCTGAACAAACAGATCGTTATTGTCTTGTTGGATATGCAGTGTGGGGGAAAAAGTGGAGTGGATCAATCTATTTCAATATTTGTTATATATTGAAATAAACGTTAAAAATTTATTTTTTTTTTACAAGAATTTAAAAGAAAAGCAAACGCACTTACATTAACAAAGATCATGTATCCTCCCCCTTAAAACTTTCTGCTCACTCTCCTATAATGTAGGACCCTTTTCTTGCGCTATCAGGCCATGCGTCCTTATTGAAGCCCCTGTGCCGTTCACAGTTTTGTACATGTTCCATTTGCCTCTGCTTCAATACATATACAAGCATCATTGCTCATGGTGTTTCCACCTGCGCTAACTTGCATCTGAAGTTGATTTGTTTGAGTTTTGGACAATCCCAACGAATGTGCTCTTTTTCCTTCCAATAATAACAAATCACTTGTTTTCCTGAATGGCGACTGTGATGTTGTTTGCCTTTGCCTCTAGTTTTGATTGTGGATCTGTTTTCCAATTTATCTTACTGGGTTTGTATCTTTGTCATCCGGACTACAGATGTATTAGGTTCTGAAGGCTGTGCGGGTTTTACATGATCGCATTCTAAACTCTAACTATACTTTGCAAATTTCCTTCACTCTTTGGACGTTTTTTTTTTTTATTAACATCAAACTCTAGTGGAAGGCTTACATTTCAGGTTCAATTCCGGAAGTTTTTTTGCGCTTACGCTGGCCTCATCGTGACTTGTTCGGTTTTTGTGCTTTTCTCGTCCACTTGCTTTAGTAATACTGTTTCATTAGATGAAGATGATTTTGAATGACTCTGGCCTCCACTCGCACCATCAAGTTTCCTAATTGCACGCTATCTAATGGAGGAGAGTACTGTTATGTTGAAATTGAAACCGGGTTTTGTTCATTATACTATGTACATGTATATGCGCATGAATACCAAAGGTAGTTCTATTTATAGCGTTCTTTTGAAAACATGGGTTGTGTTAGTCTACGTTGCAACACTTTTTTTCTGGCGATGAGGAACACCAACCATCTCTGGGGTGTCTAATAGGCAAGGTAGGGGCATTTGACGAGACGGTAGAAACATGGTAATTATATACGGAACGTCTAGACTTATTCTTATTCAACGGAGTTGCTGTTCAATTGTTTTATCTGTTGCTGCAATTTCGGGAACACATTGAACGATTCCCACAAAAAGATATAATGGTCTGTGGGATAAATAACGAAATCGTACAGAAAAAGTTATTAGCAGAACCCATCCTTACATTAAACAATACATTTAAAATTGCACACGCAATGGAAATGGCCGGCGGTTAAATTAAGAGAACAGCGGAATACATCACCAGTGAACAAATTTATCAAAACAGTTGGGACCTCCCAAAACTACACGTTCAAAACAGAAATTACCCCAAACCCCGTAAAAAGCAATCGTCTTTGTTTCAGATGTGGTTGAAATCACACAGAAGATAAGTGTAAACATTTTTCAACAGCGTTCAATTTCTTTCATAAGAAAGAACATCTTGAAAGAGCGTGTATGAAATTCAAGGAGTCTACTAAGGTACATGATTTTGATAATTGTAATACAGATTTTGACGGACACGAACATAGTGAACAAGTACTATATCACTTTGGATTGTATTCTGTGTGTGAACACTCTAATTCCAGCTATGGACCAATAGTGATGCAACCACACCTATCTTGAAAGTGTATTCCAATGGAAGTGGCCGCTGGTTTTGCAGTTTCTCTGATATCTGTGTCAATGCTGAAAAAATACTCACCATGTCATATACTCAGAAGTACCGATGTCCGCATTTAGACATACTCTGGGTAATAGATACATCCATCTGGCAAGGTTAATGTTGATGTAAACTTGAATCAACAGTCATCAAACCTGGAACTCATTGTTAAGCATCAAGATGGGCCAGCATTACTTGGTCGTTACTGGCATAAGTTTTTTTTCTTTTGGAC
Organism: Saccostrea echinata; assembly: GCF_033153115.1. Taxonomy (NCBI): domain Eukaryota; kingdom Metazoa; phylum Mollusca; class Bivalvia; order Ostreida; family Ostreidae; genus Saccostrea; species Saccostrea echinata. The sequence goes on from NW_026889767.1 coordinate 530,852, forward strand.
TTGCAAGAAATCAAGTCGATGCCGAAAGTTGATTCTACCTCGTGTTAAACACAGGAACAGGAACTTCTAAAGAAATATCATAGTGTTTTTGAAGCGGGGATCGGTAACCTGAAAAAAAACTTGACAGGAAGACTTACACTACAGGAAAATGCAAAACCACGGTGCAGAAAGGCACCTGACCTACCGTACTCGAGCTCGAACAATTGACTCAAGAAGAGATCATTACACCTGTAGAGTTTAGTGATTTGGCGACACCGATTGTGCCTGTACTAAAATTAAAAGAAGCGGTAAAGTTCGGATCTGTGGGGAATATAAAGTAACATTTAATCCTGTGATTAAGGTTTAACAGCACCCCTTTCCCAAGATTATTGACATCTTTATATCACTATCAGGAGGAAAGAATACACAAAGATATATCTTACTAATGGCTTACCTACAAAGGAAGATGACAGAACAGTCGAAGTACTTGCTTACGATCAATAGACAGAAAGGATTATCGCTTCAACAGATTTCCTCAGTCGGCAGAGCAGTCGCTCCGTGATCGGAAGGTTGTGTGTTCGAATCACGACCGCGACTGACCTAAGTCGATAAAAAATAGGAAGCAAATGTTCCTTCGCCAAGCGCTCGGCACTGTGAATTGAAAGTTGGGGGTCCCTTGGATGAGACCTTAAAAACCGAGGTCCCGTCTCACGGTAGGCGTCGACACGATAAAGGACCCTCACTGCTCAAAGGCCTTGAGCGCCGAGTAAAGGTGTAAATTTGAAGCCCATCACCGGTATATGGGGACGTCTCTATATGAATGAATAATTCTTGAACGGGACGTAAAGCAACACACAATCAATCAACAGATTTCCCTTTGTTATAGTTTCTGCACCTGCAATATGGCAACGTGCATAGAGATCAGATCCTGATCAACACTCCTAAACCAAAGTGCGTAAAAGATGATATGATTATCACTGGAGAAAATGATGATGAACGTTTAAGGAATCTGAGTGCAGTATTTCAGATACTTGAATACTATGGACTGAAGGCAAATTTAAGAAAATGTGAATTTTTCAATAAGATTTCCTACTAGGACGGTGTAACGACGAAAAGTGACTCCCGTTGAATATTGACCGGGGGTCATTTTTCTACGTAGAAATTTGACCCCCTGGTCAATATTCTACGTAGAAAAATGACCCACTTTTTTGTAGAAATTATGGCCATTGGGGTCATTTTTCTCCGTGTGGGTTGTAGAAAAATGACCCCGTAGAATAATGACCCCATGTTATTTTTAATGCAAAAAACTGGTTTTGGTAGGAACATTCTTGTTAGGCAAATACGTAGGGGTAAAATCACGCAGCCTAAATGCTTAAAAGTTTAAATAACAAAAGGTTATACTAAACCCTACATGTACATCAATAATACAAGATGATTTATCCCATTAAAGGAAAACAAATAATTAGGCAATTATGATGTTCGATGACTGTAAGAGCAAAAATACACGTGTTCTTAGATTTGTTTTATCACATTTTATAAAATAAGTTTCCACAGTCGTCATTTAAAAAACAAGATTATTTACTTAGCTGGTGTCAGAAAGAGAAACTTATATATGGATAAAAAATGCATGGTTACTGTGTATAATTTTAATGATCCTCTTTAAATTTTACTCTGGGTAAATAATGCAAAAAAAAAAAAAAAAAAAAAGAATGAAAATAAAGTCTCAAGCGGTTTTTTTCTTCAGAAGTTACAAGAAAGATTAATGTTTTCGAACCCTACCCAAGTTAATTTGCATGAAAAAAAGAACAATTGTTAAGAAAATGAAAAAAAGATCTCATATATACCTTTGATTTTCTAGTATAAAACTCATAAAAATATAAGGAAGATTAAATTTGTGTAAAAATAACAGACAGGACTAAATCAATATTCCTCTGATATTCGATCTCAGGGACACCAAAAATGGTTAGCTCAAAATCTTTACCAATGTCTTTTGTTGTTTGCTAGTGTCAACAAAGCCTAAACAAAATGAGGCTTTTTATATAAAAAAAAATAGATTAATTAATAAAAGAGGTATTTGGTATACTAAGAATTAGCATAAGTTTATACACAGTAGAACGTATTTTCCTTTTCTAGTTACATGTAATTATTTTTACCAATAAAAAAAAAAAACGAATGTTGCATTGTGAAAAAGCTTCTCTGCCTAATTTACATATTATTTTTTCCCTAACTATGATTGGCAATATTAGCACTATTGAAGTTGCATTTGCAAAGAACATACAACTGTGCCAAAAATATTGTAACACATATTGTGTTCGAATCAAGTACGTGATTCGTGTCGGCGTATCTATAGTGGTAAGTTTTGAGGGAGTGGGTAACGTGGATGTAACCCACTCTTTATATTTGCTAGCCTATAGAAAAATAATTTGCCATTTTTTTCCTATACACAAATTAAGCGATCTTGCTGTGTGATACGAGGTTTTAAAAATATAAGTTTTTAGGATAAAAAAAAAAGTTTTAAAAAATCTGATTTTTCTAACATCAAACATTTTACTTATAAGGAGTTACATAATGCGTATATATGCATGATAAGGTAGAGTATACATGTACCTATATATAGATCAAGGAAGGGGAGTATATTGACAATCGAAAGGCACCCCTAACAAAAATTTACTATTGTAAACTATACTTAACTATAGTTTACTATTATTTACAATAGTAAATATTTTGATTAACTATGAAACTTAGTTTGGAACTTTTTTGAGATTTCAAAGCTGAAACTTTCTTAAAATTAATATCAGTAATGTAAAATTTTGGGATGATATATTAATATACAAGAAATACGAAGGGGTAATCAAAAAGTTCACGAACTAATTGAATTACTTCTATAAAAGAAATAAAATCAGGTTTCAGTGTTTATTATTTTTTAAAGTGGTCTTCGATTCTAATATACATCTGCCGCTGTTCTGCCCATGCGCGAATCACGTGATCCAGGCGGTCACGTGACATGCTACGGAGCGTTCTGTTCACAGAAGTGAAACGATTTTTCCGAGTCTTATATTTCTTGCCATGCAAGTTATTTTTTATAACAAGAATAGTCCATTTGTCAATGGCCAAATCTCGGCAATAGGATGGGTGGATTAGGATATCTTTTCTCAGAATGAGCATGGTGACCATCTCAACCCGACTCTTTTGTATTGGGTGCGTCGTGTATCCATTGTGGATAAAGTATGGGCGCCTTCTTTTTATCATATATTGTATGTTTAAATTCTAAGGTAAACAATATTTTAGGGATTTAATAATTATATTATTGTTAAGATATTCAACTATTTTTCAACTGTAATTTGGTGATCTTTCGTTTCAAATTGCTCAACTGAAGATACATCGCTTCCCTAGCTTACTTTCACTGGGAACCAGAACAAACATCATTTTAACCACCTCTCTTCCTTCACTTAAACAATTATTCCAATTAATGATTGAACTTCTGGCAAGTCTTTTGTCTTTATGAATCTTGTACAACTTATTATATGCTACTTCAAAGGAATTTCCAAGATAAACGTTAAACTTTAAAGCCATTCGATGCTCAAGTACGACTGAGTCAACCATTTTTTGTTACGTCATCTACATATTGAGTTATTTTTATATTGTGAAGTCACAAACGTGGGACAAACATCTGCTATTTACAGAACATGTTTATGACTAAATGTGGGCCAAATTTCATTTTGATCTGAAATGTGGTTTTGTAAATAAAGAGATAGTTCACGAACGTTTTGATCCCCTCGGAGTTCCCTAAAATATAAATAAAATGTACACATATAAATTATAAAATATAGGAATCATATATAAAAAAAATACTTTGATAGCAAAAACTTTGATAATGCATTAAACTATAGTTAATTTAAGTAAACTATAGGTTTTTTTGTTAGAGACTATTAGTGTTTTTCAACTTTTCAACTTTTTCCAACTTTTTGCTCGTACTGTATAATACTTTACAATTTGTTCTGTTATTTCTTACATTATTTTGGCATCTAAGAGGGGAGATCATTATACAACTTTACTTTTTCATGTAAAGAATATTTTTATAAGATAAGGTTTTTTGGATCTCCCCATTTATTGTCTTGTTAATACTCATTGTTATTCTCAATAAATGACAATTCACACAAATATTGTGTTCTGCTATTTAATCTGGGAAAGAAAGCTGTAGAAATATTTGGAACAAAATAATATCTTATCAACATGTATTGCATAAATAGTGTTTCATAGTTAACGTTATTTAGATACATTCTTTTTTCTCTACAATACAGATAATATAATTCTACAGTCAATAAATGCATTGTAAGTAAACAAATTACAGGAGAAACAAGACATCTATGAGCCAGTTGTCTCTAGTGATACCCCACCCGCACAGACAGACGGACAAGATTTGTACCAAAATGAATACCACTGTATACCATGCCCAACCAAAGAGTGTGTTAAAATTTTCAAGCATCTGCGATGAGTTGTTGCAGAGAAAACTGCAACAAAAAAATAGTTTCGGACAGACAGACAGACACAAACACTCCCCGTAACACACAAAATTCACAGGGTAAAAGGTATATACCCCCCATTTCCTTCGTAGCGGGGTTATTAATTTTAATGTAATGTTTGGATAAGGGATGTCAATTTTGTCAATAATTCATATTCGAATATTCAATGAAAGTATTCGAATATATTCGAAAAAATAAATAAAGTCTGTATTATTTTAAATATGCATCATCCTACAATCATGAAAGGTTTAGCGTAGGTATACTTATCTTGGAAGTAAAATTGTATGAAGACTTTTGTAAGTGTACAATAAGAAGTTCCATTTGATATTTGTCAATGTTTGAATTAAATAATTGATTTAGACGTAGAAAAGTATAATTTCAACAAATGAAATATATGTTTTTATAGTAGCTCCAACTGAGGAACCATTCGTCTTACAAAAGGCAAGATAGTCGTAACGGTATACTGTTTAGATTTTATTACATGTAATGAATTACGCAGCTCTGTTAAGGCTGCATAAAGGGGGCGGGGCCTAATTTATACGGGAAATGTCTACTGTGACATCACACAAGTATAACAATTCCTCAAAACAACAGAAAATGAAACAATTTGCGGTTTTAAACTGAATAAGAGTGTTGAACTACATCAAAACTTACCACTGCATTCATTTTTGTCGCTAGTTAAATCCTACACGGCAAGATATAAACAAGTCACTGATCGCAATGCACTTGTCGACATGACGTCATCATGGTAAAATTTGATGCATTTTATGTGCAGTAAGAGGCGGATCAAGAAATTCTTCCACAGTGAAAAACGCATTTTATTATTAAACAGAATATTATTTGCAAATGTTAGGAAGACCATTGTTACAAAGCTGAAACCTTTGTTTAGTGCCATTCTTTAAAAACTATCGAGGGAGTGTATTAATTTAATTCTACCGTGTTTTTATGTACAGAGTGTGCATATTTCACTCCGAGGTGCCTCATTAAATCGCCTTTTCGCAAGGGCATACACTTAATAGATCTTGACCATTTTTTGAATATGCATAACGGGAACATTCCTTAACTTAAAAAATGCTGCTGCTTTCCTGAAATCGAGAGCTTTACTAAATAAATAAATAAAATACATGGTAAAGGTCACACATATTTCGACTAGAGCCAAATAACTTGAAATTTAAACTAATAAAATGCGAATTCTATTTAAAGCAGCAGCACTTTTCATAAAGTACAAGTTATGTAGATACAATTTATTACTGAAATTTTTAATTCTAACTAGGGTATGTCCTTGCGATATTGAAATTTGTTTATGACCTACATACGGTACACATTACATGCATTTATCACGTGACTGTCAAATGATGTGACGAAACCAAATTCTGTACAGAGCGGGATATGCACTGTTATTTCAATTAAAGTTAAAGTCATGTGATAATATAGTAGTTTTACAAAAATAAATTCAGTTTAAAAAGGTATGTATTTATGCACGTTTATATTTCGTTGATTTATTCGTAGTACGCCTTAACAGTCCTGTGTACAATTATCTGCCTAATACATGTAAGAGATATGATTGTAATCTTTCATACAATGTAAACAAATGTTTCCATAGACAGTTTTTTTGCTGAATGCCATAAATTTCCCGATAATGAATATAACCCGAGATAATCAAGTAATTTACAAATTCACCCTTTACAGTAATAATAACAGACTAATTCTATCGAACATTTATTCAATGATCAATTAGTTTATACTCCACGCCTTTTAGACATTCTAAGATTTCATTTTGTTATCAAAACTATGAAAGTACGTTTTGTGTTGCACATAAAGCATCATTGTACAATTCTTTAACACCTTACTCAAAACAAAATACATGTAATTTAGTAGGTCTTAAAGATAAGAAAGTAGTGAAAGACATCAGGCGATCGAAATTGATCGCCAGTAAATTAAACAGGGATAATCCCAGCACTGTTCTTATCAAAATTTATTGATAACAGTACTTCTTTTTATGAAATCTGAAAAACACCGAATATTCGAATCTTAAATTCATATTCGAATATCAACTCATCGAATGAATATTCGAATGTTCGAATATTCGTTGCCATCCCTAGTTTGGATAAATGAACTAAAAGAGGGAAAAAGATATTACATGATATTAAAAAAGAAGCGGTAACTACAGTTAATGATAGCATCTCCATATTGGACACTTCATATGCCATGCTTTCTCTAATTTTTTTCCTTGTACATGTATAAAATAATAATACAATACGTTTTTTGTTTCAATGCATTGGTGTATCCAGAATTTAATACATGTAAAAGGTGGGGTCGAGGCAGGTTGAAAGCGGGCACAAATTTTAAGCTAGAAGTATGAGGCCACAAACTTGTCCTTTAAATGGCTTTCGACAACATCCATCCCATACAGGTATATCGTTGACAGAAACACATGTCATTTTTGGAACAAAGCTTGTGAGAAAAAACAAAAACAAAACAAAACCAAGGGAAAAAACCCAAAACGGATTTATATATATATATATATATATAAATATATATATATATATATATATATATATATATATATATATATATATATATATATATATATATATATATATATATATATATATATATTATAACATACCACGTACATTGCATTGTATATGATGCTAGCATTGAGAAGTGGCGTTAAAGATGGGGCCTTCACCGACCCTCCCCAACCTCGGATTAACGCATATTACATCTCATTTCTAAAGTTCTAATTATAAAATATAGTGAAAAAGTAGGGGGTCAGATTTCTAGGGGGGTCATTTTTCAACGTGTGTGGAGTCGTAGAATTACCGGCCTGGAAGGGTTTTCTACGGTCGAAAAATGACCCTACTTGCCGTAGAAAATTGACCGGGGGTCTGTGACGGTACATATTGTCGTTTTGTACATATTGTCGTCGACGACAATATGTACCTACCCTCACTGCACATCTTGTCGTCCATCTGTACATATTGTCGCCGACTGAAAAGTTACATATGTACATATTGTCGCCGGCGACATTATGTGCCTCACCCTCACTGTACATATTGTGGCCCCATAGATACTGTTGTTTAAAGATGTCTTTTGCTGTTTTTTGGTAGTTTTGTGAATGTAATTGGTGTGAGAATCACACTGACGTGTCTCGTATGCTATTTTTGCAGCGTGATTGTGACGGTACATTTTGTCGTCCTGTTCATATTGTCGCCGGCGACAATGTGTACCTTCCCTCACTGCGCATATTGTCATCTATCAGTGTTATTGTATATGTTAAGTTAATTATTTAATTATGAAATTTTACCTGTGGACTAAGTATATACAAGTTAAACAAACAGAATTTACCAAAGCAAAAAAAAAAAAAAAAAAAAAAAAAAAAATCAAACCAACAAGCGAGGGGGGGGGGGGGTTGCTACATCTGTCTTTTGTGTTTGAAAAGATTTTTAAAGATTTTCTGTATATATTCCTATGTAAAACTTTGATCATTTTACATTACATTACATTACATTACCCCTGGGGTCATGACTTGAACAAAATTGATTTTGTTTTTGTTTGTTTGTTTGTTGTAAAAATGTGTTGAAATTGACCCAGTAGTTCTTGAAAAGAAGCTGAAATTATGAATAGTTTACAGTCAGACGAACGGTCAGACAAAATGTGATCAGTAAAGCTCACTTGAACTTCCAGTTCAGATTATCTAAAAATGTTATTTTTTGCGTTATTCGTATATTATTATTAACAATAAATTATGTTTACAATATTATATCCGCACATGATCGTATATAAAAATAATTTCCAAATAATCATTACTACTGAACCAAAAAAAAAATACCTCTATTCAATCTCCAAGTATATATTACAAGAAAAAAAAGAATAGCTGATTTATCAGATATCTCAAGAATTACGGTATCTTGATATGTCATAGTGATGTACAACAATCCTGGACACAATTTTCTGACCAAAAAGTTTTCTCCCTACAGAATTGCGAGTAATGCTGTCTGTCTCCCTCCGTGCGTGTGTGTGTGTTTTTCAATTTCTCTTTCTTTTCTCCAGTAAATATTCGTCAAAACAATATATCGACAACAATATATACCGACCTTGACTGTACATATTGTCGCCGGCGACAATATGTACCGATGGACGACAATATGTGCAGTGAGGGTAGGTACATATTGTCGCCGACGACAATATGTACAAAACGACAATATGTACCGTCACAGGGTCATTTTTCTACGGAGAAATTTGACCCCCCGGTCAGTATTCTACGGGGTCACTTTTCGTCGTTACACCGGCCTTCACAAATCCAGTACAAAAACAGACACAGGGAGTGAAGCTCCAGGTCCAAACAATGTGAAAAGATACTTCTTCGGACTTGTGAATTATAATCATCGCTTTCTACCAAGTATGTCAACAGTTATTGGGCTTTTAAGACGGCTACTTCAGAATGACAAAAAAATGAAGTGGTCTTCTGAGTGTGAAAAGGCATTTGTGCATGTAAAGAAACTTGTATTCTAAATTGGTTTTGTGTCATTATGACCCAAAATTAGCTATGTGTTTATGGAAATCGACGCTTCTCCTTATGGCATAGGAGCTGTGAATTCCTATGTTTTAGTAATGGCAACTTTCGTCCAGTAGCTTTCACGATCTTCGTCAAAGAGTAAAAAAGGATATTCACAGATAGACAAAGAAACACTTGGAATATTGTTGTGAGGTTTGTTAACGTTGTAATTGAAATATGTTTGTATATTGTTTCATCATGCATATATTAAGTAACATCAAGAAACATCTGGAACATTCCGGAGTGGTCAACATGTATGATCATTTTTTCTAGAACATTATTGAATTTCGTGTATGTCCAGAATGTGCAAGTAACATCTTGTATTTACAATTTGTAGAATTTTTCTTGATTTATCTTAATGTATAAATACACTGTCAATTGTACATGTATGCATGGGTAAGATTTCGCACAAATAGACTGGAGTACCAAAGACACGAGTACAAAGAGACTGGGAATATGATAAGCATTGGATGTTCTCACTGGGACACTTTGTGTAGTAACGTATGTAAGTTTGTACTTTTTAATTTTTTTTTTTTTGTATATTACTGTAAATAAATTGTTGTTAAGCTTAAACTGTGTAATTGATTTTTACTGGCATTTCGGGCTATTCTGACCAATAACAATATTTTCATACATGTACTTGTAAAAATTCCAAGCATACTTATATGGTAGACGTTTTACGATCGTCACGGACCACAAAGCTTCATTGAGTATTTTCTATCCCCTGAAATCAATACCTGCTTTGATAAAAGCATGTCTTCAACGATACGCGATTTCCTTGTCTGGACACAAATACGATATCGAGTATCGTAATACAGCTAAACATAGCATTGACACGTTACCCCTGTCAACAGTAAATCCTGAAAGTGAAAAGGACTCTGATGCTGTCTATTGCACGTCTCAGATGGAAAAATTACCAGATCGTCTGATCGAGTCCAAAAGGAAAATTGACGTGATCCAATAAGATCACAAGTTTTGAATTTCGTTACGCAAGGGAATACTGACTTCCATGATGGTGACAACTTACAGCCATTTTAAACAGACAGAACGAGATAACATCTCATCAAGGTTGTTTGATGTGGGGAAGCAGAATAAATTTACCTACCTCACTACAACAGGATGTACTTACTGAATAACATGCAACTCATGCAGGCATTGTAGAAACCAAGGCGTTAGCTTATTCTTATATTTGGAGGCCAATTTTATGTTGACATAGAACAGAGGTGCCATTCATGCCCTGAATGCCAGAGCCAGCTAAGCAAACCGCGTGCAGCACGTTCCTCATGCCAAATATTTACATGTGAAATATGAAAGTCCTAGCACCAACCATTCACATTAGGGCCAGAGTTAAAGTTATTCAAAAGTAAGTCAAATTCCAATTGCAAGGTCAATGAGTCAAAATGGTTTGTACCTAAAGAAAGGTCTTTTCGCAAGAAATTCATTTGTGAAATATAAAATTCCTTTTGCTAAACATTTAAAAGTTATGGCCAAGGATAAGGTTTTCAAAAGTAGGTCACACTCAAGGATCAAGTTCAAGTGGTCAAAATAGTTGGTACCTAAGGGAAGGTCCTGTTACGGGAATACATATACGTATAATAAAAGCACTCATTCCAACCATTTAAAACATTGCCAAGGTTAAATTCTACAACCTAGTTTTATTTTGTAGAAAAAAGTCGATTTATGGTCCCCGTTTTACCCCTAAGGTGAAAATGAAAATTCCAAAACCTTATTGCACATCTACAGTGCAGCACAATTTACAAACAGCACAATTCAAAAAGATGATTTTGATACTGCTTAAAATTAAAGAAGAGTACAGAGAACCAAGGGGGTTTTTTTGTAGACAAAAAAAATCATTTTTTCGACCCTCACTTGACCCCCCAGTGTGAAAGTGAAAGGGTAACAACATAAAAACCGAGGATTCTTTAGAAAGTGCAGGTATGAATACATGTATATAAAACGAGAAAATAAAAAGAATAGGTTGATTTATCAGAAAAACCAAGAAGTCTGGATGCTGTTCAAGAGGCATATCATACTGTGCTATAATACACCTATTCCGGAGACAATTTCCTGACCAAAAAATTCCTTCTCTATTTATATTGGTTTATTTTTCGATCTGTCATTATGACAGATTATCTGTCATAATCTCTGTCTGAATGTCTGTTGTGTCTACATGTATCGTCTCTGTCTGTTTCTCCACAGGTATGTGTGTGTTCTAGTATCTCTTTCTTCAAGACACCAGTAAATATTCTTCAAAACAATATATTGGCGACAAAACGTGCCAATGTTCATAGTTCATATTATTGCCGACGTCAATATGTGCCGATGTGTGACAGAAAATTTTTAGTCCATTCTGCAGGCTTGTGTGGGAACATGTCGGCGGCCACAATATATACTGATGAGCAACAATATGTGCACTGAGAGTAGGTACATACTGTCGCCGGAGACAATCTTCACAGAAAGACATTATTAACCGTCACACAACATAAGTGGGAATTTTATGATGTCCCGGTATGTCCATCATTGCAAGACAGAAATCGTTCGGAAAACAATGCGCCGTTTGTTAAATTTGGATCATATATCTTGAAATGTTATTCATGTAATAACATCTGGCAAATTATTCTGTGGATAAAAATTGAAACAGCGTAGAACTGACTTAGTTACGAATATTAATTATGTAAGTGTATTATATACAATATAAGTAAATGAATTTTATGAACATCTGAATATCTTGGGTCATTTATCTACCTAATGTGTACGGTATATATACTATTACATTCTATGTTTATATGCGTATGTATGCATTTTTAAACTGCGATATCTTGACTTACATGTACTTACTTAGCATTCTAGGTTGACCGAGAAGTCATATGATATTATCTTTTTTTCACTCAGGTTTAACAAGTTGAAAGCAGCCATGAAATCGTTACTGGTTTTATATCTTGGTCTCATTCCACTGTGTACAGCTACCCAAACATGTGAGTAGGACTTTTTAAACCAGTCGGCAAAGCTTATGACATATCTTACGCTTGTGTATAGGTGGCTTCTCAGATTAAGGTTTGTTGCAGGATGTTTTGTTTCCGTTTTCTTACCTGGTATGCCTTTGTTTCGGTGGCTTCCTGCCCCCGTAATCAAACTTCTGATTGAAGATTAAGAATTTGATGAAAGATAGTTATGTTATCTAAACAAAAAAAAAAATGTTTCGTTTTATTTAGGGATGTCAATTTTGTCTATATTTCATATTCGAATATTCAATGAAAGTATTCGAATATATTCGAATATTCGATAAAATAAACGATGAAATTAAGCCCGTTACAATATTAATTACAGATTAATTCTATCGGACATTCATTCAATGATCATTTGATTTTATTTTGATAAGTATACTCTTTACGTCTTTTAGAATTCTTAGATTTCATTTTTGTCCTCGATTCTAGATCCGATTGTATCTAACTAATAAAAACTATGAAAGTACGTTTTGTTTTATACATAAAGCATTTTTGCACAATTCTTTAACACCTTACTCAAAACAAAATACATGTAATTAAGTAGATTTATAAGATAAGAAAGTAGTGAAAAAATTGATCGCTAGTAAATTAAACAGGGATAATTCCAGCATTGTTCTAATCAAAATTTACTAATCACGGTACTTCTTTTTATGAAATCTGAAAAACACCGAATATTCGAATCTTAAATTCATATTCGAACATCAACTCATCGAATGAATATTCGAATGTTCGAATATTCGTTGCCATCCCTAGTTTTATTGGGAATTGCAGGGATGTCACCCACTGATAATGACGGGCTATCTAATTACGTGTAGATTGATTAATTGTATGTTGTTTAACGTCCCTCTCGAGAAGTTGTCACTCATATTGGGACGCCACCACTTGTCGGTAGAGGGCTACAAATTTTGACCTATACTCGGCGCTTAGGGCCATTGAGCAGTGAGGGATCTTTTTCGTGTCAGCACCTACTGCTACACGGGACCTCGGTTTATACGGTCTCATCCAAAGGACCGGTCTCCACGTCCCGCAGTGGGATTCGAACCCGCGACGTGAGGATCAACTCCTTACACTCTAAGTACTGCGCCACGCAGGTCACTAAATTACGTGTAGATTATTTCATAAGTTTAATTTCACTTAGGGAACGGCTTCTAGTTTATATGACGAAAACAAGAATAAACCATGGCATTTTCACTCAAAAAATGTAGACTCATAATGAAAATTCAAATATAATTTGGAAAGATTTGATGTCAGCAAAATGGTGATCTTCAAATCTTGTGATAAACACAAACTTTATCTCCGTTGTGATTGATTCTTTTGATGATTTTTTTTTTTTTTTTTTTTTTTTTTTTTACAAATTCGTGGCACTTGATAAAAAATCAAATTAAAGAATTGTTCGCGCAACTTCTTTATTGATCTATGCACATTCCATGATTTGTCACGCTTAAGATACACAAACACTTGAAGGTTTAGCAAAGTACTAGTGAGGCAGACGACAAGAAAAACAGCTGCAAGCCATCTCTCATTTTATGTATCTTGCGAAAAGGAGCTATTTAAAGCAGCTTATAGAAACGGAAGGGTTACATTATTTTATCAAAACAATGTAATGCGTATTGAAATACAAGAAAAGGAAAAAGGTGTTAATTTCTGATTTAAAAAAAATAGAAAATAGTGTCTGTGTTGAAATCAACAAATAAGAACTTCCGTAACAGAACTTTGAATGATGAACTCAGAGTCCCCTTCTATTTCTTTTCAAAGACTACCTTGATGAACGTTGTGGTCATATTGTATATGTTGATCAATACATCCGACTTCAGGCGTCTAAAACATACAATCTGCAGCCAGGCAGGGCATGTACAGTGCAACTTGTTGCCAGTCCAGCAATATCTGGGGGTCCTGCGCGGATTCACATTCGCTTCCTCAGTATTGACATATCTGTACAAAATCAAGGATGCGTTGGGGCAAAGATAGATATTTTCGAAGGACAAAAGAATGGAAATGTTTCTCGGCTGACATGTAAGTTTGAATTGCATTTTGTTTCATTTTACAGTGCAGATAAAAATTGATTGCACAAATGTTACACTTGTTCAACAAATTTTCATATGTCCGTCAAAACTACTACTATTATTTTTTTTTTTTTCAGCACCCAACGGACTTTGTGGAAACTTTCTTAACAAGTCATACAGCTACGTAACTGAGAAGGAAAACTCTAATATGATATTTACTTTGACAACGAATAATTATCCCCAATTCGGTTCATTTGATGCAATAATAACAAACTTTCATGAAGTCGACGAAGGTAATAAGATAAATCAAATTATATTTTGAATAATCATTTTAGTGAGATTTGTTTTTTATTCTCCTTACATTCCTTGATATCAGTAGGGAAATGTTTTTTATGCCCCCGGATCGATAGATACTGGGGATATATTGTTTTTGTCCTGTCTGTCTGTTTTTCTGTCTGTCTGTTGTCAACTTTAACCATGCCCATAACTTTTGATTGGCTGGAGCTATGACTTTCATATTTCACATGTGTATTCCTTGTGACAAGGCCTTTCTTTGGGTGCCATCATATTTGACCTTTTGACCTTGGAGTTTGACACACTTCTGCAAAATTTTATGAAACTAACCTTGGCCATAACTTCTGAACAGTTGGTGCTTTGGGTTTTAAACTTTCACATGTGTATTCTTTGTGACAAGGCCTTCTTTTGGATACCAACAACTTTGACCTTTTGACCTTGACCTTTCTATTGAAAAACTTTCACCTTGGCCATAACCTTTGAACAGTTGATGCTTGGGGTTTCAAACTTCACATGTTTATTTCTTGTAACAAAACCTTCCTCTGGAAATCAACCTCTTTGACCCTTTGACCTTGACCTAGGAGTTTGACCTACTTTTGAAAAAAATAACCTTGGCCATAACTTTTGAATGGTTGGAGCTAGGGCTTTCATACTTCAAATATGTAATCCTTTTGACAAGACCTTCCTTTGGATACCAACCACTCTGATCTTTTACCTTGACCTAGGAGTTTGACCTACTTTTGAAAAAATTTAACCTTGGCCATAACTTTTGAATGGTTGATGCTACGGCTTTCACACTTCAAATATGTATTCCTTTTGACATCTCCTTGCTTTGAATACGTACTATTTTGACCCTTTGACCTTGACCTAGGAGTTTGACTTACTTTTGAAAAACTTTAACCTTGGCCATAACTTTTGAATGGTTGGTGCTAGGGTTTTCATACTTCACATATGTAATCTTGTGACAAGACCTTCCTTTAGATAATAACCTTTTTGACCCTTTGACCTTGACCTAGGAGTTTGACCTACTTTCGAAACACTTTAACCTTGGCCATAACTTTTGAATGGTTGATGCTAGGGCTTTCATACTTCACATATGTATTCCTTGTGACAAGACGTTCCTTTGGATACCAACAACTTTGCCCTTGACCTTGACGTTTTACTTACTTTTAAAAAACTTTAACTTTTGAACAGTTGCAGCTACATGTAGATCTTTCCAATTTCACAGGTATATTCCTCCAGACAAGACCTTTCTTTGGATACCAACATTTTTCTTATCTTTTGGCCTGGATTTTGACTTGCATTTGAGAAACTTTAACCTTTGCCATAAGCTGACATACGGGGGCATCAGTGTTTCACAAACACATCTTGTTTTCAAATATATGGTATAACTTCTTGATAATTACACTTAAAATTCAGATGGTGAGTGTTTATATGATTGGTGGAAATGTGAAAATGACCGTTGTGTGGAACCATCAGCAAAATGCAACTCGTTTGATAACTGTGGAGACAACTCTGATGAGACGTACGAGAAATGTAAACCAACAAGTATGTCATTATTTATAAAAAGTCACCTTTGGAGAGGAACATGATAAAGTTTTCGAAGATCATGTCATCACTTTTTATATATAATTAATATTATGTAATTGCATACTCACTGCTTTCTCCCACTATAAACCTGCACTTACCAGTTGCGTTCATATCACTATGACCGCAACTTCCTCTGCTATAAGTGCAGTTCGTTTCTCACACTCGCACAGAACAAGCAAGTTTTATTCATGAATTTATATCTGCATACTCTCTGTTTTTTCCAACTAAGAAACTGCACTCACCAGTTGCATTCATAGCACTATGAACGCAATTTCCTCTGCTATAAGTGCAGTTCGTTTCTTACATTGGCGCAATACAAGCTATTCCAACCATAACACTTTCAGACATATATATATGAAATGTGCAGAAGAAAAAATAGTTCGTAATGAAATCCTCTGGGAAAAAGAAATTTAAAATGATTAGAAATGCTGATTGAGATGTATTTAAAGGACTTGTTCCATGTTTTTAAAAAATCCGTAATTTTATGAAAAATATTAACTACAACATTATTTATTAAAATATTGAATAAAATAAAGGTTGCTGTAAGCATATTCTAAGAGAAATTTAGAGTTGAAATTCAAATACGGCGATATGCATATTTCAATCGGATTTCGGCGCAATACTGCTGTGACGTCATATGCTACAATTCAGTGATAGCGAGATGAGAAACTATATACTTTTAACGAAGTAATCAACGACAGATGCAGGATAATAAGGAAAATTCTTAATTTTACATGCTTTTCAATACTATAGAATTATGAACTTGTTCTAATTTACACATTTATTTACAAATGAATTTATGAATATATGTATGTAAATATTATAAACGGACTACTGTGTAGGTATACATGGTGTTATGATGTTAGTAAGAAAATAAAATTTTAAATCTCGAAAAAACTTGCTAATCTATTGCAGAGCTTGTCGGTTTTAATAACAATAACTAGTATATGACTAAAGAAGAAAGGATAATTAGTAAAGATCCTGTCACCTTTTCAAACTATAGGTATTATTATCAATTACCCCGGTCCCGCTTTCCCCTTTCAATGAAGATTCAGTGGCTCAAGTATTTACACTATGATTTGATTTAAAATTATTAAATAAAACGAATTAACAAAGTTCTGTAATTTTAAATTTGTGAATAAGGTTGGTTAATACGTGTGATAAGATAACAAATTATATAATTATTTTGTGCAAGCGAGTTTTTTCGTCTTCGCTCATTTCCCTCGCTATCATCACTGTTAACAGGTTACTTTAACATGTTTACATTTATTTTTCGTATTTTTTCTTGCAACAGTTAAAAAAAAGGTTGAATATTCAACTTCATACAGACAAAATCATTGATTTGGTTGTTCGTAACGCAGAAAATCCAGTTTGTATCGCATACATTTTAGATTTTAAAAATCATTCTGATTGTACACATGTAAGATGGATTTATTACTAATCAGGTCGACTGATTTTATTGTCATGTTTTTCTTCACTGGAGACAAACACGCATGCCTTATGCAGACAAGGATTTCCTCTGATATTCTTAACAACATCAGAGGATGCAAATGTAAGTAATAAACAAAGATTATTCAATGAGCATGGCGTTATGAATAGCAATTGCTTTGCTGCCATATATTCCATGGTGCGCAAGTGCGCATCATGGAATATGCCAGCAGAGCAATTGCTATTCGTAACGCCGAGTTCATTGAATAACGTTGTTTATTTCTTAAATGACCGCCGTCACGTAATAAAGGGCCCTTAACGTCAACATTTTACAAAATGTTATTTATCGTAAATTTGATAGCCCGTAACTTTGTGAGTGAAAATATAACTTGCTGTTTAAAAATGCCTTTTTCTTTTACTATTTTATGTGCATTTTATGAAGGCGCTTAAAGACACATTGGCATTTCTTGCTGAAAATGTAATGACGTCGCGCGCGTCTATTTTAGTTTCCATTATGAAAATATTTATATAAATAACCTTCGTTTTCATATATATAAAAAAAAAACTTGCGAAAGTATTTGATTTTTTCTTTCAAGCTACTGTGTCAATGTATTAAACATACAATTGCCTTCGTTTATACAATTCCAGCAGATAATTTCAAAAAATGACGGGGAGTTCGAGAGGATCTAAGATGTAGAAAAAAAATATCTGTACAACTCCACACTAGGTATTTTTTTATATTTAATATTCTAGCGCAGTTATTAAATATCTATAGAGCGCACTTGTAACATTTAAATCTACACAGATGACCCAGAAAAAGGGGAGATCCAACCAAAGTAACACCTCATGTCCTCATGAAAAATAGATTATTAGTGCACCAGGTAACTACTCGGTATTTTAATAAGATGTAGATTTTTGACCTAAACCTTTCAACTCAAAATCACGTTTAGCCATTAATTAGGAGTTTTGATAAAAGAAAAAATCATGAAAAATCTCGTGCAATAAAAGATATCCTCTTGAATCTCTTCTCGCCACTATTGAACTATGACCATAATCTTAACATTTGAATCTCTAGGAAATAGGGGTGTAGTTTCTACATTTAGTCTTTAGAAGTTATAATGTAAATTTTCAATAAAAAAGCTCAAATGGAATAAAATTTGTCAAATAAGAATCAATTCATGCAATTTCTCAGCTTGATTCTTTTGACGTGAAATCAATTTTAGGTGGATTTTAAGGCAAACGGCAAGAAAGTCCTGAATTATATTATTATTCAACAGTTTCATGAAAAATTTGAGAAATTAATGCACTGCTGAAAAGTCTTGAAAAACCAGCTCGTTAGAGTGATTGTAGAAATATTAAAAGTAATATTAAATGAAGAGGGAAGACCTACTGTGAGACAAAGTCTAACTCTACAGCTAGTGGTAAGGTAGGTCTTCCTGCAGGGTAGTTGGGCTCTAGAGTGATACATCCCTGGAGGTTTTCCTGCTCTGAAGTCATTTATCTCCAAGAGGGATATCTCACTCTAAAGCAAACCTTACGAATGAAGCGTCAATCTAGAGCAAGAGCAGGCTGGGGGTAAGCCTCGACTATGTAGGAAATCTCACTCTACAACAGCGGCAGTCATATGTCATGTCTAAGATAATTAAAGCTCGACCATTCAATCATAGAAAAACTAAAATTCCTTCAGGTGGAACCCAATCTGATTAAAATCAGATCCTTTGATCAGCTCACAAAGGTCGCCACACAATGATCTAAAGAAACTTCATTTAGGGTTAAAAGATTTTACCTATGAGAGAGCATTATTAGATGGTAACCGCCAAGGTCCCATGCGAGTAAAGGAAAATGGGTGGTGGGTGGCCTAAGGGGCGAACTTTTAATTTAATAGGTGTCTGAAAATTAGCAATAAGTTAATCTAATTTTGATAATAATTGATTGTATAATTCTACCTTAATTCATGAGATGTATGACAGTGAAAACTAGATGCAGTACAGTTAAGGTGCCAAATGGAAATATCGGCGAATTTTTTTAGACAGAAAATACATTCTTTACAAGGATGGGCGATTCTTTTAAGGACTTTACTATTATCGAACAAATGTAATGTGGCTGAAAACTACATGTTGAGGACGGTTAGATTTCTTACTTAGATTTGTCACGTAATTTGGCGGTCACGTGATTTTAGCAAATATACCTGCAGTATTGAGTTCATCTATAAATTCCAATATTGCAAGGGCATAACCAAATTAAAAATCTAAGTTTAATTTATAATTATTTTCAACACTCTCTGTAGTCTGTGAAAAGTGCTGCGAACCTATATAGATTCTACTACATAATTGCTAAAATTACATTTGCTAGACCTTATGTTGAATATTTTGCTGGTCAAGTACATTAAATGTAGATATAATTAATTCATTTTCAAGATTTCATCAGGTTCGCAGCACTTTTCAAATATCTTCGTACCTCTTGAGTTTATGTGTAAAAGCTTGTCGTTATTCATTGAGAATATGCCCTTACAATATATGGATTTATTACGACCCTTCTATTACCCTTCAATGATTCTGCATACAGATATACAGCAGTTTCACTTGTCTAGGAAATGTACGGGAAGTATATATGAATCAAATCATAAAAAAGACATCGCATCCAAGTCAATGACCCTTATATATCTGCAAATAATATTTTATTGAATTACAAAACACATTTTTCATTGTATTAAATATAAGTTGATCCGCCTCTCACGTCATACAAACTGCGTCAGGTTTTACATGACGTCATATTGACAAGTGCATTGCGATCAGTGAAACACTGGCGGATTTAAGGGGGGGGGGGCGCACGCCCCCCCCCCCCCCCTAAAATTTTCAAAGTATGATATGACTGATATTAATAATGCCAAACTTTGGTACATATAAACTAACCAATACCACTATTATTGTGCCTGGTTTTACTCTTAAAATACACGAAAACCCAGGAGCTTCCGAGGGCTTCGCCCCCTGGGCCCCCACCAGGGCTTCGCCCTGGACCCACTGGGGGCCTTAAGGCGGCCCCCAGACCCCTGCCTAAACGAAATTATCCACGCCCCCCCTCCCTAATCACAAATCCTGTATCCGCCCATGTGAATTGTTTATATATTGCTGTGTGAGATTTAACCAACGGCAAAAATACATGCAATAGTAAGTATTGATGTAGTTTAAAGCTATCCAACAGTTAAGAATAGCGTATCATTTCATTTTATGGTAATTTGAAGAACATGTATTTTTGTGTGATGTCTTAGTAAGCATTTCCCGTAAAAATTATGCCCCGCCTCCTTATCGCAGCCTTAACTGTTCTGCGTATATCCGAAATATAATTTTGATTTTGAACTGGCAGAAGTGCCTCCACCGTAGTCCGCACCTGATATCACTATAAATCGCTCTACCTGACGAGGTTAGGGCCCTGTAACACCAAGCTGCGTCCACACGGACTTATCACGGAGTTGTTAAATTTTTAAAATCGCAGTGGAATCGCAGGGAAATTGCACAAATTTCTGTAAAATTTTCACAATGAGAAGATATCACGGCGTCCCTACGGCGACCCACACGTTTCTACGGCGTTCTCGCGGCGTGCTACTGCGTTCCCACGGAGATCTCTTCTCGATTGACTGCGCTTCCGCGGAGCTTTTACGGCGTCTTAGGAGTTGTCACCTCGCTTTCTGCTTTCTGCGCTTACTGCGTTCACAATACGTTCACAATGCATTTTTCACTTTGGATATATATTCAAAACGACTGTAACACATTTTTTTGAAAGATTCAAGTCACATGACGAAAAGACTTCTATTTATGCCAAGAAATATTCTTTAATTAAAAATGATCTATTTGAACAATTTAGTACTAAATTATTGATAGTTTTATTATCAAACCCCTTCTTTTTTCAATTATATCAATTCACGTGTGTTTTTTTTCTTTTCTTTGATTTTATTATAAATGTAAAAAATAAACACACTGAAAAGTTGCTATAAAATTTAAGTAATTCCACCGCAACTCCACTGAAACAACAGAACAAGTTCTGGTGTAATTTTTACTTCCCAATTCTACTCCCATCCTACTGGTCAGGAGTGCAACAAATACGTTAGAATTATTGCTGATCAAATATAAGGCCATTGCTCTTGTTTTGTGACCAGGCTCAAAGACCATAAACTGAGAACAGACTTAAGTCAATATTTCAAATTGATATAATTTTTGAAATAATTTTTATAATCTAACAAAATTTTCATCATCCAAGAACCCAAGAAATTCATAATCAAAATTTTGACTTAATTCTGTTCTCTGTTTATGGTCTTAAGGCTTGGCTGACCACGCCGTGAAAGCGCATTTTGATCGCCAACGGACGCTGTAGAAACGCCAAGGGAGCGCAAAGATCGCAGTGACAACTCCTTGTTGTCGCTGTGCAATTGCAGTAAAAAAAATCACAAAACAATTAATCTCACTAGAACCCTAACAAAAAAAATACTATAGTAAACTATAGTTAACTATAGTTAACTATAGTAAATCAAAGTTCCAAAGTTTTCACTATAGTAAATCAAAATTCCAAAGTTTTTACCATAGTAAATCAAAGTTCCAAAGTTTTCACTATAGTAATTCAAAGTTTCAAAGTTTTCCAAAGTTTTTACTATAGTAAATCAAAGTTCCAAAGTTTTCACTATGGTAAATCAAAGTTCCATATTTTTTGCTATAGTTAATTAAAGTTTCAATGTTTTCCCTATACTAAATCAAAATTTCAAAGTTTTTTCATTAGTTTAACAACTTTCATATTTTTATAATTTTTTTGATTATTTAGCCGTTTTAGGGGAGGGAGTGGATATGGGGTTGGTTCGGGTTGGTTTTTGTTGTACAGCTTTATTTAAATATACAAAGTAGTTAATTCAAATGCAATATTTACATTTATAAATTAAAAAAAATACACGTTGACTGAAGTTGATGAAGCAGATATTTTGATTCTAAATGACATTTTTTTTTATTATATATATATATATATATATATATATATATATATATATATATATATATATATATATATATATATATATATATATATATATATATATATATATTTAAAAAAAAAAAAATACTTACGTTACACCTGCATAAAATTAAAATTAAATATATTGAAATAAATATTGTTCTTTTATCGGCCCAAGCGACAACCTTTACATTAAAATTCATATCTTGTACATTATTCTTTTAGGGGAGGGGTCGGGTTTTTAAAATGTTCTCTAAAGCTTTTATGAATCTTAAACTTGAAATATCATAAAATGTAAAGAATGGGAATGAAAAACATAATTCCACGGGATTTATCGTACTTAATCAAAGTTTTAACTATAGTAATTCAAAGTTCCAAAGTTTTCACTATAGTAAATCAAAGTTCCAAAGTTTTTACTATAGTAAATCAAAGTTCCAAAGTTTTTACTTTGGAACTATAGTTAACTATAGTAAACTATAGTTAACTATAGTTTACTATAGTATTTTTTTGTTAGGGGAAGCGCCGTAAAAGCGCGATAGAAACGCAGTGACAACTTCAACTGCGTTCATGTTGCGATCGTGTGCGTCTTCATGGCGTGCGTACAGAGCTCACTCTGCGTTGTTGGAGATCTCACTGCGCTGCTACGGCGATCATACTACGTTTCTACTGCGTTCTTATCAGACAGCGATCACACGGCGCGTACTTTGTGCATGCCCAAAGTGCGCGCCGTCCTTTGGCGTTCTAGGAGACCCAACGCGACCCTACCGCGTTCAGTGGAGATCTCGCTGCGTTGTCACAGCGCTGTAGGAGACTCTACTGCGCTCATCTCGGCGTTTTGCATTTTTAAGGACGCAGTGCGATCGCCGTGAGGACGCAGTCCCGGTGTGACAGGGGTTTTATCAATGTTGCAATTGGATTATGTAATGATTATAAGTAAGGACCATAACTCTGTATTGTATGTTGTTTTGGATTATCACCCTGGGGCGCTGAACAAGATCAAGCATTCAGAAAGCTGAAGACAAGTTTATAAAAAGCCGAGACATTAGGATATTTTAATCCAAAAGCAAGAACTCAAGTGATAGCGGATGCCAGTACAGTGGGGCTTGGTGCAGTGCTAGTACAGATACAACAGGGAGAGCGCCGTGTTATTTGCTTTGCAAGCAAAAGTTTGACAGATGTCGAGAGAAGATACTTACAGACCGAAAAAGAGGCATTAGCACTAGTATGGGCATGTGGACGCTTTTATATGTATTTGTATGAATACAAATTTGATTTCCTGACAGACCATAAGCCTCTACAGTTCATCTGCAGCAAGAAGTCAAATCTATGTGCGCGCATCCAACGATGGGTATTGAGATTTCAACCCTTCCAGTTCACAGTAAAGTACATTCCTGGACACAAGAATGTTGCTGATGTACTATCTCGACTGTGTAGCTATAAATCCGATACACCTTCACCAAGTCAAATGTCTGAGGATTTCGTTAGATTCGTTGCATTCTAAGCAGTACCCAGAACGTTGACGATTTAGGATGTGGAGAAAGAGTCCGCTGGAGATCTCGAGTTACACAGAGTTTAAGAAGCTTTACAGACTGGAATTTGGACAGGTGAGGAAAGTTATATAGCTGTCAAAAATGAACTGTGCAGTATAGGAAAAGTGATCCTCAGATGTACACGTGTTGTGATTCCAACCATTTTCAGAGAGAAAGTTTTAACCACTACTCATGAGGGACACCAAGGGATCACTAAAACAAAACAGCGTCTGAGAGAGAAAGTGTGGTCGCCAAAGATTGATAGTGATGCCGAACGTGTTTGCAAGAAATGCTATACATGTCAAGTAGTTGGGAGTCCGTCATCACCTGAACCTCTACGCCGTAAAGTGCTTCCAGATTATCCATGGCAATCTACAGCAATCGATCTAATGGGACCTTTTCCAACAGGAGAATCAGTATTGGTGTATGTGGACTATTACAGCCGTTTCTTTGAAACTTTTATTTTGAAGAACACAGGATCAACCAAGATCATTGAATGTCTGGAGGAAACTTTTGCTCGATATGGTATTCCTGACAGTCTGAGGAGTGACAACGGAGCACAATTTCGGTCTACAGAATTTGAGAAGTTTTTAGAGGAATACGGCATCACTCATGAAACATCTACACCTTACTGGCCGCAATCTGATGGAGAAGTGGAGCGACAGAATAAGACCTTAATTAAAGCTATCAGAACAGCTCTTGTTGAAGGGAAGGATTGGAGAAAGGAGTTGATAAAATTCCTATCAGCCTACAGAAGCACACCGCATACAGTAACTGGAGTTGCGCCGAACAAACTTATTTTCCGATTTCCAGTGAAAACAAAGATTCCTAGCCTTTCCGAGAGAGAGGAGGAAGACATCCGAGTTAAAGACTGGATGAAAAAGAAGAAAAAAAAAGGAATATGCAGACAAGAGTAGGAACGCAAAACACAGTCAAGTACAAGTCGGAGACCAAGTGTTGGTTCAACAGCCAAAAGAAAACAAACTTTCACCTGCATATGAAATAAAACCATATGAGATCATTGACCGAACAGGAAATGAAGTTTTGCTGAGAGCACCACATGGAGGTACATATCGCAGAAACGTAAAGCAAGTGAATAATCTGGAGTTAGATGGTAGTGCCGAACTTGATGATACAGATGATGTAACCGATGTTGATCTTCCACCAAGTGAGGTACCAGATGATGATGTTGACGACCGTAAGATCCATGATGTGGACGACTCTTATGTCGCGACAGACCGTGGAGACTCTCTGCAAACAAGACCAGTTCGGGAATGCAAGCTACCAACTCGGTTCAAAGACTTTGTTTTGACACAGTGTGCAAAATTTTATGGACTGTGCTAAAGACAAACTGTAACAATTTCGAACGTAACACATTTCATTGATTTTCAATGTGACCATGAACTTTTAAGAAAAACGTCTTTTCAGAATTGAAATTTTATTCAAAATAAATTTGGTTTATATGAAAAATTAAGAAAAGGAGGAATGAAATGATTATAAGTAAGAACCATAACTCTGTATTGTATGTCGTTTTGGATTATCACCCTTGATTAAAAAGAGTCTGAAGGCAGTGATGTGTTGTCCATGTGATGGGTCATAATATCCTAAGTTAATCTTTAGTAATCCAGTGAGTAAGGTAACTACAGATTATCTGATATTAAATACTTAGAAAGAGTTATGAATAAATGCATGTACTAAATAATGTTATTTAATGCACACTTTGAAATCCAATTTTACTTCACAACATATATACATGCACATACGTGTAAATGAAACGCAGTCGATAAAAAGCGCTTGAAGCGTGTTTTCAATTTTGCGACTTTGACGTCTTTTCTGTGCCTTGTGGCATCGAAAGATAAGGGCCCTTTTCCAGAACGGCAGTCATATGTTAAATACAAAGACTGTCATCAAATAGCATGACATTTTTTTTTCAAACGTTTACATTTCAGTGTATTTTTATGAAAATTGTGGACTAGAAATCCATGTTTATGATACTGTCCATTTAAAACTGAAGCGAACTGAGGGCAATTTGATACTGGACAGAACGTGTGAGAACATTGTGGTAGCTTCTGGTAAGTCTCAGGACTTTGGCCAGAATGTGGATGTTTATGCCCATTTTCGTTCTATCAGTCTTTCACAGCCGGAAGATGGGGAATGCAAGTCAGCCAGAATTGATATCTATAATGGATTACGAAATAAAAAGAACCTAACAGGTGAATGATTTTGGTGTTTTTGTCCTTGAAAATTTCAGAAATATTTCAATTGTTACTATAATTCCCAAATACATGAAGATTTGGAACTTTGATTTTTTTAACATTAATATTAAAGGGATTAAAGGATTATGTGGAACTTCCTTAACAACTGCAGACTACTCGACAAGAAACGACCAATTCATGCCAATAGAATTCAAAACAGATGCAAGCACACAACAGGGAGATTTTGAAATAATACTTACTAGTTTTCACACAGGTTAGTTCTTTTCATTCTCTCCTAATTTGACTAAAAATTTCTCGAGAGGAAGTAAAGCAAGCAAATAAAAAAGCAATCTTTCTACACATTGGGGGGGGGGGGGGGGTAATCTGTGTATATTTATGGTGGTAGAGGCGATGGTGGTGGAATGTATGTTTGTGATTGAGATTTTAACCTCAAATAAGCGTTAGCGTAGAAAAAGTTCCATTCACATAGGGAGCTGAATAGTATAGTAATGAAAAGCATTATCCTTCTTTCTCTTTTTTCACTTTCCCTTTCCTTTTATAGAAGATGAAAGGGTCGGGCACCCATATCCCCTCTTGATCTTCCGCTAGTTTAGGGTTGTGACTATTGAAAAGCACACATATAACAGTTTTCCCCCTAATTTACGAAAAGTATTTTACAGGCGATTGCTTATCAGGTGAGTTCCGGTGTAAGAACGGATGGTGTGTGGATACAACATTACAATGTGACCATTTTCAGAACTGTGGAGACAATAGTGACGAGAGTGATATGTGCGATCCTACAGATGATGGATTGTCGAAGGGTGACATAGCAGCCATCGTACTGGGTGTTCTCTTGATGATTTCAATAATTATAAACCTAGTCGTATGTCGTATACTAAAAAATCAAAAGGGAGAGAACGATGAGGAAGAAACGTTGGTAAAAAGAATACAGAACTCCAGGCCCAAACTATAAGGGAGACTTACACTGAATAGTCTTTTGCTGTTACTTTAGAATTAAAATTTCCATTCAAAGGCTGCTTGGCCTCTTAAGCTTTGTTGCAGTATGATCGAAATTGGTCACTTTATTCAATAAAACGCATTGAAATTTTCAGAAAATTTAGAGAAAAAAATTAGCCCAACCTCCGAGAAAATAGGGTTCTTTTTTTTATTTTGGCAGTTTGGTTTTTCATAAATTTTCCCCCTTCCCCATGCACATACCGTTGAAAAAAATGTCAAGGGCCTGATCTCCGACATTATTTCAAAGCAATAATCATCTGATGTTTACCTCATTAATCAAATATATCGTCGTAACATGTTTGTTGTAAATATATTCATGTTGTCTAGAAAAACTGTCTAGTATTTAATTGTCATATATGGAAGTTACATGTAATACAAATAGCTTTAAAAAAATGGTCTTAAGTTTTACAACTTTTTTCAGCTCAGGGTGTTTTATGAACCAAACATTTTTATGCCCCGTAATCGAAGATTGGAGGGTCTACAGTTTCTGCCCTATCCGTCCGTCTGTCTGTTTGTCCGCAAAACTTTATAACATTGCCCATAACTTTTGTTTGACTGGAGCTACGGCTTTCATTTTTCAACTTTTGCAAAAATCTGCCCAACCGTGACCATAACTTTTGAACAGCTGGTGATAGGACTTTCATATTTCACATGTGTATTCATCGTGACATGTGCTTTCCATTGTTTTAAATTTATTTGACCTTTTGACCCTGAACTTGGAGTTTGGCCTACTTTTTCAAAAAACTTTAACCGTGACCAAAACTTTTGAACAGTTGGTTTTCGGGCTTTTATATTTTGAATGTGTTCTTCTAACCAGAAGGTATTTCCCTGCGTACCGTTGATTTTGACCCTTTGACCTTAGAGTTCGACCCACTTGAAGAAAATATTTACCTTGACTATAACTCTTGACCTTTGAGTTTGGCTTGCATTTGAAAAAACTTTAGCCTTTAAGCTGCCATACGGAGAAGGGGTTGGGGGCATCAGTGTTTCAGAATTATATATATATATATATATATATATATATATATATATATATATATATATATATATATATATATATATATATATATATATATATATATATATATATCAGATTTATTTTTATGTACCTGAAAGTTAAATGTTTTGGTTATAAATCAAATTTATATGACTGAAAAATTGCCAAAGTATTAAACTACCATGGTACCATGGTCCGTCAAATAATGAACTACAAGAAATAGGATACCCATTAATTTTGTAAAATGTATGAAATACCTTTGTCAGTTTTCTGCTGTTTGGTTTGCTAAGAGAGAAAACGTGATGAACTGAAAATCGTTTCCTTAGAATAAAATTCCTGGGACATGGTTTTTCATACGTATCTGAAAGTATTGCAAAAAAGCAGTCGTGAATGGAGTTTGACCACGCATTTATATGTGATAATTCGAAAGAACTGAAAAATTGAGAAGCAGAAATTCTAAAAACATACAGATATAAAAAAAAAAAGCAGTCAATAAAAGACATCTGGCTCCATATCTAAGTGAATGGCGAGTTTACACGCATAATGATACATCCTAAATATGGGTTTCAAACAGTTTTCAAAATATAAATCAAATTTTTCAAAATTGTGTGAATGCAACATCAAGTGGAAGTGCAATTCAAATATTCACTTGATGTAGAAAGAAAATTACACACGGGATTTTTTTTATTTTGAAAAAATGATTTACCTTTCATTAGTCATTAATTAGTCATACTATTTTATATCTTTGCAATGCATGGTGGGGTAAGCAAGTGGGTCTTCATTGATAAAAGTACTGAAGCCTATGATGTCAGCACCTAAAAATTCAATGCATTTGTGTAAACAATAAAAACTCTTCATAATTATGCCAAACTTGATTTTACTTTAAATGGTTCTAGGGGTGGTCATCAAAACAATTCGAAAACAACACAAAGTTAGCTAAGGTAGTTTCAATCCAATGTGCAAGTTAAAACCGGCTAATGCCTCTAGTGTACATTTTATTGGATCTAGTTGTTTTCACTTGAGCGTGAATAAATGCATTTTAAGGACATTGACAAGGTTCCTGGTTATAGAATAGATTTTTTCAAGAACTCTCAAGTGGGTTTAATTGTACTAAACAGGCTATATTCTGGATTGTTTAACCTACCAAGCAAACCTTCTTTTTTAAATTTTGTCAAATCAATGTTTTTGCAATTCTCAATGTATTTCCTATGTAAAATGTTGATAAAAAGGACCTACATTATTTTTCACCATAATTTTTCTCCAAAACCCACTTATTTCATATAGTTTTTGTATTATATACATTATTGTATCTTCATTTCCTATGACTTCTAGATATTTTGGCTGAAAATGTATATATAGAAACAGGACAAGAACATACCGGCACTGATCTTTATTTTTGAGTTACTTCCCTTAAAAGCTATAATTACATATAATTCATAATGGTTAAGAGGGTCAGACTGGTTGATTGATTCTATCATGTAATTGACTGTGTTGATTGAAACACATTGTCATACAAATATTGGCATGAATTTATTTCAAATTTTATTCGTAGTTACTAAATGCTGCTTCCTTCATAGAACCTGAGAACTGATCTCAGTCGGTGTACCTTTCAGCGTATGTCACATCTTTACCCTTCCCAGCATACTGAGCATAACTATGGTAAATGACGACCTGTTGGCTCTTTGTCCCCTGAATACAATTTACAACAAAGCCATTACTACTTTTTTTTCTTGCTGTATTGATGATTCTACACAGTAAAAAAAAGTAGTAATGGCTGTGTTGTACATTGTATTCAGGGACAAAGAGCCAACAGGTCGTCATTTACCATAGTTATGGTCAGTATGCTGGGAAGTGCAAAGATGTGACATATGCTGAAAGGTAGGTCGACCATGCTGACTGAGAACAGTTCTTTGGTCGTGTTAATGAATCAGCATTTAGTAACTATGAATAAAAGTTAGAAATTTAATAAACCCATGCCAATATTTTTATGACAATGAGTTTCAATCAATTCAGTCAATTACATGATAAAAACAATCAACCAGTCTCTTGACCAATTTTCGTTGTTAACAGCTGGTTAGGGGACGCAACTCAAAAATGATGATTGGTGCCGGTATATCCATGTCTTGTTTCTATATACATGTATTAATTTCTAGCCAAGATATCTAGAAGTCATAGGAAATGAAGATACAATATTGATATAATACAAAACTGTATGAAATAAATGGGTTTTGAAGAAATATTATGGTGAAAAATTATGTAGGTTCCTTTTATCAATATTTTACATAGGAAATGCATTAAGAATTGTAAAAACACTGATTTGACAAAATCTAAAAAAATAATGTTGGATTGGAAGGTAAAACGATCCAGAATATAGCCTGTTTAGTACATTTAAACCTATCCAAGAGTTCTTGAAAAATTCTATACAATAACCAGGAACCTTGCCAATGTCCTTAAATATCTCCACAATATGCAAAAATCTCAAAAAAGAATTAAATTATTTGCCAATGAAATAGCTTCACACACTAAAAGGACAAATAGGATTGTTTTCTCATACGATAACATATTTTTTTATATGTGTGGGTCTTCGCTCAATTTTCTTGAAAGTTTATCATCAAAGTTTGCGTAAAGATATACATTTTTGGGTAACAAAAGCATGGAGCACAGACCCACTTTACCATAAAAAATACAATTCTATAACAGTACACAACATTAGCATCTTTCTGAGTAAAGGGTAATATCACAAACATGTTTAAATGTGACTATCCTTCAGAAGTTGAGTAGCGAAG
The DNA here is from genome assembly GCF_033153115.1 of Saccostrea echinata. Taxonomy (NCBI): domain Eukaryota; kingdom Metazoa; phylum Mollusca; class Bivalvia; order Ostreida; family Ostreidae; genus Saccostrea; species Saccostrea echinata. Next base: position 561,751 of record NW_026889767.1, read on the forward strand.
TCGTTAGCGTGTTAGTCTTAATTAAAAGTGACGCTCAGTATTTTTATTGCTAGAGTTCGAATTCCACTAATATCACATTATTTTTTTTTTATACAAAAAATATTTTTTGCCGAGACAATTTCCTCAGAAAAGTTAAATTTATCATAATTTCATAAATATCAATATTGATACAAAATTCACAAACAGAATATGACTTTTATATATCTGAAGCTGTAGGCATTCTGCATGCTATGTTTACCCATCTCCTTTTAAAAGCAAAGAAAATTTGATTTTGAAATATTAAAAATTCTTTATTCAATTATTTAAAAAATGCAAATTGTTGAAACAATCATCCTTGCTTTGGAATATTGAGCCTTTTTCAGAAAAAGTAATGCTTGTCTTCATAATGTGAAATCTGTCTGTGACAGACGTACATGTATACGACATAAAAGTTTTGCAGATTTTAAAAGTAGAGAAAATTTCTTTTGAGATGAGATATAGTTTTTATACCTTAACATAATCATAAAAAAGATACAGAGATCCAAATCGCACGTAATTCTTTATCAACACCTTAAGAATTTTTTTTCCACTCGTGCTATCCCAGCTGGTAGAGCATTTGTGAGACGCCTGCATGACGTTACAGGTCATATTAAAAATATAGGTTTAATGTTCAGATGAAGCAGGATATTGAGGTATGGGCCATAATTTTACAATCTTTTAATAGGGTCGCATCATATCTGCATGTGACCGGGTCAGCGATTATGATCTAGAATTATCCACATACTGGATTGGTTCTGAGAAATTGTGGGCAGTTTTCACAACTCACTGGTCATTTTGAAAATGGTCTTGTAAGTGGAAAGTGTCCTATATATTTCAAGAATTTGTATTTTTGGAGCTTGTTTCATTTTTATGACATTTGCTATTTGGTGCAATAATTTACAACAATATCAAAGCCTCGTGTCTACCATTCTGGATTCTATGAAATCTAAATCGAATACGGTTATGCATTTGTTATTGGTTATTAGTTTTTCACTCGCTCCTATATAATATTCAGTTTAAGAGTCAACATATTAAAGGCATGAAAAACGTTATATCTGACTCTTTCTCGACAGCAATGGCTCAGATTTCGACGCTCCTTCCCTGAGGCCGACCTTCTAGTAAGAGCAATCCCTGCCTCCTTCCTACATATTATCCACACCAAAGATTTTAAGAGTTGCTAAGCTGCTCAGTTCATGTCTGAAATCAGTTGAAAATATACATAACTTCTTGTAGTCGATTCAATTGATTCCATTGTATACCAGCGCAATGAGGTCTAGCCCCCGTCCCTGGGGCTAATTTTTATACAGGCAATCTGCCCCATGTACAATTAGATGTTATATAGCTGGAATTATATCTTTTTGTTTTGTTTCTGTAAAATTTATAGTTTTCAAGACAACGAACTCATTTATACTTAATACGATTCTAGTAGACTGGAATAAGGACTGATGTTAGGATTTAAACTCGGAACTTATCGCATTAGAAATACTCGTACACATGATTTCTATATTCCCAAAATATACCCGTCGAAGTATATAAAAAATTAGGTTTATTGAAGGTTTCTCAACAGTTTTTTTTCAAACTTCAAAATGAATGAGCTTGTCCATAGCTCCAGAGATCAATCAGGTTCTGCTATTTAAATATGTGATGTTTGTGTAGCAAGCAATAAATCAATCGTCTTATTTTTTAGGCATTCAAAAACAGTTTAGAAGTGTAAGGGGACAGCAGTCAATTTGTCCCCTACTCATTCGGTCCATTCGTCCAATTCAAAGCTAATCACCTGCAAGACCAAATTCCCAAGTTTTTTTTTTTGTCATTTTTTCTGGCTTGCAAACCAAACGATATTAAGTTGAATTCGCATTATTGATAGTCATTCAGGGATAAGTTTCAGATCATCGATTTTACAAAACATTCATTTTGCTTCAGACTGGCCCCCGTGCATAGGCAAATTACATTAGTGAGCAAGTCATCTTGCGTATTGGTAGATGGAAATCTTGTTCTGTGGTTAAGTACATTAGGAAGTAGAGAAGTCGTATACAGAGAAATGCGTACAGACGAAAGTTCATTTTAAGGTCCGATACACATTTGCTGCTAGTGGCACGAACCGTGCATCTCATGGCGGCTTTTGGGCTTACTGGTGGGCTTACTGAGCTATTTTGTCATTAACCAATCATTTTAAGTACATACGCAGGTATGTTAAGGCAGTACCCAGATCATATTTCGGCGAATTTAGACTTTTTTCGTAAAATGTAACATTGATAAATCGGAAAAGTCTTAGATAAAACATTTACTATTATTATCCATTGTATAGACGTCATCGAGTCTTAGGCTAAAAGAAGCACTCCACTATGACATCATCACGTGACGTCTATAAATAGAAAAAAAAATTGCCTTAATGAAAAAGTGAAAAGTTCAACACTACCCCGAAGCTAATTCATTTCTTTTAGTGAAAATAATTAATATGTAAAAACATTACTGGGCCACGAAAAGTGCTGCTAGAATCCTACTCCCCCGACACAGAAAAAAATATTCCAAAGTTTCGCATGAAACCTTACCAAAATTTTTACATTTTATACATACGATCAAGGAATTGTTATCATTTCATGTTAACCACACGATTCTAGCAGCACTTTCCAAGTACTAAAGAATACAAGCTTTCGATACAAACAAAAATTATGTTTCAAAGTATGCGGCGTAGTGTTGAACTTTTGCATCTTTGTTGTTATAGAACGACAGAGGAAAGGCTGATCGGGATTTCAAAGCACTGTCTGTGTTCATTATAAGAAAACATGACAAGAATATATCAGCGTACCTGATTCTTAATCTTTAATTCCTTATGAATCACACAGAAAATTCAAGGTATATGCTTTAAAACTCCCATCTCATCTATTTGTTTACATGAATTCTCGTCACGTTTAATTTCACTCGGAAAATATTTGATCAATAGTTATGACGTCATGGGTTTGGTATTTAACCCCCGTGCTAAATACTTAGCCATTTATACCCCCCCCCCCCAAAAAAAAAAAAAAAAAAAAAAACGACAAGATTTAGTTTATATTATGTTTTGAATGATTCCATTTATTTGTTTGACCTGAAATTAAACTTTAAATATAGATATTAAGAGATCATTATTTCTAAAGTTCACGTCATACAGCTTACTATGACGTCATATTGTAAAGGCAAGTAGGATATCTCTGGGTGTAGCCTTAACATACCCGCGTACGGAAATCTGTTTGTAATGTTCTCTTGCACTTTACGGATGCCATTATATGGCAGTACATGTATATTGAGCTCTAGGCTCACTCATTTAAGCGATATGAATCCCATTCAGCAAAATAAAATATAAGTCGGTTTGAATTTTATTTTTGTCACTGAATACAAACTAATCAATTTGCATTTTGCAATCCCTGTTATTCAAAGTGTTCTTCCATTTTATTATTAGAAGCCCATTGAAACTTGATTTTAATAATTATTCAGCCCGCCATTGTTTCCAGACAGGGATCAGGTGCCTAGGAGGAGTAAGCATTACCTTTTGACTGGTTGCATTCACCGTGATCCCTGTGTATTGGTCGATATACATGCGACTCCATAGACACTTTTCGTCAGTAATTTGCATTTTGAACACCTAATCATTAATTCTAAAAGTTTTTTTATTATTATTTAAGTAATGGTTACTAAAGAACTAATCAAATGTATCTAACTGTCTATGTCTTGAAGTTTAATTTTATGTATGGGATCATTGCACTTAAGTTATGAGAGTTTTTATATCAGAGTTATTGAACAATGGTTTGGTATATTATATCACATGAAAGTATCAACCAATGCCGAGCGACACTGGCTTTTGCCAGCAGTTTTTTTTTTTTCATGTTTCTACTGAAAATCATATGCTTATCAGTTTTCAACGGTATTGTTGTCATCGAGCTGTAAATTATCCAATCGCCTCATTTACACAGAATGTGTATTTTGATTGAAACTAATACATATCCAAAGGGTGATGTTCAACACTTTGCGGCTCATAAGTAATTTTTATGAAAAAATATCTTAACTACGGTCGAGTTCACTACTAAATTACATGTATCAGCTCACGGAGTGTCAACCCATTTTGACCCGTTTGATATTATAATCACTTTACTCACGGGACATTCCACTGTTCCATACGCTTTAATTGTGTCTGTCATTGGGAGGTTCCTAGATTCTATCAACTTCCACCTTCAAAATATTGAAGATGTTTGCAAAATTTTATTTGGGTTTAAAAGTTTAAGTTGTCTTCTTTCATTATAGCATTCATCGTTTAGGATATTTTGAATAAAATTCTGGTATTGCCAGTGCACATCAGGTGCACGATTAGAAGGAAATTTTGCTTATGTCGCCTTCGTACTATGGTCTGCAGGAATCTGAACACACAACCCATCCCTAAACACTAGTATCATACCTGACTATTTTTGGATTGCCGAAATGAAACAGATATTGAAGGTATAAGCGAGTGATCATCAACATTGTACCTTTGTAGAATTTCCGTTGACCATATTTGTTGAATATCAAATATACTAAGTCTTGTTCCGTCAATAAAATGTTTAAATTACAGATACTAGTAGTTTATATTGCTTAGAATGTACATGTTAACCTAGCAACTTTTACGACACAACTCAAATTATTTAGTTAAAGTTTCCGAATGTTATTCATCTACATGCATATAATAAAATATGTACATGTACATGTGTATCACCTTGAGTACTATTTTTTGTTTTACTACACATGTTTGTATTACTAATCGAAGTCATGTAAATGTGACTCTTTCTTGGCACGTGCATTAATTTTTTTGAATTGAAAAGCATTCATAATATAAAACGAAAAATTATTAAGCTAAAGTAAAGAAGAAAGGGTTTCTATTGCCGTATAAGGCAGTATAAGGATTAATTTTTCCATGATCCGAAACTAGGGCGATCATTCTAAATGAACTGGATTTTGTGCAAGCTGATTTACATCGGAATTTGTTACCTGCATTTAAACAAATACAATTTGCAGAAGAAAGAATCATATTACTGATGCAAAATAATTATGTGTTTAATTCCTTCATTTTTTTTCGCATGTACATGTTTATTCTTTGTGATTCTTTGTACGGGCATGTCCATGTAAGATTTTTTCTGCGTTTCTAAACTACTGGATCAGTCCATATGCCTTCTATGAAAGGGGTGACACAATCATTTTGCGCCAAATGTCACAAGTAAATTATCTTCGCGCCTTTTTCTTCGATTGTTCTATTGAATGGGTGTGATAACTTCTATGGAAATAGATAAAGTTTATTCTTTTAACCTGATTCTTAAGCTTAGGATTTTTTATTAACAGTAAATTATATCTCATTTGTTTAAAAGAACACATTGTATATGGACAGGCAACACTAAAGCAGTGGATTTGCTGATTATTCTTACTATTTATCCTATAAGTTGACTAGTCCAATCATAAACAAACTCCCTAAACCTAGAAAATGGGACATCCCTTCTTGATTCAGTCTGTTTTCCACCTTTTCTTTTAATATTAAATTTATTAATAATGTACGTTACAAAGTTTGGTTTATAAAAAAATTATAAAAAAAGCTTAGAATGTCAACCACTAACATATTATTTCATGCTTTGTGAGGAACAAGGGTTTTCTTTTTAAAACAGTGACAAGAGTGTAGGTCAGTATTCGTAGAGGAATGGGCTTCACTCCCATAAGGTTCTAAGTAAAGAATCGGCAAATTGACACCATGATCAGTACTGGTTTTCATTTCATAAAAAAACACGTTTTTATAGAAGAAATGAGAAAGGTCATGAAATCGATTGAAATGAAAAACTAATCAATTTTAAAACTGTACATAAAGATGCATTTTGAACTCATTTTTAATACATGTAAAGGTACATTCGCATGAGTTTTGTTCGGTGTGTGTGTGTGTGTGGGGGGGGGGGGTAATAGTATCTTGTTTAGCTCTAGGTTAAAGTGTAAAGGTCATTCACTTTGAGTTCTAGAGCAGCATTGAAGCATTTTTGTCGCAAACACTTCAATACAACTTTCCCAGTTAAAACTGTTCAAAATTTACTTCGTCGTCGAGAACGACGGAAAACAGACCAGTCTAGAAATAGAGGCCGCCTCATCAATCTATCACTGACCAGAGAGTGTGCATGAAGAAGCGCGCCCTCTAGTAAGAAAGCACATGTAATAATATGAATTTCTTTAGAACGACTCTTCTATTTTCCCAGAATTCCAATCTACGCTAGCGCACTTGCAGTTTCATCCCAACGTAACTAGTCAGCCCGTGTACTAACTAATAAATAAATGACCAAATAGTGGCATGTCTTAGATATTCGTTAATCAGTAGTATTTGGTTATGACATTTGAGAAAGTTAATTGTATATCTTGTGTAATGAGGTACCGCAACTATGTCGCTCCTTGATGACGGAAACGTTTAGCACCTCTCTTGCTCTCTTGCTTATACGTACCATAGATATTGATTGATTAGTCAGGCAAGCTTTTTGAAAAGCTATTACTTGTACAACGCTTTATATTTGGCCGATTTGGTGCTAGGCAGCAAACATATGAGTAAAAATCATGAAAATGGTATGTATGGCCACGAATCATTTATTATTTGTGCACCACGAAACTATAAAATCTTTTTCTCCTCCATCTAAATTCATACTGTACAATCATACGGAAAACCGTGTGCAGATGTTTACATTCCACTTCCATGCGATCTGAATGTTTTCGCCCATTTGTGGGTACCTTAAATTAGAAAGAGGTTCAGTTCAAATTTTCGGAATTTAAGACTAATACATGTTATTTTCAATGACGTTGAGTGTATAGAAAGAAATGTGTATAAAAGATTCGAGGCGTGAATAACAAAAGCATATGCATGCACAATATCATATATTAATTTAGCAATATATTGTAATTCAAAACTTCCAATGGATAGCCGAAAAAGTTCCAAATGGCATTCTTTAGTGTACTCATTCTTTATATACCTTCTTTTTATACAGATATATGAATAAATTTATTAATTGAATAAAAAAAAAGTTCGGATTTAAAAGGACACGATCATATAGAACCTATCTGAACTTATACACATATTAATTAAAGATGATTAATTTTGATTTGTTTAATTTTGTCAAAATGATCAGCAAAAAAAAAATATTTTAAAAAATTACATAAATATAAAAAATATAATAAATTGGTAATGAATGTTTTTCATTCAATGTATGTCGACTATATTTTTTGCCCAGCTGGACTGACTGATTTTCAAAAAATATATTTCAAGCTTAAGTATTTAATGATTTAAGATGAAAAAAAAAATATGAAAGATAATTTATTTTTTTCAACGACAAACTATTTTTCTTTCATAGTTAGTTACTTTTTCCCCTTCGTTTGAGCTAGTAACTTTTTACTTAAGACTACTATAGTTTGTGGGCTAGTGCTTGAATTTTTTAATTGCACACCCCTGTGTCTGGACGTCAGATTTCACCTTGTATAAAACGATCGTCATACTCACAAGGTGTAAATTAGTTTTCTGTGAAATCATTCAAATAATTTCTATGTTAATTACTATGAGGAAAAAAAATGCTAGTGAAAGTTCAATATTGCTAGTAAAAAAAATTCCACTAGCTAAAATTTGCTAGTGGTCAAAAAATTAATTTCGATCCCTGGGCAGTGCATTTGATACTAAGAAAATTTTTAGAAAATATGTAATTTGAATTTCATACAAATCTCTGGAAAAAATATGCATAATCATTCTCTTTATTTAAATAGGAATTAAAATGGATTATTCACCACATATTAGACAAATTAATTTTTTTCTTCTTTTCATCAAGGATAGATAACTCCTTTAAATTGTTTAAGATGCAAAAGGGCCAGCTTCTTATGATTATGTTGTAAGTCATGTGAATTTAGATCATTTCACTTTCATTGTTATCTTTCAATTCATATTAAACTAGTTTAAAAAGTTTCAAAATTGTTCAACATTCTTTCATTATACATTGAATACCTTAATAGGGACTTACAGGACATCACTTAGAAAAAATGGCAGATACCCAATGATTAAAAAAAAACAACAAAATTGCTAGCCAAAAACAACAGCCAAAGTTACAAATGTTATTAACAAAATATAATATATCAAATTCATTAAAATCAAAATCACGACATAAAATAAGGGGTATAATATGCATCGGAAAAACAAGCATATATCAGGAATAATATCAGGATTACCGCAAGGCCAGATATGAGTAATAACACAAGGCACACAATCAAGAAACCAATAATTCCCAAAATTAACACTTGTTCCAAATTCTCTGGTTCTCGCGTATCTGTAAAATAATGATTCTTATCATTTAAAAATAAAATTAAAATAATCCGATCAAGAACTTTTATTTTAAAATAAATTACTCTGGTTTAAACACACCGTTTGATTGGATAAAAAAATTTCTTTTTGTCATTTAAACAGGCAATTGGCTTTACTTACATCTCAGAATACTAATTATTCCCCAAAGTAAGACTTCTACCAAATTCTCTGGTCTTTGCGTATCTAAAAATAAAATTAAAATAATCAGACCAAGAACTTTTATTTTAAAATAATTAACACTGTTTTTATCACTCAGTTTGTTTGGATAAAAAAAAAATTATTTTGTTTTTTTTAAGGGCAATGAACTTTGCTTACTAAAAATAAATGCAAATTGATTTATAAGGAATGCATTTAAAAGCAACCTGATTTAAACGGTATAAACTGGGTGAAAACAGTTAAACCATTTTTTATAAACAGCCTAGAGGTTAATAAAGCGCTAAAACCAAGTTTATACCGTATAGATTGGGTATCTAATTAATCTGTTTCTTAAATAATTTGATACAGATAACTAATTCATAAGTGTTTGAAGTTGAAGCAAATAAATTTCCTTTCTATTCTTACCTGAAAATGTTTGTCTAGTTGCTGTAGTTAATAAAGGTAAAGTTTCTCTGTAAGATGGCTCTTGTTGAGCGTGCCTTCTTTATGACATTTTTAAAATTTTTCTGTATGCCTTAATCCATTTTCTACAAAGTGGACACGTGTCTGTTTGTGTTTTCCAAGTAGTTATACAAAGACGGCAAAAATTGTGCCCACAAGGTACGCAGGAACATGGATTTTGAATTTTTTCCAAACAAATAGCACAGCTTTCCATTTTGAAGAAGAAGGAAAAAACGAGTCAGATTGGTCTTTACTCTACACTATCAATTGAAAAATCTTACTTGAAAACATTTCAAAAAAAAAAAAAAAAAAAAAAAAATGTCATCAGTTACACTCTGTGTAAATCTTAAACCATTTAAACTAATATAAAGAAATTCTATAATTGACCATAACACTTTAAACAGTTGGGATTTAATACTTCACATGAATATTTATTCTGACACGATCTTTTCAAGGATATAAATATTGTTCACCCTCTGACCTTGACCTTAGAGTTTGACCCATTTAAAAAAGAACATTAACTTTGCCCATGACTTTTGAACAGTATGAACTAGGGCCTTCATATTTTACAGATGTATTTCTTGTAATAAGTCTTTTATTTAAATACCAAAATAAATGCCGTTTTGAATTTAACTTCAGTTTGAAAAACTTAACATTGGCCATTTCTTTTGAACAAATAAATCTAGGACGTGAACATGTATACTTCTAATGACAAATTGTCCTCTGGGTACCATATATTTGACAATTTGACCCACACTTAAAAAGGTTTACTCTTGGCCATAACTTTTGAACGGTTGGTGCTTGGGCTTTCATAACTCACAGGCATTATTTATAACAACATTTTTCATCTCTTGACCTTGGAGTTTGACTTGCATTTGAGAAACTTTAACCTTTGCCAAATGCTGACATACGGTGGCATCGGTGTTTCACAAACAAATTTTATTAGCAGAAGAATAACAATGTTATGTTGGAAAATGAAAAAAAAAGAATACTTTACCTTCCGTTTTTGATGTTAGAATCAACTTAACCATAACTGCTTCAACGTTATTTAAAAATGAAACGTTCACACTGTCAGATTGTCAATGCAATGCTTGTCTAAATATCAAGCCAGTACCTTTAATAAATGCACCCATTCTACTAAATTTGAACAGCTAGGTAGGACATTTAAAAGGTAAGAAAAAGTTATTCAAATAGCTCGAGAAATTTTGCCTTGGAATGTTTCTAGTGTCAATTTTTTCTCGGAATCAGACCTCATTATAACAAGCACAGAAGAAGGAATTCCCGTAAATTTATTCATTAGAGACCTATCCTGTGACAAATCAAAAAATTATATCTATTCTGCTAATTCCAAACTTGGGTGAAGGAAAATGACTAATCTTTAGAAGAGTGACATTAGTTCGTGTCTTGAATAGCTTTGAGGATTACCGTATTATCGATGATCTATTAGCAAATTTCGTCATGGTTTGTGAAAATTGGTTTCTAATATATATGGACCGCTCTCTGGGAAAAGGGGTCTTAATGACAAAATTTTCGAAATTGACTTTTTCAAGTATTTCAAATCTACAACAAATTTAGAACATACAGTCAAAATTTGAGCATTTAATTTGCTATAGTTTTAAAGCTATGCGTATTTTAACACATGTTGTAATGAAAAGATAACGTCATTGACGTTATTCAATAACGTCATCTTTGTTTAAAAAATGACGTCTTAAAAAAAAACACAGATTTTCAATAACGTTACCTTTGTAAAAAAAAAAAATGACGTCTAAGAAACAGAGACTAAGATTAATTTGATGATAAAATAGAATAACAATATTTTCCTTACATTTTTAATAAAAATATCACTAAGCACATTTATTAAATTAAAAAGTATATAAATTATAAAGTGTGTGTATCTGATTGTACATGTTGCACAGCGAATGACATAATGTTCATGTATTATTGTATATCAAATTAATTTCATAAAGGTAGACTACAAATCTTTCTTTCAATAAATGTTGAAAACGACTAATAAAATAATTATGATTACAAAGAAATTGGAAATTAAATACAAAACAAAGCTTAGTATCATTGTTATTCAAGCGGTTAACAGGCCCGATGGGAAAATGCATGCGAGCGTCAGCGATAAAATATCTGGTCTATTCTGGTTACAATTTCTCGTCTTTTAAAATGCTGGTCTTCACTTCTGCTATTAATGAAATTTATTCTTTTAGGGACACAATACCAGGCTCTGTACTTTGAAATCAGTGGTAATTTTGTATTTCCCGTAGAGGCTTAGAAAAATCTTCCATTCCAGCAACTGTCATGCAGGGTACCCGGGAGCTGAGATTGCGACTGAAAACTGCTCCACAATTGTTTCAGGCTAATTAATGAATTGGTCTCTTCAGTTTTTTGATTAAAACAAATCCACCATCAATGCTGCAAAGTGTATGACATTGAACTTGCATCATATACTGATTTGTCCTGCTGTCCCGTCATAATATGCCACATAAAATACATTTATTCCAATAATATTTTTTTTTGTTTTGGCCGTTGCAATTATCAGTATGAATTGTACATGTAAGTTCTGTATTCATAAAACGACTAGTTCAAATAATGGAATATGGCCCATGAGTATTTGTACCTTCACACACTATAGTTTCATGTTAAGAAATTAAAAAAAAAAAGGGATATCTTCTATTCGAAAACCAAAGATCTGGATTTTGTAGAGTCTCGATTATAGAGAGGCCCCATTTGGAGAGCATAGCGAGGTATAACTCGATGGAAGCGGTAAATCAGTTCTTGTGATGTCACTGTAGAATACTACATGGTGTCCGAGAGAAGTTTTAAGCGTTGAAACTGCCAAGCCTCTGTAAATAAACCAGAACTCTATTTTGATATTTGCCGAGTTAATAATTAACTAACACGCATAAATTTAACTTGCTATATATATTTTTGAATATGTTATTTTAAAAGTGTAACGAAATAAGATTAAAGTAGACTTAACATGTTGTGCACAGGCTGTAAGATGCACTTTTAGTTGAAAGGGGAGAGGGGGATCAGCTTAACAGAAAAAAAAGTTAACAAACTAAACTAAAAAAAGTCACATTACTTTTGAGGTGCACATCTGTAACTTAACTTTATATTCCATTGTAAAGTATTTACTGGTAAAGTTTTTAGGGGTAAAACTTTTAATAAGCTTTGTTTTCTATTGTGAAGTATATAAAGGTAAATTATTGCACCCTCGCCTTCTCCGGTTTCTATGGTACTGATATCTTACAATGCAAGTTTAGGTCAAATCTCTCCATGAGCGAAGTTGTGTAAAATTAAATAAAATACATGTAATGTGTGCAATTATAAGAATTACTTATTTCAATAAAAACACAAACTAAATAATGTACTTCAACAGACACCTCAAGAGTAAATAAATTACATGTACTTATCGTCAACCCCCTCCCCCTTCTTTTCGGATGGTGTTTATAAGTTGAGTTACTTTTCAGGATATGCTCTATTAGAATCAAATCAACTATCTTTGAGACACTTACAATTTTTTGTGTGAATATCTTTCCTTTTGAATTCTTGATAAAAGTACAGAATAATAAGAATGACAGATTTGACGGAGAATGTTTTTAAAAATTTAGGATCGTTACATTTTGGTTATATTAATACGGGGCGAGGGTCAGTCCTTCTTTGCTAGCTAATGATCTTGGCTAGCGGAGATAGGGGTAAGTCATGAAGTTAAGTATGCTATCCACATTTCATCCAAATTCAGATGCCTGTGACATATCAGTGTCCTACTCTCTCTTTCCCTCTTTTGGCTTTACACCATTATGTATCGGAATCAAGCCAGGATCCAAGATTTTTTTGCAGAGGGGGGGGGGGGGGATTCCACCCTAGTAAAAAAAATCATAACCATTAAGTTTTTTTTTTTTTTTGTTGACGAGCAAAAAGAAGCAAACAAAAACATACACCCCTTTCAAACGTGAAAAACTTATTTCGTAAAGGTGGTGGATCAGGGATGGGAATGTAGAGGTGGAACCGCTTTCCTTCACTTCTTATACTTCAAAAGTATTATTCCTCGCTCCAGGACATCTTAAAAAGTGTCCTTTTTTTCCCGGAGAGGAAGATGGTCCGAGGTCATTTTTTCGTTACTTTACTATCTACATTAGATTACTAACGCCACATTTTTTTGGCGGGGGGGGGGGGGGGGGGGGTTGGTGGTCCCGGGTCCGCAAATGGGAATAACACATTATATGTAAAGATATATTTGATATTGATTAGATAAAAATATTATTCTTTCAGTGAAATAATCGGGAATTTTATAAACATCATAAAATCCAGAAGCAACGCCGGCGTTAAAACAAAAGTACATTTCAAACGCATGGCCGTAGGAACGGGGGGGGGGGGCACGGGAGGGCCGTGCCCCCAATAATTTTGCCAATATATAGAGGACTATAGAAAACATATATACTATATGCTTGTGCCCCCTCAATAAAAACGTCTGATGACCTTTTTTTTCTTTTTTTTTTCTTGTCAAGTAATTTTTGGTAGTTGATAGGGCCCCCTCAACTGAAAGTGTATGGCTGTGCCCCCCCCCCCCCCAAACTGAAATTGCTTCCTACGGGCCTGATTAACGTGGAACTTGCTTTTAAAGTATGCTGATTTGCAAACGTGGAGCTTGCTTTTAAAGTATATGCTGATTTGTGAATATTTAAATAAAATGTGTGTATTAATACAATGGAAAAAATCTTAACACGAACTGCTGTTTTATACATGACAAAATATCGGAAACAAAATGAATTTCGATCTGCCAACAAACAAATGCTGCATAGAACAGGGTTGATGTATGTTGCGTGAACGCACAAAGAATAAAAAAAATAATCAGACATCTAATATTGTCAATTTTCATGTATATGCAAACTTTCAAAGAATAAACATTATACTTACTAATAATTCATCGTCCATTCTTCTGTCTGTGGTTATCCCTTCTATGCCTTCACTCGCTATACTTTGAAGTCTGGCTTTAGTGACGTAATGTAAATAAAGATGGCTTTTGTGATGTTTGGTGGATCATAATACTTTACATTCACAGAGGCGGGTTCACGTATAAATAGAAATTTATGACACATTATTTGTTTCAGCGTGGGGTTTTAATTATTCATTTTACTAGGATATTAAAACTAGCGAAAATAACTGAACAAAAGTTTAATTAAGATATTTGTATATTGTGTACATTCAATAGCTGTTCAACTTTGTCAGCGAAATGCATACGTATGTAGGATTCACAAAGGTATAACAGTAAATACAAAGTAATATATTAGAATATCCCTCAGTGGTAACTTGAGAAAATATTTTTAAAATGGCAAAGAAACGTATTTTACACACGATACGACGATCATAATACACATTCATTTATACTTTCACTCTGAAAATAAAACTGAACAACGGAAAGAGAAAAGGGAGAAAAAAGGAACATGTGCGTTTTAGACGCGAAAATTTGACGTCACAATAAACACGTTTTTCTCAACGTCAACGCTTATGTCATTAAGCCCGGTTTTGTCAGAGAGCGGTCCATATATATATATATATATATATATATATATATATATATATATATATATATATATATATATATATATATATATGTTACAGAAAATATGTGAAATCAGGAATTTCATGTATTTCCTAAACCGTTCAGTAAATACACCTATTTACTGGCTGTTTTAGGAAATACATGTATAATTACTGAATAGACTAGAAAATTTGTGTCTTTACTGAAAATTTTAGCCATTTTTTCACGTTTTTACTGAACTAAGGAGGATGACTATATATTTGTTTTAAAATAATCAATGAGTGTACCATTGCTACATGTAGTATGCTTGGTTTTAAAACAGCATTATAAGATTTTTTTTGTTCAAAGCCGACATTCGTCATAGATTAATTTTGATTTTGGGCAAGATTCAGTACACGTCTTTCTAAAATGCCGTTTGAGGATGAACGCTTTCATTTATGGTATCATCATTGAAATATTGATATTTGCTCCATTACATTTTATGTATTTAAAAAGATTTTTTGGGATTTTTCAAGAGATACAAAAACTGTTTTACTTGTAAATAAGATGCTTAATGGTCTAAATTTGCTGTTAATAAACGCATAGTAACATAGTGTGAGTATCTAATAAAACATTTAAAGAAAAGTCAGTAAGCAATTTCGGTTTTTTTTTAAATAAAAAATATTTCTAAAATTAATTTTGTTATTATGTGATGACCTTTTCACAGGGTTAAAGTATGTCGTATAAGTCTTGTAATAAGACAATTTACTGATTCCAGAAAATCCAGAGCATTCGTGTCACCTTGACACATCTAATTCTTGATAATTTGATCTGTAGATTTAAAAAATATTCACAAATATTGCATTTTATTTTACTTAGTAAATTAAAAAAATCAAAATGCTTTTCTGAACCTTTCTTGACAAACTTTATTAGATAATCACATTATGTATTTATTAACAATATAAAACTCTTGAGAATTTAATTAGCAAATAAAACATTTGTTTTGCATTTTCTATGAAAAAAAATGCAAAATAAAAATATTATATTAAATAATTCAGAATTACCGGTCGTTCAAAGCTGAAACACAGTCAGTAAATACGTGTAATCAGTATTAAAAAGTTCAATAAATAGATGTATTTCCTGACTGAAAACAGTGGTAAACACACATTTTCTAAGCAGAATAGGAATTTCATGTATTTCCTAAAAATCAGGAAATGCATGAAAGTCCTGATTACACATATGTACTGATATATATATATATATATATATATATATATATATATATATATATATATATATATATATATATATATATATATATATATATATATATATATATATATATATATATATATATATATACAGTGTTTAAACTTTACATGTTTTGCCTTTATATATAAATTCAACTGTCAAAACTTGAAATTGTTCTAAAAATTAATCATTATTTGTTTACTTTTATTTCATACATATCAGCCATAAAGGTATGCCTTTAGATTAAATCTTTTTATGCATAAGATGACACTGAATGCAAGTGCACGTACATGTAGTAGCGTCAAAATGTCTTATTTTTACGTCTGTGACATAACATGTTGACATTTATTTTTTGCTAGGATTTTGTCACCATTCTATTTAAATTAATTTGGAATATACCAATAACTTTTTGAAAAGATGCACATTTAATAAAAATCCTTTACTTTTCAATATCTCTATATTTAATGGCCACACATATGATTTATCCAACCACAGTCGTACCATAAAAATTAGATCTAGTTTTGGACAATGTTTGATATTCAATGTTGACTTCGTAGATAGCCTTTAATCCATACACTTCTTTAAAGAATCAATTAATTTTCATATCTCTATGAAGTTTTCATTTTGCGCATTTTGTATTTAATGTTGTGTGATGTCAAATTCGAAAAATAAATTCTAAATATGAAAGTAATTTACTGAATGTCGTATTTAAAAAGTGACGTTTTTCCCGTCAAATTTTATTGTGACACATAGCTTCATGTTGTACATATATGTGAAAAGGCAATTATTCTTAACATTTACGACAAGTTAAAATTCTGTATATTAGATATTTTTGTCTAAATAACATAACTTTTTTGTAGAATTTGAAAAAATATTAAACATTGATTTGGTCAGTATTACAAAATTGGATCTAAGAAAACTTTCGCAGCACAGTTAAGGCTGCAGTAAGGAGGCGGGGCCTAATTTATACGGGAAATGCTTACTATGACATCACACAAAAATATAAGTTCTTCAAATTACCACAAAATGAAATGATTTGCTATTATAATTTTATGAATAACTTTAAACTACATCAATTCTGACTAGTGCATGCATTATTGTCGTTGGTTAAATCCCACACAGCAATTTTTAAACAATTCACTGATCGCAATGCACTTGTCAATGTGACGTCATATCGGAAATTTTGACGCAGTTTGTATGCAGTGAGAGGCGGATCAAATTATATTTATACAATGAAAAATGTATTTTATAATTAAATAAAATATAAATTGTAGATATATAAGAAGCCATTAACTTGGATGCGATGTCTGTTTTATGATTTTATTCATATACTTCCCGTACATTCCCTAGACAAGCGATACTGTCGTATATTTGTATGCAGATTCATTGAAGGGTAATAGAAGGGTCTTGATAAATCGATATATTGCAAAGGCATACCCTCAATGAATTATGACAAGCTTTTACACATAAACTCAAGAAGTATGAAGATATTTGAAAAGTGCTGCGAACCTGTTGAAATCTTGTAAATGAATTAATTATATCTACATTTAATGTACTTGACCAGCAAAATATTCAACATACGGTCTAACAAATGTAATTTTAGCAATTAGATAGTAGAATCTATATAGGTTCGCAGAACTTTTCACAAACTACAAAGAGTGCTGAAAATAATTATATGTTAAACTTAGATTTTTAACTTGGTTATGCCCTTGCAATATTAGAATTTATAGATGACCTCAATACTTCAGGTATATTTGCTAAAATCACGTGACTGCCACATCACGTGACAAGTTTTAATAAGAAATCTAATCGTCCTCAACATGTAGTTTTCAATGACATTGCATTTGTCCGATAATAGTAAAGTCCTAAAAAGAAATGCCCATCCTTGTAAAGAATGTATTTTCTATCTAAAAAAATCGCCGATATTTCCATTTGACACCTTAACTGTGCTGCGTTGTGACACGGAACCTCCAACCTTTGTGACACACCATCTTATTCAATATCCTCACATTAAATCTTCTAAATATAAGATACCCAACATGCATACCAACCCTCGATGTTATTTTATTCTAAAATATAGTTCATTACACAGAAAAAGGAATATCGAGATGTAGTTTCCGAATTAATTTAGCTTATTTAATTATTTCTCAAAGTATCCAAAGACATATCATGTTCATTCCATATTTCTTCGATTAATGCTTATCTACATCTCTGTCCTGCTGTTTGAGCGACGCGTTCACAGCATAGGGATGATTGAAAGACATCATTTACATTATATTTTGCATTTTTCTGCAAAATGTTATATTATGTTTGTATTGTTTGTGATATGGAAGTTATCATCATTTTGTTATTGCGTATGCGACGCTCCCGTTACCTACATGAGTTTTTGACGTAATTGACGGAATAGTGAATTAGTATATTTAATAAATGGAATTTTTTTAACGAACATTTTTGTTCAAATGAATGCAGTATACAATTACTGCATGATATAAAGTTTTCATACAGTTAGTTGTTTCAAAATTATAGAAATAGCGCAAATTCTGCCGCAAAAGTAATTTTGACTTTTTTTGACACCAACATCGTACGCAACATCATGATAAAAAAATCTCAGTAATTTCTGGGAACAGTGATCAGTCTTCAAAAAGATTTCTAAACAAAACTATACTGTAACGATGGTATAAAACACGGATCCCTCAAAATTTCAGAGGTGGAATCAAGTGCCTAGGAGGAGAAACCATCCCCCGTTGATAGGTCACAGCCGCCGGGAGCGCTTTGATCATGTAGATGTTTAACACGCATTCTGCATTTCTTATAAACAAATTCGATAAAAAAAAATAATTTCGATCCAACCTATTCGTCAATTTGTTATTTTGAATTTAAAAGAAATGGCAGGTATTAAATTGAAGTATGTTGATTGATTGTTGTTTGACGTCCCTGTCGAGAATCTTTCACTCATATAAGACGCCACCACTTGCCGGTGGAGGGCTACAAATTCTTACCTATAATCGGCACTTCCGGCATTTGAGCATTGTGGGGATCTTTTTTCGTACTAGAACATACTGCAACACGGGACCTCGGTTTATACGGTCTCATCCGAAGGGCCTGTCCCCACGTCCCGAAGTGGGATTCGAACCCGCGACGTAAGGATCAACCCCTTACTCCGCAACCCTTGAGCAGACGCCCTAACCACTGCGCCATGCAGGCGACTGGAAGTCTGTAAAGAACAGACTAAAAAAAGTTTTGTACGAAGTTAAACTGCACATAAATTTTATGCGTAATACAAAATTGTTTTTAATTTCTCTCTCTCTCTCTCTCTCTCTCTCTCTCTCTCTCTCTCTCTCTCTCTCTCTCTCAATTACAATGAAAATATGGATTTATTTGCACACCTAATGAAAATGTAATTGTATGCATTTTTCGTATCAATCAACCACATACGTAATGAAAATACACTGTGCTTTATTTAAAAAAAAAACACGTACCAGTATTATAGATTATGCAAATTAAAACGCATTGGATTCTAAAGTTTTTTTTTTTTTTTTTTTTTTTGGTTTTTTGTTTTTGTTTGGGGGGTTGATGAAAATCACGGCTTTGTCTTGCGAAAGTTGGTTTCTTGCGCAAACCTGCATACTAAACTGAATTACATGTATGTCTATAGATACATTCTATTCTGTCTTTGAAACCAGAAGTCACGGGTTTCCTCTCATACGTTCTATACGTTCAAGAACTTTGTTATACACTCTGTAGAATCTGGCTTTAAGCTGAATCCTTTCAAATGCCCGTAACCAAATAGTTTGTTCAGCAGAATCGATGAGCAAAACAACCAGTAAAAGATGGACTGTTCTATGAAGTAAGGATGACCAACTGTTATCAAAAAAGTACATCTTCAAACCCTCGTAGAAATTAAAAGGAAAATTAATCAGGATGCTACCGATACCCAATGGCATATAACAAATAGCAAGCAAAATGTCATAAAGTTCAACGATGACTATTTCAACAATTAACCTGTAAATACTTTTCACTGGCATAAAGATGGTTATCAACACAATGTACAAAATTTCCCAAATTATAAGAAGCAGATCACGGCATGGAGGATACACTACGGACCTCAAGAATCCTGCCGAACTTGGAATGTCAACAAGGATGAAGACAACAATCAAGAGAAACACGTACATTTTGCTTCTTTCGGCGTAGTTTGGTGCGTCTGCTGTAGTTTCTGTAAAAAAAAAAAAATAAATAAAAGTAAAAGGTTATTTAAGAAAAAAATACACCTGTCGTTGATAGGGTTTCAAAAAAATAAAGCAATTAATTAAAAAAAAAAATGTCAAACGACCTTCCAATCGATCACGTACGAATTCTTTCCCCGTAGAGTAGGTAAAAAGTATATAAAGGTTTATAGTCAAAGACATGTACAGAACAACGCCACGTAAAGTGAAAGAAGTTTCATTAATTAAACTGAGAGCATGTTATTATTTAATTCCACAACAGAGATAACTTTTTAAAAAGAGAATAGTAATGTCATTTAAATTGATAAACTCTCTGTGCAAGTAGATTCCAATGTTTGGTCTCAGTGACATGATTATGATGAATGAGGAAACATATGTATTTAATAAATAATCACAAACATTTATTGTGTAGTTTATTTTGGTGGACATCTTCGACTTCTTTTAAATTCTTATATCTATTACATTAGCATTACACTTTTATAAAAATTTTACCTGAAGCAGTGGATGGCACTTGTTGGACACGGTTGTATGATTTGATTCCCTCTCGACATAGAGGACACGTACCATTTCGCCAAGCAGAAATGCAGGTATAACAAAAAATGTGCCTGCATGGTTTGCAGAAGTAGGGATTTCTAATTCGCTCAAAGCAAACTGGACAAATATCCATTTAACTGATGTTGCTTTTTTCGCAAGTAAGTAAAGAGAGTTATCTGCGAACATAAAACAAATAATGTTTTACTTCCATGGCGTAAAAATATAAATATTTTCTGATAATATTTAACGAATGTCCAAGACTACCCTTTGAATGTTAACACTGCTTTAGTCATTAGGTTCTAATATGCCCCAAAGGTCCATACTTAACAAACACAAATCCGTGCTGCATATTCACACATACGTTCAGAAAATAAAAGCAACTTTAAATGGAACTAAATAATAGAGAAAAATATGTGTAAGAATTTGATATTTCTTATAAGTGCTTTGGCAACAACACCCAAAGGGATTTCTTATTAATTCTCTGTATGTTTTCATCTGTTTTATTCTTTAACAGAGCACATTTCTAAATACCAGAAAAGCAATATTTAATGGCATCGTTGTGTTCTATACGTCAAAAAACTCGAAGTTCGTCCTAAAAATAGAGAGCTACTATGAAAACTATACGAGTTAACAATCTGGGAAAAAATATTCAATTGCCTGAGATACCCACCCTTAAGCTTGTTAGTAAAATCTTGATTGATATTTGTAAGCAAGTAACCCGACTCTCAATTCAGGCTAAGATATTTGCTGCAATGAAAAATAACAATGTATTTTTTTTTCACTTCTTGGTAACTATAGCACTGATATTTTTTTTCTTCACCAAGATTAAACGACATATGTGATTTTAAATTAGTTCCATCAGATTTGTAAGGAAAACAATGGCAATTTATACAGGTATAAGATTTTCATTATTACCCCTGGGTCGAAGCCTCTGCTGGTGGACTGTTAGTCCCCGAGGGTCCCTACAGCCCAGTAGCTAAGTACTTCTGTACTAGCTTGACAGACAGTTTTCTCTTTGCTTAGTTATTTAGGAGTACTTTTTATATAAATAAACAGAAAAGTTAAATAGACTTCCTTGCACTAAGACATGGATCCAACTCGCACAGGTGCTATAAACCTGTGTAAGTTCCTGCTCTATAATTTACCCCCTTTGAATGGTTTACCTTTATTAATATGCAAGGATAACTAAATATAGTTATTTATTTTTCAATGTAATCTTACCTGATCATATCCAAGATTAGAAGTGTATTATAGTGATAGGACAAAGTTAATCAGCTGTTGTACATACATGTAACTGTGTTCCAGATACATTTTCCTTATGTTATAAGTAACGGAGGAATGTCGATGCATTTTATGTACGCAACACAGAATTTAAGTGTGTCTCTGAAGGATATTTAATGTCTTTGTTTTCATTATTATATATTTTTGATTAACTTCTATATATTTATGATCAGTTTTTATATGGTTTTATATGTTTATGATTCTTTCATTTTTAAATTAAGTTTCTTCTAAAAGTGTAGATATTCCTGATTCTTGTATTTAATTATGTTACTTAGGAAGGACACTGTCAATATCCCACATTGAGCCTCATGATATTTTTTATCTACTCTCTAATCATTGAAGAGCATTGCGCGTGAAATACAAATACCCTATATTGATTTTAAATGACAATACTGGTCAGGCGTGACGAAGTAAACACACAGAGAGGACATCTTTTCTAAAGGATTTGATTCAACATAATGAATTATGAATACATGGTGTAAAGGTGGAGAATTTACACTAAATACATAAGGAATAGATAAATTCCTCTGGTGTTGCAATTGCTTTATACAATACTACTTAATATAATAATAAGTATAACCGTTTATAGTATATCAAACAAATTTATTTTCTGAAGAGATACACTAATTTATATTAGAGCCTATTCCCTGACATTTGGTCATTTGTGAAAGAACATTAATACTGTTCAATTTATTTGCGAGAAGGTATAAAATATTTAATTCCTTTAAACAAAATAATTTTCACATCATTACAAATAGATATCTCGTCAGGAAGATACAGTTATCTCGTTATAACGAGTTTATATTCGTTATTATGTTTACCCTCTCGTTAAGATGGGCTAGTACCTCATCATACCGACTAAATACCTCAATATTTATGCAACAATATAGCATTCGTTATGGCAGGGCCTTATCTTGTAAGAATTATTTTTCGAGTTTTAATGAGTTGGTATCTTGCTTATACAAGATACTTACCCGTTAAAAGGAGATAACTAATAAGAGCCATTCTCTATAATTCTATAATAACTTGAACTTTTATAAAGGGGCTGTGGCACGCATGCGAGAGTTGTTAGAAAAGTTCGCGGACAAGTTAAATTGCGAGCGCGCTATTTGCACGAATCCAGTAAAACTTTGCAGATAAAAACTGTACGTATTTTTCAATTAATATGCAAAGAGTTGGTGCTTTCCGATGATCTTTAAAAAATATACACCCAAATTATTTAGATAAAACATGCTTCAAGGAGCATGTTACTTTTTCGAACCTTTAAATTTTAGAGACATAATTTTGAAATTAAAAACTACATTGTTGTAGCGCATAAAAATTTATGATATTTCACCTCTCGCTACGATATTCATGAAACGTCATTTGACGAAATTTTGAATTAAATTGGAGGAGTTATAACTGTTTAATCGCTAATTATAGATGATCAATGCGTAAAAACAAAGCCAAAAATGGTAACGTCATTGAACGTCTTGGAGCACCGAGTTATTAAAAAATTATTTGTGCAGAGAGGAAAATACCCGAAAGAGATTAAAATGTTTAGATGCTGCTGGGGATGGCTTACACGTATGTAGTACCAAAGTGTTCTAGTGGTAGCAACTTTGTAAGAATGGAAGGATGGACATTTTTGATTATCAGCTCCTGCGATACCCCAATATATTGATAATCGCATGGACGTTGTGTCTATGGATTTTGCATTGTTTCTCATTCCTGATCATGAACTGCGTAGGCATTGGTTTAAAGATCTCACTAATATCCGATACGTTAAAAAAGACATTTTGAAAAAAAAATTATAACATGTTTTGATATTCTTATTCAATTTTTAAGTCAGAAAAAGACATGAAAAGTCTATAGAAATGAAAGATATTAAGAACTGTGAAAAAGTTTCACGGGTCTGGAAACAAGTTGTCACGTCACCTAACGTCATAAAACGTCAAGTGATTGCTCCGTGAATGCTATGACCGCGCAGTATAAATCATCATATATTTTCCAAATTTTAGTAAATGGACCTGATCTTTTTCATACTAATAAACAAAAGGTAAGAATTTAATTAGACATACATCATTCTTCAAAGTTTACAATACATTTCCAGTAAACTAATGTGTCCGCGAACTTTTCTAACAACCCACTAGTCTCAGAATTTCTCCAAACTCTCTATGATAAAAATCTTTGATAACGTAAACTCATATCAGGCAAAATTTGGTTGCTACTTGTCATGGTTACCATAGCAATATGTCCTAAAGTTTGAAGAATGGCATTTTTCAACATGTTCAGAGTCCCATTGTTAACGTTTGCAGCAAAGCAAACAAGTGGCAATGACTGTTTCTGAAAGTTGAAGGCCTTTTGTCTTAAATGCATGATAATCATATTTGGTAAATCAACTATAACATAAGTTTCTATGGAAACAAATTATTCAAAAGTAATAATTTTGTTCATTTAATTTTATAGTCATACACTTAAGAATAAAAACAATTACTGGTTGAAATGCAAGCAAATAGTAGACAAAAGATCCTTGTAACATATACCAAGGACAAAATATGATATTCCTTATAGGTTGGCAACGGTTATCATGGTTTTAAAACCACGAAGGGATTTTAAATTTACTCTCTTAGTGTTTTAATCTTATCCTACCTTTCTAAAAAGCACATTTCTATGTAACTGATGATCATTTTTTAAAGGCGGTGGTGTGGTCCTAATTTTCACATTTCAAAAAATCTAATTAAATTCTTTAAGTAGAGCTTTGCTATGGAAATTAGCAGAGAAAATATGCATAAAAATCTGAAAAATATTTTGTTTCCTTTGATACGTACCCTTGTATGTAGATTCTCAGAACTTTTATGATTGATATTTATGAACAACTAACCTGACCTTCAATTTTAACTACCATCCAATCTCTAACTGGATGAAAGAAGCTGGCACAAAGGGTTTAATTTTGATATAAAGTTAACAAAATCGAACATTTTCCCTTCTTGGTAACCATAGAAACAGTGTTGTATTTTTCATCAAACTTTATCAGTATATGATATTCAGCTTTAGTTTAGCTACCAGATAAGTACAATTCAAGGTGAATCAAATAATATGTTTCTTGATAAAAAAAAAAAGTGTAAGTAAATTCCTAAAATAGCAAAAAAAAAATATTACTTTAAACAAGTGGTACGTTGTTTCCATGTTTACACTTCAAAGTAAGAATTAATCCCATTTTTCTTATGTTGTCTGTGTTGCAAGGTCATAAAGATGTATATGTGCCAGTCTTGTATTTTATTGTTGTTCCTCAAAATAGAAACATTTACCCAATCTTAGCAACATATTTTGCATGGTTACACTGTGTTACCATGACAACCATAAAAGTTATTTTTAGAATAATATTGCCAATACCTAATTATTTTAGGCTTATTGTTTTCCTTAGTTTGTTGTTTGAGTTTGATCATGTAACACCTATCATTATTGAATATTGAGCGTTTTTAAGTATTTTTCAGCATCTAAAATGTATTTCAAATGTACCCATTGTTACCACTTACTTGGAGATATATTCTAAATATTTTCTTTATAGCATAAGTTGCAACGAAGTGTAGTGATTTTGTGAGAATGGTTTGTTTTTTTTTTTTATTCTTTAATAAGGCTTAATATTAAGGCTCGCTCTTTAGGACAGTTGATAGGGACAGAAAACGAAAGTAACCTCGGCGTTTTACATTCGAATACGGAATTAGAACGCGGTTTTTTCAAATTTATAATTAGCAGCTGTATTAACTAGTAGAAAAACCCCGAGACTTTCGAATGTGTTTTCGTTTTCTGTCCCTATCAACTGTCCTAAAGAGCGAGTTTGGATTTATTATTAGTCTGAAATGTGTATTGTAGAGGCTCCGAGGGGAAAACTTAAGCATTATGTGCTAGAAGAATCATTATTTGACAGATCCGAGGCGGTGAGTCAGTAAAATACGGGAAAATATAACGAAAACAGAGTTTGAAGCGAGGAAGGGGTCCAAAATGGCGTCCTCCCTTGTGTTGTTTTAGTATTACCGTATATGATTTTTTTTAATAAATAATTATTACACGCCGGGAGCAAGCCCCTGTGTTCGGGGTGAAGATATATAAGATGATAAATTTACCCTGTTCTAATAATTTTCTATTTTTTTTTTTATAAGGAAATAAGTTTGCTTAAAATTTCCGTCTGTTGTTGGACGGTATTTGTGTATATATTGTGTTGGCTAAAAAGTGTTTTTGAAATTCATACCATTTCCATGAGGAAAAGTTTTTGAAAAGTAAATTTTCCTTAAGTTTTCTGTCATATTCCCCTCCAATTATCGCGTTGATTGACCTCTGATTATAAAACGTTATTAATATGTCAATACAGATTCCATCCCCTGGGAAAGATTATGCTTTGTTTGTAAAAATATAAAAGGAAATAATTATTAAACAGCTGATTTTGAGTGACTCAAAGCTTTTTTTATCCCACGGAAGCAATTATTAACCGAAGTTATTTATATCAATATTAAAGCCATATACATCTTCCCTATTGCCGCTATACGTATCATCTCTCCCATTCAGTGATTCCACTGCCTCCTCTTCTTTTCTTCTTTTTTTTTATTGTTCTCCAACACCTTAGAAAACGCCTCTTATGATATCATGTTGTGCTATTTAATATTGTTTTGTGAATGTTCCATGCAGGATTCCATTATGTATTCTCGTCATTTTTTCTCCAATTTTCGCTTCTTCACTTTTTAATTGTCAATATACACTTGCCAAACCTCGTACGGTCCTTTCCCAATTAAAAAGTCAAGGAACTCTAGTTAGATTGATTGATTGATTGATTAATGTTTTACGCCGAATCGTTTCAGCCATATATCGGCGAATCTAGTTGGAGGAAATCCGGTAACTAACTAGTACAAGTTATAGAATCTATGTATTCTCTTAAATAGATTATTTTCAGCTTCTAAAAGATACTTGTATGTAATATAATCACGATGAAATCGTTACATTAGTGAGCATAAAGAGTTGTACCAGTGGAATTTTCCACTTTATTTTGTTCTTCCATAGAATGTTCAATGTTAGATACTCGACTTGCCAGCTCTGCAGTTTGTGTCTTGATTGATGTCAGTTGGTCTTTGATATCCAGATGCATATTCCTAAGTAATTGTATCACCCTTTCTTCACTCATCCCATCCTGTCTTGTCTGAACTGAAGGATTGAATTTCGTAAGGCAGTCATTTGACAAGCCCAATGCAGACAAAACATGCTTACTATCATAAAGACAAGGGATCCTGAATCGCCAAGGCTTATAAAGTGCGGCATGGATGTCACTGCAAAATTAGTAGAAGGGTTGACTAAAGGTATAACTTCCATCTGATGGTAAAATTTATACACATCGTTAGAGATTTTTACGTCTTCGTTTAAAATGAAAGCGTGCGACTCTATGCATTTCAGCCGACCAAGGGTAAGGCCTGAAGTTGCTCCGACTTTCATGAATATGTTCCTAAAATTATCGGAAGTAATCACCGTGCATTCTCCATTGAGGAAAGATGGCTTGTTTGTTTCTGAAAAACCTAATATAATAAACAGAAAAGATTACTATAACAAGCAGTAATATAGATCATTTATTTATACACTGCTTTTTTTTTTTTTTTTTTTTTTTTTTTTTTTTTTTTTTTTTTTTTTTACAAATCATAACACTAGTAGAACTAGTCTGATCAAGAAGCCCATGGTGGATTAAACTAACTTTAAACAAATAAATTATTATTAAGAGACCGAAAATCTTCATCATAATAATCAAGATGATATTCTAGGAAATCAAATATAAAAGATAATGTATCCGTGATAACAACAAGGGTATTGTAGGAGCTTTCTTCCTCACTTGTACTTCCCACCCAAATATCAAAAATTTGGAATGATGAACGATGCATACAGAAAAATAATTTCTCTATCTCATCTACAAAACATTTCTGTACAGCGTAATCAGTATTACTTCATGGCTTATTGACCACATTTCAAGCCATTTGTTATTTTCTCTTTCGAAAAACGAACGGCTATACGAATAAGCCATAAAGAGGAAGTTTTCCAGCCTGTTTCCATAACTACTTCCTCAAAACACTTTCCTGTCTTCTGCGTGTCATCCTCATAAGCATCAAGTAATATACTTGATATGGAGGTTTCTTTTATGAAGTTTTCAATTACAATATCATGACAATATGGCTTTCTTCGCAGGATGTTATATTTGGTGTTTTTTAGCTTGGTCAATTCAAGATCTGTTTTGTGTTCTTTGAAAGGTTCGTGTTTCGTGGTTTTTCCATTCCCTTTCCATTTCTGCAAATCATGCAGTGTGTTCTGGTTGTACAAAAATGTAGCAGGTGAGAATTTTGGACTGCTGTGTATTGAGGGTCTAGGAATTGGAGGTTTGGATTTCTTTCCTATGGGAGGTGTAGAAGGGGTGAAGAAAGCCTTCTTTGTCAATGGAGCAGTTGCAGGTGTTTTTAACTTGTCTTTAATTGAACAGGGAGATTCAAGAATATCGGATTTTTGAAACGGAGGCAGTGACGACATTGAAGCAGGTGTTGTTAATTTCTTTTCTGAAGAGAGAGATGGAAGCAATTGATGCAATTTGCTTATTATCGATGGTTACTTTTGATCATGTGCGTGTGCATGGTCAGCTGAGGAAACACTCCCAACCTCTCGTCTCCCCAATCGTGGAAGTTTTTTTCGAATTGCACGAACAAAACTAGGAAGATACTTAGATTTCTGTATTTGTAGATGCCCTTCTTCGCCGATATTTTCATAGTCAATCATACTGTTATCAACAGTTTAATTCATTTTGACCACCAGCTATCAATTCTTACACTTTTTTTTTATTTAAGAATGCGTAACCTTAGTTTCTATTGACGTTACAGGCAAAAATCTTGAAAGATTAATACCTTTTTCATTAAACTCTACCATGTCCTGCAAAAAAAAAAAAAAAAAAAAAAAAAAAAAAAAAAAAAAAAGATAATGAACGAAAATATATAACTAGTTTAAAATTTAGTTTATTTGATTAAAATATCAATTAATTTATCAAGAAGTAAATTAAAAAAAAAATAGTAATGTTAAAAAAGGAATGAATTAAAACAAGTGAAGGCCATTTCTTTATCTCTTTAGAATTTAGGACTTACTTTGTTAACTAAACTATTTATGACTAAACAATGTTTAATTCAAAAACGTTTACCGTTAAGATTGGCTGGCTGAGGTTGTTTCATGTAACACTTCCTTCTAGATAATTCATCCAACAATGTTCCCAACATGAAAAGCTGAAATATAAAAAAAAAAAAAATACTTACTCAATGCGCTTATATCTAACATATCATAAAAGAAAGTTCGCAACTCTCAATTCACTGGGTGGCCTTGCCATAACTATTATTAAGATATTAAGTTCCTTGAAGGTAAGTTATAGACGGTAATTGACATTAATAATCATTGTATAAATAACAAAATGTCTCATGTCTGTTGTTAAGATCATCCGTGACACCAAATGCATTATTAAAAGTATATAAAGGAAGAAATTTGATTTTAAAAAATGTCTGCAGTGCCAAACAGTTTTATTACTTTTATTATTAAGCAAAAGTGTTTTGCCTCTCATTTTCTAGTCATTAATAAAAAAGTATATTTTCAATTTATAATGAAGTAATAAAGAATTGTATGTATTTAAATGTAAAGATTATTTGAATGTAATGATAACCAAACATATCACATGACAAAGCAAGATATTTCAATAATATATTTCCCCAGTCAAACGTGTTTAGATTAAAAATATGCAGGTATACAAAACACAGGGCAGGTGGGTATATTCACCAAACTGATTTAGACAAAGCCCTCTCTAGCAAAAGAGAAGGGATCTTTTTCTTGTTTTGCTTTTAGCTTATCTGATCTGACATTTAAAATGCGCTATTTAAAAAAGGATTATCCTCGTTCTAAATGGTTTGTTTTTTTTTTGTCGTTAATATTTCCATTTCATGTACAGGATCTTCACATTATGAAACGTTGCCATTAAGTTAGCTGAAAGGTGACTAAAAGCCTACTGAAAGGTGCCATTTAGTTAGCGGAAAGGTGACTGAAAGTCTACTGAAAGGTGCCATTCAGTGACCTTTCCCGACCTTTCAGTCATCACTTTGTGCCTATAGAACCCCCTTCTACTAAACTTACCTTAAAGCGCCTTATTGAAAAAGGAATTTCATTTGCTCGAATGGAATGCAACACTCTATTTTAGCTCTACTGGTGAAAACAAGAAGAGCTAACGTATTATGAAAGAATTCATTGTCCATCCATCTAGCTAACTCTCTGTTCTTTAAAAAAATCTTCAAAACCTTAGTCTCCCTATAGTTTTTGGTTCGACGTCAATAACACATAGTAGACAGGTTGACTAAAATAATATACATTCGGTGTTTTTTTTTATTCCTAAAATGGTGTAGCAATTCTTATTTGAAAACAGAATTTTTTGTAAAATTCAGTTTGAATCGTTACGCTTCCTAATGCTATTTCAAGTATTTTAATGTTTAGTGTCTGCGAGCGCCTCGATTTTGGACATCCATATCAAAAACCAAAAACCAAAAACCACACACACACACACTCACACACACACACACACACACACACACACACACACAAAATCAGAAGTCCTGAAATTTATTATATAGTTGAAAATCTTTAAATTCTGTCAATTTCTCTAAATATTTGTCGACAATATATATCATATTTTGTTTGATTTAAGCATTAGATACCTTTATTTTTGCTGAAAAAAATGGACCCCTCGAAGAGAAAAATATATTAATGAAATCAATTCTTTGAATGACGTCATTTTATGACTTTACAGTCTGTGTTTTTATTATTATCCTTATTTTTTATTTATTTTTATTTATTTATTTCTTTTTTGCGAAAAAGGTAGCATTTTGAAAGAAGGGCGGACGCTAAACGGAAAAAATTGTATTGACCTAATACAAGATTTGACGCAAGTAACTAATTCTTAGATACACAATTCGATCTATCGGTTTTGATCTTGTTGCCATGGTACCTAAAATGGAAATTACTGTGTAATTAAAACGCTAATCATCCTTTATTTTTTCTCTGATTTTGTTGAGATGTGGGTTATACACCTTTAGAACCCGAATAAATCAAGGAAACCAGAAACTGAAATTTTTAACAAAATTTAATAAACAAAACAAAAATAACTTTTTACAACAAAATAATCAAAAATAATAGAAATGAAATGTCTATCTGCAGATCGTCCTAGGAAGTGTCCTGGAAAGTAGGGTTAACTAATCACAGCACCTCTGCTTAACATTTTCAGAATTTTGGTGTTGAATTTCCTCACACGTAATTTTCACAAATGAAACATTGAATATAAATTCACAAATAACACATAAATCATTGTTTCCTAAACTTTCATAATGCTGTGTGGATTTTCTTTTGGTTTAATCAATATAATTTTCAGAGAGTGGAATTCTTTTGAACACATAACTTTATGCTGGTCCCAAGTTGTCCGTCAGGGCTGCCGTATCTGACTCTCTCTCACATGTGCTGTTGTAAATGCATAACCAAGACTCTCCCTCTCGCCCTGGACTGGCTATTGTATCAATGGAATTTAAGTACCCCGCCCAAGACCTGTGTCATTTTAGAAACGGGACGAAAGCCCGAGGAAATAGGACCCTGGGGAAAATAGTAAAAAAAAAAAAAAAAAACAACCATACTAAATATGTAGATTCTAACTATATAAACATATTTTACAAATTACATTTTCAATCCCGTAAATACCTAATGTACTTTTGAGCACCCGCCCCGGCTACTTCAGAACAAGCCAAACAGGCCTAATCGTGGCTGTAACTTCCCGGGTACTACCCGAACACGAGCTCTCAGGTAGATAAAATTGCTAACCGAGGGGCTCCCCACAGGATAAAGACCAATATCTATTATCACACGATAGGGGTGTCTTAAGGGCAAAATTTAGTTTGTTACAGATTTCAATAAAACTTTGAACACATGTAGTCTGCCTAGTCTACCTTAAAATTCATAATCCTCTCTGTTTGATTTTTTTTTAAATCAAAAGTGTTGCCATTGTCACTAAAAAAAAAAAGAAATCAAAAAATCTTTGAAACCGCTACTTTTCCTACAGTTTTCGTTAGTTTCCATAAGAGATGGAAAGTTAGTGATAATATTTATATAAATCTGCATTTTTTTTTTTTTTTTTTTGTTTTTGTTTTTTGTCTGTCTGTTTGTTTGTTTTTTTTTGGGGGGCGGGGGTGTTTTTTTTTTCTTGAAAAATAGTGATTTCTGTAATATTCTCTCAAAATGGTTGACCCTCATAAAAAAATTGTTCTAATTTCTATTAAAGTTGGAACACAAGAAGACTATACTGAGATATAAAATTCTTTTGATGAGTTTTTAATTTGATTACTTATAATACTGTTGCCATGGTAGATACAAACATGAAATTCTGCCAAAATATGTCAAACTGATACTCCTTCCAACAGTAATGGTTTGATCTCACTATATGATCTAGTACACAAGTAGACTTCTCTTAGATAGGTAGTTCTGTTTATTATTATTTGGGGTGGGAGGGGGTGCAAAAAAATGAAGATGTATTTTTCACCATTATTATCCAACTTTTCTGCACTACTTGTTATTATAATAAAGAATTGATAATTATTTACCTGTGTATCCAGGTGATTTTATGAGATAATTGATCTTTTCATATACAGTAAATAATAGAAAACAAAAAGAATTGTCTCTGTTTCAGAAGATTGTATTTGATATAATGTATTTTGACTTGTTTGCGGCATAAAATAATATCCACTGGGATGAAAGAATCATAAAAATAAAAATAAATAGCATTGCATCCAGTCAAGTATAAAGGCTAAGGAGAGAAATCATATTGACATAAATTTTCAGGATCAAGAGTTATCTCTCTTCAATGAATTTGGACACAGCAGTAATAATAGATGAGCGTTTAGTTATTCTTGGCTTTCCCTGAAAAGTCTCTGTAAATAAGATTCGTATCCCATCATAGCCTCTTCTTTGATGTGCCATTTGAAGATGTTTGAAAGCTAGTTCTGAAAAAGATATCTTCTTACACATGCTTTCAGAAATAATATGATTTTCAACTGATGGCATAAGAGTTTGTAGATTTTTTTTGAAGTTTCCATCTGCTTTATGATATCGAGAATGTACATCATACATGTAGTAAAACTATACTGAAGGTAAAATGAGTCAATATTATGATGCTCAACAACTTTCTGAAGGTATCTACAGTCTTCAGCTCCATCATGTGCACTAAAAGAACACCCAAGAATATCTTTTACCAGAGTCTCCAAAGAAAAGTTTAGATGGGATCCAGATGCATGTTCTTTCAGCATTGGTAAGGTGTCACAAAACCCACAAATAATTTTTACTTGTTCTTCTTTCCCACTATCCAGTGCAGATCTACCGAAAATAAGGCTGTCAAACTTCCTGGCATTGTGAGCGAACAACACTGGATGTTTCAAACCAGAAGTATTCAGCCAATCAAAGAATGACGACAGGCACATCTCTATAGAAACAGCTGGTAAAGCAGTACCATTCTTGTACAGCAGTGTACCATCATAAGTCAGTCCTGTGATCTTTGATGCCATTGGATTGATGTTTGTGGGTGGAAGAACATACTGGTTGAATTCAATTTCTCCACACCTTGCTGCCAGTTGAACGATGTCAGCTGATAATCCTGAAAAATTGTGTGTACATACATGTAATAAAAGGTAATACCATGGGCATTTCAGAAAAAAAATATGTGACAAATCTTTACAAAAGTATGTGATTTTTTTTCCACACACCTAGACCTGTCGTTTCCAGATCAAAATAAACCCTGCTGTATTGACAGGGAGGTAGTGGATTTTGTTGCAGATGTTCTGGAGGTGGTGGTATGGTTGTTTCCATGTCACTATCTGGAATACTACTGATAGTAGAAAGCACACCACTTCTGTATGTCACCCCTTCTCTTGTCTCTGATGAAGATGCAGCAGCAGAGGCAGATTTCTTCAGTTCTACTCTCCTTCTCTTGAACTCCTTAGTACAATACTTCTCCGCATTGCTGTGCCTTTTCTGCATTTTTCGGTCAGCATGTTTCACTGTAAAGGACCAAGGAGACAAACTCAACTCATCATTTACATGTATCTATAAAATAACAGGAAATAAATACCATAAAGATAGGTGCACAAAACATATATATATATATATATATATATATATATATATATATATATATATATATATATATATATATATATATATATATATATATATATATATATATATATATATGTATGTATGTATGTATGTATTCGAGGTAGTTCTAAAAAAGAAAGAATACCTGAGTCACATAATGTGGTCCTATATTTTTTTCCACAGGTAGCTGCAGCAACTCTGCTTCTGATACTCTCTGAACCAGAGTAGAAGTTGTTCTTTGGATTTTTTCTTGCAACAATTTGATTGAAGCTCTCATTGTTCTGTGTGCTCTCCAATGAAGGAAGTTTGTCAGATTGTTCTGCATACAATGTGAATAATTTCACAAGATCATGGTGGAGTTCTTTATCCGAGAGGTATTTCCCATAGGGTAGATTCCTAGGAACATATGAATCTCTGTTCTGTAGATAATGACACCATGTGTAATTGCACTGAGAATGGTCACCAAATAAATGGTGAGGTATGGCAATCAAGTTAGATCGAAGCGACTGTGGATCTTCTCTGTTGGATGAAACAGCATATGAAAAACATTTCTTTATATGGTTTATAACTTTGGTACTCAGGATTCTCTTGTATTTTTCTTTCTGTAGTGCAAACAAATGATTTGTGAAGTTCTTGAAAGTGTGGTTCTTATCACTGCACTTCTCTATCTCTGAATTTACTTCTGATCTTATTTTGCAAATAGTACTGGTGTCATCATCCATAACCAAAGTTCTGACTTTATGTACCTTACTTTAAATATTTCTTATGATGTTGGCTGCCATTGCTGGTTCCATTGACTTTGACCAATTCTTCCTGCAGTCATGATTTTTTTTCACAGGTTCTCCTTTTGTTGGAATCACAGGTCCGGCATGTTTGGGACATGAGACCATACCCTACTACTTAGCCAGTTTTGCTGCCAATCATTGATGCATGTCCTAAGAATTAGGGAAAACACTTATAAAAACAATCAGTATGTAATGTTACATGTCACTGAAAGAATGAATATTTCTAGTTCAATATGCACACTCAAAATTAGACATATTTTTACAAATGAAGTTTTCAGACGTCAAGTCCTTTTTTACTGAAAATATTATACATGCATTGCCAAGATAATTACCTGAGAGACTATTGTAGTTTCTACCACTTCCTCGCGTTTGCCATCCAGCATCACAAGAAAGTACCAATCCACTTCACTGAAATTAAATTCATATCATGTGTCAACATTTGACTTGAAATTTATAAAAAAAAATATAATTTTTATTGTAAACAAGAGTTCTGTAGGATAATTTTTTCCCCTTTTACCAATAATAAATTGTCCATACATTTTACATACCTTATATAAATGCATTTATATATTATTTATATATATTATATATATCTTGCATTCAAGCATCAATTGGGTAAAGGGTGTTTGACATACCTCTGAATGAACTCACTGTTGCAAGCCACATGTTTTGTGTCCATTCTATTATGTGGAAGAATGAACACTAAATCTGTGCCTTGCGATGATGTAATGAAATAATACTCAAAACTGTGTTACTATATAATAATATAAACCTTGATTTATGTGCCTCCAGTTGTAAGGCTTCATCACAGGAATTTCTTGCCAGTGTCTCTAGAGTAGGGACAGTCTCTCACTCTCTTTTCTTCAAACTTCTTGGAGTAAGAATTGGTATATTGAGCGTCGAAAAAATCTTTGAAACCTCAGCTTCTCCAATGCCAGCATAGGTTAAAGCTAAGAAAAAAAATTATACATGTATTCAAGCCATGGATGTGCTTATTGCTCTATTGTAAAGCACTTACTCCTCTATTGTGCTAAAAATATATTGTAGTACATATGTAACAATATCTTTTACATCCTATTTTTGATGCTCTACCACTGAGCCGAGGGTAAATTCTCTTTTTCCTTTCTATATTATATTAGGAGTGCTGGTACTTATATACAGTGTTGTATGTTACAAAATTCTTGTATACTACATGTACCTATATGTAGCTATGACCAGCTTAGAAAAGATATTTTACAGATAATTTACAAAATACACATGCATTTAATCTTTTATAAGAATACTTACCAACAGCGAGTTTGGTGTTGATATCAAAAGGACCTTGGCCATTTTGACCTATATTGTGTCGTTTACCAGTTGGAATGATCGTCAGTTCGTCGCATTTCCTGCATCTTACATACAGTAAGCTAGCTAGTCCATAACGTCTCTCTTTCTCACAGTCAACAAGATCCAGAGATGCATGACATAGATAGCACCCTCTTTGCAAATGATCCACCAGAACAGAGAATTCAACAACTCTTCTGCCTTGAAACAGGTCAAATGTCTCTTTATTTTCATCATTTTCATCTACCTGTACCAGTGGATCTTTATTGTTGACATCGCTGAAGTCAGGATCGTTGTTGTTTTCGTCGGTACACGTACTAATGCTTTTAGTAGCAGTAGCTGAGGCTTTCTTGAATCGACCTTTCTTATATCTTTCTCGTATATGGTTTCCCTCCATTTCCATTTGTTTAGGTAGCTAAACACAGTTTCGTGTAAAATCCAGGGGTATTTCTCAAAGAAAAGCATGATGGGTAGGGATTTCCCTGCTATTTTTATGCAGTGCACATGAAAATTGGAGCTTTTTTATTTTTATTTGCATAAAGTAGAGTCTTATCTTAAGATTAAATAAAAAAGTATACAAATATTTTTTGAGAATTGATTTTTGTCTAACTTTAATAGTGGGAGATAACTTTAAAAACACCCATTTTTCACATGTGCAGAATTGCATGATTTGAGTATCAGGTAAAGTAGCTATTTAAAAAGGTGGAAAAGTACCCTAAGAGTACAACAAAAAGAAACCTAAGGACATGTTCTGTGAAATGCATAGCACTTACGCGGGTATGTTAAGGAAGCATACAAATCATTTCTCGGGAAATTTAGACTTTTTTAAGAAAATTAAAATTAATAATTCATCAAAGTCTTCGATAAAACATAAACTATTATTAACTATTACATAAAGACACGGAGTGTCCGAGGCCAAGTAGTGCACCACCTCGACGTCATCACGTGACCGCTATTAATAGCAAAATATTCCTTAATGAAAAACTTCACAGAATAACACTACCCCGGGGTTAAATAATTTCTTTGAGTAAATAACATAGTTGAAAAACATCTCTTATGCCTAAAAAGTGCTGCTAGAATCCCACTGTCCGATCGGGAAAATAATTATTCCACATATATGTACGAAACCTTACCCGATGTTTTGCATTTTATGCATATAACCCGAGATATTTCTACAAACCATGTTTACCTCACGATTCTAGCAGCACTTTCCAAGTATTATAGAACACAAGCTTTCGATATGTACAAATCTTATGTTTTTAAGTATCTAGCTTAGTGTTGTTCTTTTGCATTATTGTTGTCACGAATGACAGAGGAAAGGCCAACCGGGATACGTAAATAGCTGACTATCTTCAATAGAAGATATAATCGATGAAAATAAATCAACATACCTGTTTAACATACTTTAACTTCACATGAATAACACACAATATTCACGGTATTTGCTTCTAAACCTCATTTTACGTATCTTTTTACATGCCGTTTTGGACAAATTCTCGTTACACAACATGATCGATTCTCAAGTTACTTGTTGAACAGTTATGACGTCATTGGTCGGAGATTATAATTCAAGTGACAGATACAGCATAACAAAATAAAAACTTTCTATTTTTGTTAATATTTGCAAATTTCTATTCAATTTCAGGAGTCAAATTATATCTCTAAATAGCAATATTAGGAAAACTTGTGTTCTTAACTTGACGTCATCTCGCCTACTATGACGTCATATTGTATCACTGATTTAGTCAAGTCAGATTATCTATAAGTGCTTCCTTAACACACCTGCGTATATTTTCTGATTTCTGCACTGTTTGTCATCAAGGGAGCTAAAAATGCATAGGTGTACTACAATAAGACGCATAAACTTCCCTATTTTCCTCATGTTTCATATGTCAAATGCACTTTATTAGTAGGTGATAAATGCAATTTGTTTATATATTTATAAAATTCACCACTTTATCTTTCTATTGATATATAGATGTCTATGTAACAAGTCTTAATATTATTTCTTTATGGGTGTCACTTTAGCATGTCCCTCATTTAGTAACGTCATGATAACGTCATACATAAAACTGTGTTTTGCACCCTTACATGCTATGACAACTTTTTTTTATTCTTTTTTGAAAGAAGAGTTCCAAAAATTGTAAATGCTGGAATTCATGATACGAATAGACTTTTTCCGGATGTTACACGAGTTATCAAACATTGCTGAGGATTGGAGTTCCTTAAACATTAATCCTCCTATGTTTAGGTCCTGAGTTTGATAAATCTTGGTAAAGAAGTAAATGAACCAAAGATCATAATTCTTTTTTATTAGTGTTGCCATTTCTACTACATTTCAAGTCTAAAGGCCTTTTTTCTCTTTCTTATTTAATAAAAATACAAACCTGTTGAACTACAGGAACAGTCTCTTCAGAGTCGTTTGGCTCCGCTGCCATAAAACTTAGAACAGCTCACTTTTTATCTCAGTCTCACTTTTCCACTATTAATTTCCGTTTGTTAAAGTGAGACTGAGTTCAAAAGTGAACTTGTCACAATTTAATGGCCCCTGAGCCAGGTCTCAAGGGGGTATGATATTAATTAAAAATGGATAAAAATAGGATAATATGATAATGTCATTTAATAAAATTCCTGAAGAAAATCTGTTCCATAAATTAAAAAAGTAAATGTTTCGTAAATCGTGGTAAATTCATGTTCATCCTGATCATAGACTCTTTGGTTACAAGCGCGTGTGTCTCTCCTC
This sequence comes from Saccostrea echinata, assembly GCF_033153115.1. Classification (NCBI taxonomy): domain Eukaryota; kingdom Metazoa; phylum Mollusca; class Bivalvia; order Ostreida; family Ostreidae; genus Saccostrea; species Saccostrea echinata. The sequence goes on from NW_026889767.1 coordinate 600,608, forward strand.
CAGCTACGTTGTGGGGGATTGCAACTGAAAACTCTACTGGCATTGTACTCATAATCCTTACATATTGAACTTAATGGGACATTTTGTTAAGATTTTTATCGTGTGCAAAGAAATCTAGAGTATTAAAACTGCTCAGTGTCAGAGGAAAATCAGTTAAATTTGAATATGCACATTGATTTTGAAGTATCAATGCCTTTAGGGGCGAAAGATATCAAAACGATCAATTTAACTGATGCCCCATAAGTGTATATCTAAACGATTAAAGGTTTTGCAATTGCTTATAGATAATCTTGTGACATTAAAACTTTTTTTCTAATTGTCAATTATTTTCAAATATGTTACATGTAAATATTTCAATTTTATTTTTTTTTTTTGGTCGTTTATTCAAATAGTTGCATACATAAAGCTGCTCAATTATCCGATTTTTCTACCTACTGCTCTCTCTCTCTCTCTCTCTCTCTCTCTCTCTTACTATTTTCTTCCAATTTCAAAACGTATATTATGAAAAATACAGAATTCGATTGGGCTATTGAAATCAATCAGCAACATGATACAAAATTGCTTCATTTATGAACGATTTCCATTATGTTTTGAAAGCTAAGATTGTTTTCTTTGCAGTTTAGAGTAACTGAAGAACACTGCCTTGGAGTGATTGAAATTAAGTCAAAATAAGTTTTAGTATGTTTAAACCGATCTTAAACGGTGTTGAATGGTACTTCCTTGGCTTCAGCTCATTAGCCAATTAAAAAAACTTCAGCAAGAAATTTCGGATTCTGTCACATTTGCTCCTAGATATAAATACGTAGGTCATCTATATTCAGTTAGATTTGACCAATACACAGGGATAATCATTAAATTGACGGAATAGAAGGTATAGTAACGATCTTCACTAGATAATTTTTTTTAGATAAACTCATGATCTCCTTGGACATTTTGGACAGCCCTCGTACAGTGTGTATGTTTTTTTTTAATATATGTTAATTAAAAATTTTAACAGTAGTATTAAATACACACAAAGTAAGTTATCCTGGCACCGTACAGTGTATATCAACTTCTTATATGAACCCCCCCCCCCCCAAAAAAAAAAAAAAAAAAAAAAAAAATTGCACATTATAGTAAGTTAAGAATGTAAATATGTATATGATTGTACAGTTGAAGCGCCCACTTTGAATTTGAAATTAAATGTTATGAATGTCGTATAATTTGTAACGTAGGCGAATATACAAAATGGAAGATACACGCCCTGCCTCTAGGATAAGCAACCTACAAATGACTTAAAGAAGCCCACAGAAACACAGATTCGTCCGAGGTTTAAAAGAAAAAAACAAGAGTAGCTTTTCAGATTGGCTAAGTATCTTTCTAATTTAGCAACAACTGTAAATTAAGCATTTTTTGTACGAAGTCCAAGGATACATCTGCAAAATAAACATGTTTTAAACACAAAGCTTTATAAAATATATTTCATCTACATCTAATGAATTATATAGAAAACATGGTGTTTAAATGTTAAAGGAACCCCGGATTCCACTACCATATAGCAGAATTGCTAAAATAGAACATGTTAACAGAACATGTATGATCAAAACCATGAGTAGAATTTTTGATACCAGGATTGAAACACGCAGAATATAGACAGAAATATAAAAAAGTATAAATAATGAAATTAATAAATAGTATGTTGGCATATTTCGATTTCGAAAGTTTCATTCAACAGTACAATATTCCAAAGAAAAAACTCATGCAGTGATAGGCATACAGTGAAAGAGTAAACATTAAGTAATACTTTGTTTCATTAATTTCGTTCAACAGATCATTCCAAAACATAAATATTTCAGGTTGGTTTTTAAGCTCTTATGAATTCGTGACATCGCAGAGTCGATTGCTACGCTCAAACTCTCAAAGAGCAAAAGTCATATAAAGCAAATAATTAGACCATAAATAATAGTTTCTACAAAAAGTAAGGCCAATACAATTATTAGAAAATACCAAATCAATTTCCATACAATAACATCACATAAAAGAGGGGATAAACTATGTATTGAACAAGTTCAAATGAAATCGCGGCAAGGCCTTCAAGCAATGTGCTTGTCATAAGTAATACCTGTCAGTCGTGATATGATATTTTTATGTTTGATAATGAAGAAAAATGATAAAAATAAAGTCAGAGTAATTTGGCAGCGTAACAATACTATTTTGAAATAAATGTAAAATAGACAATTTAGTTTGAATTTCAATAGATGAAATTAGAGCATACCCATTTCCTTATTGTTACCTGAGAGTGCAGGAAAAAATCGTCTGTGCTGTGGGGATAGTATATACTCGCCTATAAGTCGGTTGTATTTTTTAAGCTTATATTAGGGGGACTCACCCTCTAAAATACCAATCGTTTTATAACTCGCCTATAAGTCGGACAAAGAGTTTTAGACCAAAGTTTAACTCCCAAAAAACCGACTTATAGGCGAGTATATACGGTAAATTTTCAGTTTTCTTGAATTCCTGATCCTTTCCCTGCAGACGGGCATATTTGTTTTTTCAAAGTACTTATACAAGGATGGCAAAAGCTGCACCCACACGGTACGTAGGAACAAGCAATTAGAATTTCTGTTTTGAATTTCTTTTTGTAGTTTCTATTTCTTTTAATGATGGAAGACAGGTAGTTAGTCTTCTTATGTTTGACATGATTGTGATATCATTTACAATTCAATGTAAACCCAACATTATAAAACCTTCAGAACTGAAGTTGTTCCAATATCTGACACGTATTGTAAAAAGCAACGTAGTAATTAAAAAAAAAACGGTGGACAAGCAAAACTAATCAACTTAAAGAAAAAAAAAAACTATTAGGAAAAATGTTGGTTGGTGAGATAAGTTTACAGCAAACATTATTGCTTTCTCTTTTTAACCTGAATTTTATTCTTCAGAAGGAGATAATTTCTTTATCCCTCTCTCTCTCTCTCTCTCTCTCTCTCTCTCTCTCTCAACAATTCAATTCAAGTATAACATGAAAACCGGAGGGGATGGCAATTTAACTATATACCAAATTGATTCTATTTGGTTTTAAGCTTTTGATTTAAGATATAAGGATATATATTGTGTAAAATTTTGAGATTTATTTGGGGGGGGGGGGCAGGGGGGGGTGTGTAAAAAACAGAATTATTAGAAAATTTTCAAAATTTGTATCACGATAAAACGTAAGGTTTCATACTTTTTATAAATGATACTTTGTTCCTCTTTGTTTCCTTTAAAATGCTTGCCTCAACATTCAAGCGGTGCTCTTAATCAATGAACACGACGATTTAAAATTTGCGACGAGTGACGTAACACAGAACTCCCTGTTATTTAAATCGGACTTAAACACACACAGATACATAAATGAGGATTTGAAGGTAGACAGTTTACAAATTAGATTTGAAAAAGTAATATACCCTATTCTGTGTTTTGTTAATTAGATATCTAAACTAACTCATGTGAAATTAGGGAAGTTTACTTCAAATCAAAATTTTAAAAAAGTTAAAGAAACGTCAGAATTGATTTCCGCAGAAAAAAAATTATAACAGGGAGCATATACAGCAAAACAGAAAAAAAAGAAAACGGCGCACAGTAGGAAGAAAAAGAATAATGAGTCAAATCCTCGTTATGCAGAGGGGACTTCTCAGTAATTAATAAATAGTTGATTATTTAATATTACATGTACACAACATTATCAGGAAGTCCTAAACTAAGAAGGAAACATTTCAACTCAGAGAGAAATAAGTAAAATATATTAATTCGTGTTTAGAACAGGGTTTTTAAAAAATCCTTAAATATGTGCTGTGTATGTGCAGTTTTTACATTTGAGTAGTAATAAACGCTTTTGAGTTGTAATGTTATTTCGTTTCGTCTCCAAAACATTTCAGAACTATAACACTCCAACAACAATTCACCGCTAAGAAATAAGTGAATAATGGTTTTCAATCAAAAGCCGATAAGTTCTGGAAAAATCGCGATGAAAAACACATCTGTACTAGTGAATGACAATTTATCTTCAAATAGACATATCTAAAGTAAGACTACTCTGTGATTTGATACTACATAAAAATATCCTGCATTTTCTGCAATTTTAACTTTTTCATTTAATATTGAATATTGAAATGTGTAATTCTGTATGATCTATCTATCTATCTATCTATCTATCTATCTATCTATCTATCTATCTATCTATCTATCTATATATATATATATATATATATATATATATATATATATATATATATATATATATATATATATATATATATATATATATATATATATATATATATATATATATATATATATACACACTAGACAAAATTGCTAACGCACCACCTAAATAAATTAACATTTTTCTTTTCAAAACTTGTTTATGATGTTTTTGATATATAATTATGTTACTTTAATAAAAAATGAGACAATTAAATGCTTTAACTGATAAATAACAACAATGTTTACTGAAGCGTAACCACTTCATTGAAAAAATTAAAAACATATCCATACTTTTTTGGTGGAATAAATTTCTAATATTTTCTTTGTAGTTATGTTCTTTATGTTTGTACTAATTAAAAACTCTGAAAAAAAGTTACACCGTATTCGGCGTTTGACTGTAGAAGGGCGTGCTAAGGCAGCCAGTATGGTGTCTGCAGGGGGTTCCTTTGAAGAAATTTGTGAAAAATTAAAAGAATTAAATGATTATGAATTTCTCTGGTGAAAAGTTGTTGAAAATGAATTATCGATCACAAAAATGTTTAGAAAAGATATCGACGGCATTAAGTGAGCACCACACAATAACTTCAAGATTGTTCCACAAAATTTGGGCAACCGGAAGTTGGGTGGATTTGGTAGGGACACCAAGGCACTGGATGACTACTAAGCGATATGGTAGTCAATCAGGATATATCATTTGATTTTTAAGTGAGAGACTGCTCCCGTAGCAACGTCACGGACCACCATCGGTAATAACCAACTTCATATCTTGAAAAAACGGTGCGCAGTGCACGTCGGGAAATTGATTTTCGGACAAGAAGGTCCTTTAAGGGTCTTGGCATGACACCAAGACATTTGTCAATGCAACTGTTTTGGAAAAGATGGCATATTTTATATACTAGTACCAATCAGGAAAATGATCAATTCACAAATAAGAATAATAAGTGGTGCGTTAGCAATTTTGTCTAGTATATATATATATATATATATATATATATATATATATATATATATATATATATATATATATATATATATATATATATATATATATATATATATATATATATTGCGTTAGGATGAACAAAAACCGCACAATTTCGCAATTATCCAAAACACTGGAATAAGTAATGATTTTGTTGTGACGTAATTTGATTTTTTTTTCTTTATCTTCTTTATCTTCAGAAATTCTAACAATTCCAAATTATGCAATGGCTTCAAACAAGATAAAAAGCGTATTCTTAGTTTGCCTTGTATTAAAATTCACCAAAGCAGAAAAGAAAGAAAAAAATGAAAAAATATAAACACATTTATAGTTAAGTGTGTTATCCCCATTTTATTGAAAGTGTTACGTATACACTTAAAATATATATATAAATATATATATATATATTTAGAAATTTGGAAATAACAAATATATTAATAGACCTTATCTCTTGATCTATAAATAAACTCTGAATAAACTCAAGCATTTTCAAAAAATGATCAGCAGGAATGTTGCAATGAAAATAAACTACATGCGGGAAAATAAATATAGCTCACGTTACATGTAAATCTTTGGTGCATGTGAAGGTTGAACTTCACTTTGAAAAATGAAAATCATATATGGATTAATTTGATCTCACTTTTTACCCCTAGATTTTGATTCCATAACAAATAAACACTTAAAATTTATTTCTATGAATGTGATTTTCTTTTGAAGGGTGTACATGTTACGGATTTATACCAATTTCATCAGTTTTAAACTAAAGTATTGCCATCTACAACAAATTTAAAACAACCATTTTAAAAAAAAAATAAAGACACCCAGAGATATATTTTATTGTTTGGTTCCCTAAATTAGTAAGGTTTACGTATGATGATTTCCAAGTTAAATTACCGATTGAATTGTACAATCACAAACACGGAAATTATGTTTTATCATTATAACATTTAAACATCCATTACCGACCTTTCACATCCCCGCGAGCTCTCTGTATTAATCAGGTCAATGGAGTAATCTACTCTAGACAATATAAGTATTAAAAAACGACTTAAAAATTAGTACGAAACATGTCAGTCAGATTAATTCCTATCGGTGGATAGCATTTGCATATATGGAAAAAAAAACAACTATGGAGTTTATGAAATGCAGAATATAAATGAGATTTTTGAAGACCCTGTAAAATCAATTCAAACGTCAGTAGCCCGTCTAGGTGTAAAAATTGACCATACTCAGTACATGATCTACTGTGAGAAGAGACATAAACATCATATTAGGGCGACAGCGGAATTTTACCTCATACATGTAGGTATGGGACTGTGACGATTGAAATATGAAGTCCTTCCGTTTGTAATGTAGTTTATGAGTTACAGTTTGTGGTACCTATGATTACGTATAAATTTACTCTATCTTATGAAAGTATCGATGTAATTTATTTAACAATTTAAGCTTAGGGAACTACAAGAACTCTTGACTTGTGCACCATTTAACAAGATTCTTAGATATTAAAAGTTCCTTTCTCCATCTTTTCTAACGGCATCTGCTCTCAGCATCCAGAATTAACTCCCCATCACAAAAGTTCAATTTCAAGAGTTATTTTACTTTAATTTAATAAAGTGGTAAATTGTACATGTATCTTTCTTAAAGATATAAAAAATGAATTCGATTCAAAATCTTTATTGTGTATGTATATAAAAGAAAAGGAACATCCAAACTAGAACAAATGTTTTTATTTACAAAATATAAAAATAACTGTAACATGAAGTAAATTATATTTTATTATGCTTCTCTCATAGAAAAGGATCAAGAAGTCAGAGCTATCTATCTTTGTAACAATCTTTTCCTTCTACATTCTCTCAAAGTAAAACAAAACGCAAGAAACATGATTTGAAAAATAATGACTGAGTATAAACTTATTGAAAAATCATCCACCACACCAGAAATTGCATTAGATGATACTGAGAGAGAAATGCAAGTGGCGTAAAACAAAAGAAAGTAAAGTAAATATACAACTTTTCTGGACATAATGTGGCAAAATGCCCAGGAATGACAGAAAAATATGTTTGCAAAAATACCAACTAAAAGACTAGACATCAAACTAGGGTTATTTGCGCAGTTATCATAGTAAATATGCTTTTGTTTAAGTTGTCGAAAGCAATACCAAGTTAAGAAAAGAAAAATGCCAAAATGGCCTAAAAATACATAAAAAGCTGGCTCCCATCCAACAACTGATGCAAATGTTCCAAACATAACAATTCGAATAAAAATTTCGATACCTTTTTCAGAAAATAACGCGAGTAAATAAGCAATTTCACGCAAAAAAGATACACATTTATTTCTGTACGATTTTCCAACCGTTCTTTTTGAATGCTCAAGCCTTTGGTCTTCGTCTTTATTGAAGTACTTTGTAGCAAAAAATACACTTAGTAGGGAAGATACGAAGTTAAGGACTAAAGAAATATCCTTTGTGTTGTGAAGATCTACAAAGGGAATGTATGTAAAATCAATATTGTTATAAATACTTTGAATCATCAGCTAGTTAAAAAAAAAAACAACTAATTATAGTGATGCATTTTGTAATTATGTGACTGTAAATGGCCTTATACTTTTGCCGCCCAAAATTTCTGCTATAAAAATCTTATGACTATAAGAACAAAAAAATATTTGTAGGGCTGATCTTTCATTTATATTAAATGTAAAAGGTTTTTCATTTGATGTAGATAATTTTAATGGTACAGTTTTGTTATCTTAATGATCTTACCTATATTTAAATCTTCATTTTCATACTTGATATACCACAGTAGAATGTTCTGAGGAATTCCCTCTATAGCAGCTTCGATCAACCAAAGAAACGTCAAAGCTTGTAAATACCACCTCACTTTCCAACGTTTCCAACCCATTAGCATTGTCCAACATAAACTGAAAATATAAAAAAAAAGAATCATAAATCAGAAAGTGAGAGTGGAAAAAAGTTACGCAAATAAAAGTCACTAAATCTCAGTTAACTTATCAAATATAATTGCTTAATTTGACAATAGAAACAAAACGAAAATAAAGTATCGGTAAAAGCATGTGGCTTCGATAAAAACGTAATGTTGCCTTTTTTTGCGAAACTTTTATTTTTATATTTTGAATTGGTTCGTATGAAAACAAAGGTTTCTATTTTTGTTGTAAAAAATTTTAAGCCACTTAATTTGAATAAAGAAATAAGTAAGAATTTAATTTCACAGAGAAATATTGATCACTTCTTTTATCCATATCTAATGTATATCCTTAAGGGGGGTTAATAAAGATAGAATTTAGTTTAATATGAAGTACTTACATGCAGCTTTTCAAAAATGGAGAACACGCAAGTAACACAAGAGCTAATCGACGTCGCTTATTTGATGGGTCCACGTGGTACCGAAGAGAATACAGCATTAATAAATATGACAGAAATGTTGAAATAATGTTTAAGGCCAGATAAATGATTGCAATTATTCTTTCCTTTTGCTTGAATAAATAGTAAATCATATATGTGTCCTGGAAGAAATCAAACATAAAGATCATCATGAAAATTGTCGTTGCGATTACAATAGCACATTTCACAATGCATTTCCCTATTGACTGGCATACAGATGTTCCCAATTCCTTTCGACCATGAAAATATTCATTTTGTTCATCAGTTCTAGTTATGACATGGATGTTGGTTTCTGGTGTAGCTTGTAAACTGCCAATGTCAAATTCTAGAAGAGGTTTCAGCTTTTCCTTGAGGGCGAAACAGAATAGAAGAAAAAGAAAAAGGAAGGAAGTAAATAATCCCAGGGAAATTTGGAAACATGTGGTCTGTTCGAGTGAAAAATCGAGGCCCTCAAGGTAGACTGAAAAAATTGTGAAATAGATAATCTTAAAGGTTGTATATTTTCCATCACTTCAAATTTCACCAACAAATCAGTTGCAACAGTATGATGAAATAAATTACTTCACGAATGTACTCACCTGAGTTGTTAATTTCAGCCATTTTAACGAGATAAAGTTGAATTTCTGGCAAATAATTTCTAAAACAAAACACCGTTTAATCGTGGGTAATAAATGCAAAGACTAGTTTGCTTTGTCCTTAACTCCTTGTTGCGAAAGTAGGACTAGACATGGATAGACTTACACATAGACTGTAGGCCAGTATTTAAATTAACTTTCAGTGTTGATTATAATCATTATATAATATTGAAATGAAAATCCTAAACTAATAATAACTTTTTATCTCCTTCTATTTATATCATTTGAAATACCCGAATATTTAAAGAAAACGATATATTTTTTAGTCAGTTGATTTCGATGAAAATAAACCGATTGTTAAAATGTTACCTATCTCAACGCTTGAGGTTCGGTTGCAATAAGGAAACATTATAATATTTTAATGTCTAAATAGGGAACTTATGGTTCAACTTAAAATTTCTATCCTACTGATAGAAACTGATGCTTCTTTAACAATTTAGGTTTCTTGTCTTTTGTTTTTATCAAGGAATCTAAAATGCAGACCTTTAAAGGGGAAACTGATTACTTTTTCTATAAATAGATCAGAATAAACTGCATTACATAATATATGCATAAAATAGTATTAAAATTAGAGCTGATATAAGGAGTAAATCTACAAAGATAATTATAGCGCAGATTTGGTTTCATCCGCATGAATAGATATACATGTATTTAATAGGGAAAAAATCCCATCATATTTTTTTTTTTTTTAATTTTCAGAATACATGTATTTTTATTACGCTTCATTCTTTCTAAACTGCTTGAATTACACGTTTTGATTTTGAAATTGCATCAACCAGATCACATCTATTGTTTCATTTATATTTCTTGATAAGCATTTAATTGACTCAGATAGCTATTTCAATAGCGAGTTCAAAAGACTTAATCCGCACCTAAATAATAATCATGCAAGGATATGTTCATGGGTGTTGTTATTCATTTCAAGATTTCTATATTACAATTAAACTTAAACTTGCGAAAAAATTGCTTTTTGCACGCTAGAACTTAATTTTTATTTCTTTTCTTTGCGACATATTAACAACGGCTACTTTCTATCATAAGGGAACAAGTCATCACTAATTTCATTGTTCGACATCCCAAAAACAACCATAAATGATTGACCCTGTTAACAAATGCTCACCTACTAGAGCAACTAGTACAAAGAAAACATTACATAGGATGCAAAGACAAATGACAAACAAACAGTTTGGCACTTCTAGTGAGCCAAATCTACCTCCATACCAATACGATTTCCCCAGTAAATTCTGTAATTCTCATCTGGGATATTATCTTCCTCAGGAGATGTACTACAGTTTTCCTGAAATTAAAAGCAGGGAGAAAACAAGAGATAGCAGAGGATATTAGATAATGAAAGGATATTTAAATTTTTGTCTTGAGATATGTGTGGCAGGTTGACTTTTTTGGAAGAAATAGACGTAATTGCATTTATCGACGATTTGATGGTTGTGACTGGCTTTCATCCCCGAAACCCAGAGCTTGGATGATATTAATACCGGGGCCGGACACAAAAGTTACAAAAGTATACATTTCTTTAAGTTGGAAAATGGATTTAACCTTGAATATATATATATATATATATATATATATATATATATATATATATATATATATATATATATATATATATATATATATATATATATATATATATATGTTGTATCTCTATGAAATAAAACATGCGGAGAGCGAATATCTTCATATCTGTATTTTTACAGGTCATAGGTCATTTCATTAGCTAATCACACAGCACATTAATATCTAGCATTCTACTAATCTCATAAAGTAAAAGAAATACGAAAGTAAAACAAATAACTGTTTTATTAAATGAAATTTTGTCAAAGTAGTGTCTCTGTGTCAACGTCATGATGAATATGCCTCACTGAAAGATAGACATAGTATATAATTAGTTTAATTTTATTGGAATGTTTGATTCCTAATCCTGAATATGAAATTAAGTGGGCTGGTGTCTCCATACCTTTTCCGACCGAGATTCTTCCAGCTTTTTTTATCCAACATTCGAAGTGTTTCTTATACCTTTTCAACTATTCAAAACCGATTCTTACGGAAACAAAAAAATCCCAGACAACAATCTGCTCACAATTGTTGATCACAAGTAGCTTGTCACATATTAATCGTTTCAAAAAGAGAACCCCTTCCCTATCCGAATTCAAAGCGTAACCTCTTTCCACACCGATTTACTCCTTGCGTCGTTTTGTCAAAATCTAGGACGGGGAGTTATTTCAATATTTGTATATGATTGCCCGTCTCAAGTGTATAAATAAGTAATAAATAATAAGTTTAAAAACTTCAGTGGGAAATGAGGTGAGTTGGTACTTCTGAGAAGGCCATTGCCCTTCACAAGGTTTGATCAAGTGACCGACCCACTTCATTTACCAGTGAAGTTTTTAAACGTTATGTATTTCTAAAATGATTGAATCACATTCTCTTTCATTGCATATCAAGTAAAATGCAGTAAGGAATAATAAAAAAAAAAACCACCATAGAATTTAAGGATTGCTGCCTTTAAACGATGTTGTTGAAATCCCTGTAACATCAACTTCTCTAAAGTATTTACAGCAGCAATTCTTCATTTACATGGAAATGTGTTTTGCACAGAAAAAGTAGAGAGAAATACTTACATTCCTTATCCAAATGTGAGCATGGGGATTTCAATACATTGAATAATTCGAGTCTTAAGACAATGAAAAGTTTTAAATCTTCAATCATCTTTTTCATATTATAGACCGATTTGTGATCTTTTTGTAAAATGACCAGGACGACAATTACAGTACCGACCGGACACAACCTAACACAAGAGCGACCCCAAAGCGTACCCGGGTTCGCTTCCTGGGTTCGCTCGGGGTCCGCTGCGTGTCCGCTTTCAGAAAATTCGGGACCGCTCTGGGTGCGCTTCGGGTTCGCTCTGCGTTCGCTCGGGGTCAGCTCTGGGTCCGCTAGAGCGAACCCGGTGTTCGCTTTCCGGGTTCGCTTTACGCACTCATGCGTGAAGCGAACCCCGCTTTAATCTTGCCGCCAATAAGCCCCGCCCCTTGTATATTCCAAATACAGTAGTGAAATCGATCATTACTGTTTTTATGGCGATCGAAACATGTACATGTAAGTGACAATATGGAGAATGTTGATAAATTTTCAAGAATTTCACCGTACATTCGACGTAGAATTATCACTTTTATTTTTCTTAACTTAAAAGCGAAGTATATCTCGAAAGAAAAAGGAGAAAATGTGTTAAATTTATTCTCAATGTATCGGATGGAGTGAAATTGAGTATCTTACTTAAAAAAAGCTTTCAAATTCATTTGTTTACATTATTCATGCGTTTTTAAATAAGTTGGAACTTCCAATTGTAATTGCAATTACTAAATCGTAATTTAAATGTTTGAAAGACAAACAACTGAATTATGATCTTATCTATGAAATAACTGAGACATACTGTACACGTAAAGTGCTAAGTTTCCATATTTAGCAGTTTACATTTAAGCTAGGTTGTCGTCCATTACATGTATATGTAGGTCGTGATAATCACTAAAAATTTTCATACAGTGTAGCTTGAGTTTCGTTTTACAGATCATTTATAATTTACTTCCATGCTATAAATCATTGTTTTATAAGGCGAGTTTAACGGAAGACTTATAAAAAAAAAAAAACAACAATCAAAAAACCAAAGCAAACAAACAAAAATAACTGGTCCACTGATAAGAATATATAATTTTTTTAAAGTTGTTTTCAAATACATGTAAATGATCATTTGAATAGTTTGTGTTCCTTACTGGTTCATGACCCCCCACCCCCCCCCACCCGTCCCACTACATACATGTACATACTGGAGCGGCATGTTAACAAAGAAAATTCTAAATGTTTAAAAATAAATGAAAACAAGAAAAAAAAAAAAAAAAACAAACAAACAAACAAAACAAGAATTTAATAAATGTAAACTCGCATGATTAAGTAGATGAAATTAAGATAATAACGCCCGATGTGTGTGTGTGTGTGTGTGTGTGTGTGTCTGTGTGTGTGTGTTTGTTTTATTTCGATGAGTCCCCCACCCCTCTCCGTACTCGAATTGTTTTCTAAGGGCCGGTTGTAGCGATTTTAAATTCAAATAATATACAGTGTTCTCTCTCTCTCTCGTAAAGCTAGAGATATATATATTTATATCGACGTAAAGGAAAGTGAAAAGCATTTTTACGTTTTTTTTTGTTTTTTTTTTTTTTTTCAAAATTCAAAAACGTACAATGTAAGGTCTACATGTAGGATAATTAGAATAATGGCAAAATAATCTTTCCTTATATACATGTATTTAAATCAAGCTATTTATTAAATTTTGGTAAAAGATTAATTAAAAAAAATAGCAGTTAAAAAAAATGAGATTTTTTTCCCTCCAATTTACGTATTGACATAATGCACATTTATACTGTACAATGTTCATTTAATATTTTTAATATTTTTCATGATCAATTATTAAGATCGATAATTTCGATGTTGATCTGGATAAATTAAAGCGTGCATGTTAATTGAAATAATAAATACAAAATAATTAAATTAAAGCACGTACATGTTCTTATACTGTATCTTGAGATAATAAATTAAAATTCTATAATTTATCGAAGACCATTTTTTTTAATTCTTTTTTTTTTAGTAACAATTGTTATAACCATTATATTATCTTCTTTTTTCTATTATGAATTAAAGTACTTATTGTCTGATAAATTTACGCAATGTATATTTATATATTAATGGATTTTAAAAATATAAAGAAAATAAATATGTAACTATACATGTAACATGCTACCTGGATAATAAAAATATATAATGTATTAATAGATTTTAAAAATAAAATATAATGAAAATAGATGTGTAAATATTGCTTGTTGTCTGGAGAATTAAAATATATAAATATAAAATCATGTTTAAAAATCATATTAATAATATTTTTACACTGTACATTCACACGCTTTGCTTGTACAATGTTTAGATTACGAACTGGCATGTTAACTGGTCGATGCGCTGATGGTCAACGCATTTTATCACTTATCCTGATTGACAGACCTGTTCGGCATGTTGATTGGTCGACGCGCTGATGAATTAATCGTTAATCCTGATTGACAACTCTGTTACGCAACACCGAACGCGCGTTCGCTTTCTGGGACCGCTACTGAATTTCGGGTTCGCTTTCAGCATTCGCTCTGGGTCCGCTCTGGGTTCGCTACGGGTGCACTCCGGATTCGCTCGGGGTAAGCACTAGCGGACCCCAAGCTAACCCAGAGAGCGAACCCGGGTGCGCTTTGGGTTCGCTTTCTGTTAGGTTGTGTCTGGTCGGTACTGTAATATTATTTACAGTTTAATGCTAATACATGAAACTATCAAAATCAAGTCGTATAGACGACAAGGGCCAACTAACAACTAAATTGTATGAAAAGAGAAGACTTCAGATTTTCCATTGTCAACTTTCCATATCTATGTTGTACATGTAATACCCCTCTTCGCCTGCATATGGTGTTTACATCTCCCAACTTATTCGATTCTCAAGAGTATGCTCCGAGTACGATCCATTTTTAAACCGAACCACTTTAGAGAAGTTGATGCTACAGTGATATCAATAACCTCGTTTAAAGGCAACATTTTATACATTTTGTGGTAGTTTTAAAGACCTAGCTAGCAAGTACATGTATATATTATAGGGACGTATTTTGACTTAAGTGTTTCATACCAATTTTTAGGCCTTTCTTTTTATACTGAATTTGACTACGGAATGTTTCGTCTACCTGTCATTAAATATGGTTCAAGGAGGGTATGACCAGTCAATAGGGGATGCTTATTCCTTCTAGGCACTTGACCCTACCTCTAACATTTCTACGGGTCTGTGTTTTATGCACTTTTCACAGAATTGTATCCTTAATAGATCCATCACTGTCCATTATCTTCACCTTTTTTCATGTAAAGATCCTATGTAAATTGTATTTGACAGCCAAATGTTTTCCATATATGCATCGATAAATTGAAATATCTTATTTTAAAATTTGAGATAAAAATCTTTTTATTTATTAAATATTTGTTCAACCTATATATAATGATAGCCCATAACTATCTTTAAGATCTGAAAGCCTATTTCATTTCACAGCAATACTACTCAATAAAGGTTAACTACACAAACCACATTCTTGAATTTTGACATATACATATGCAGGTATATATGTTATGAATGTCTAAATTTAAGGCATATACTTATACTTCTAATAATGAATATTACAAATAAATTATTGCAAGTTATTCATTAAAAAAATTGTAGTGTAAAGCTGGAAAACGTTTTTTTTTTTTTTTACATCAAATACTAGTATTTGTTTTATGGTACTTTCTAGCCATAGAAATTCAGAATTAAATAATTAAAAAAATAAAGGCATTGTGCAGTTATACGATCTATATTTCATATGCGTTATATAACAATAACGTTTTACAAAACTGTCGCAACGTACATCATATAAATAAAATTGAAAAATGTATTACTAAATTTCAATCATATCTGTTAAACATTAATTAAATTTGTTTGTAAACATCATGATCTGGATTTTATTTATCAGGATACATTTTTAACAAAAATTAACACAAATTTAACACAATTACTTAAAGTCTTCTCATGAGTTTTTATTGAAAGCATCGTACAGTTTAATATTTGAAACCAGCATCCGTTGTGTTTTGGTTTGAATGGAGCAACATTTTACCTTTAAATAATTGATGCTCAAAAGACAATCCGTGACTAGTTTAATCGTATTTGTGCTCTTTGGAGTGTCAACTAGTGTTTTGACTTAAATTCATATAAAAAAAAATTGTGTTTTATTTTTCATACCAATTGTTAGGCCATCTTTATACTAAATGTGAACACAAAATATTATGTCTATCTGTATCAATGTGACAGAGGATGCTTACTTCTTCCAGGCATCTGATCCCACCTCTGGAATTTCAAGGAGTTCATGTTTTATGCCCTGTTCATAAATATATTGTCTGAAGTTTTTTTTCTTTTAGATCGATCACTGTTCGTTTCCTTTACCTTCTTCATTATACATGTATTAAGGAACATCTTCAAGAGGCAGGAGTGCTGAACCCTCATTGTTGATGGACTTTGAATCCTATATACTGAATATTCTTAACTGCCAAGATAGTATATATTGCTGTCTTGCCAAGAATTACATCATTTTGTAAAGCAGTTGACAGGGGCCTATCCTAAGAATATGGCTGAAAACATAAACACTTTTACGCAAGATATGATAACCATCAATCTTGACTTGCATGGAAATAAACTATTACACAGAGTCTATGTAGCTGAATAGTGATTATATTCTAATTACCGCAACATTAAAAGACGATGACCAATAATTCAACATTTTAAAAGTAATCACATTTTTGCATTAAATGAAGATGTTAAAAAGCACAAACTGCACACAAGCAAAAATACATATTTATATATTTATTACCCATGCAGGTACGTTAAGGCTTCCCATAGAATATCGCAGTGTATGTACTCTGTGCCTTCAAATCTCTGAACTACAAATGTATGACGTCTTAATTGAAAATGACGTCAAGTCACTGAAAACTTGAGATGTTATGATGGGGAGAGTGTCATAAAGTTTACACCTTATTTTCAATCTGCATATAAAATGTAAGAAAGCTATTATAGGATTAAACGTTCTTTTTTCAGAATTTATCGATGTGTAAACTCATGCCTTTGTACTCACAAACTGAATAAAATTGAGGAGCACTTTTATGTAAAGTTTGTGAGTACAAAGGCATGAGTTTAAACATCGACAAATTCTGAAAAAAGAACGTTTAATTCTTATAATTCCAATTACTAAGTTTTAAAATTATTTCTGTTTGAAGCCTCCATACAATCTGTTATTTCTGTACAGCGTAGGAATACTTACTATGTCGAAATGAATCGCAATCGAGATGAACGTCAAAAAATTCAACTTTAATTGTCAAAACATTTAATAAAATAAGCTTATGAAAACTCTTAGAATATTGTTTAAGTCAACAAATATCGTAAATACTTCAAAAGAATTCGTCCTTGACCATGCATATAGGCCATGTTCACAATATATCGG
The DNA here is from genome assembly GCF_033153115.1 of Saccostrea echinata. Taxonomy (NCBI): domain Eukaryota; kingdom Metazoa; phylum Mollusca; class Bivalvia; order Ostreida; family Ostreidae; genus Saccostrea; species Saccostrea echinata. Next base: position 617,960 of record NW_026889767.1, read on the forward strand.
CAGACGCTCTAAAACGAAAGTAGAAGACGACGAAAACCTTGTTTTGCTCTGGTTTGTTCAAAGACGGGACAGAATATAGGATGTAGAAAAATGAATTTGATGCTAATAAGGCAAGAGTCTAAGGTACGTTTCTCTTTCCTATCACAGCGCGACCGAGAACTGAGCTGATTTGTTTTGTAGGCCTTTTAGGAACGTCGAGAATGTGACTTCAAAGATTTAAAATTTACACTCACGATTTGACAGTGACATAAACATAATATTCCTGTATGTCAGTCCTGTATGTCGTCAGTTTTGTTTTTATTTAATTTCAAGTTTTTTTTATTGTTTAGCTAAAACACAGAATAGAAGTAGACCTAACGATTTGTTTATTTATTTTTTTTTTTTACAATAAAAGCTAGATCAAGAAAGTAGTTCTGATTGAGAATGTATCGATGTGTAAACTTTTTCTTGAATTTGTTCTCGTCCAATAAAAACACAGGAAATCAATAAATAAAATTAAGATTGGAATTATAATAAAATAAACGTGTTTTAATCGTATTTTTTAAATCTTATATGTCCGAATATTTAAAAATACTTTGCTTTATTACTCTTGTTTAAAATTCAGCGTGTTTAAAATATATACGAAAAATGAACGTTTGACATTTACCCTGTTTTATACCCGTAGAATTTTATAATATGTGTATAAATAAGCCTGGCGCAGGTGATTAATGAGGATTTATTTGAGATCTTTTCTGAAAATCTGGAAGAGGAGTTTTCCCTCTAACTGAATCTTGCTTGGGAAAATATTGTGATAGCTTTGTTTTAATACCCATGACGATATTGTTTGGAAAATACCCCCAAATTTGTCATTAAGTTGAAATTACTGTGAAATATTTTGTACCCGAGTTATAGTATAACTTTTCCCAAGCACATTTCAGGTACACAAGGATAGGACAAGTTTATTTATATGACACAATGTTAATAATAATCAGCTGCGCCGAAGCGATTTATGTGAAGCACTTCGAAAAAGTATATATGGCCGTCACGTGATCGACGAAGTCATGTGATATCATAACAAATATGTTTATATATAGCCGAGAGAACACTTTATATAAGATGGCCGATCTTAAGTACATAACTTACAAATTAAAATCAAAACTGACCTTGCAACGCAGTGTTTTGATCTGAACGCATTTAAGGCTTCGGGAAGCCATAACATTGCTTCGCAAAATGGTAATCACCATAAAGCAAAAAACTTCTGTCAAACAAAAGCACACTTATAGGGAAAAATAAAGCAAGCACGGTTTCCTCTGAATTGCATAAGGAAAATTCAAGATATGCAGTGTGTTTAAAAACCAAAATGGGTTGCGTGCCTATCACTTAGAATGATCTAGCAGTATTTTCAAACAGATACCAAAGGATTTAAAGAATACCAGGCTATACCTATTTCATATTCTGCATTTCATGTGAAAACTAGAATTCTTTAAAGCACTACTTTCATTTTTCATTTTTTTAATGATCTAATTGCATGTATCTATATCAAAGAAAGACTTGTCTGATTTATACGAAAGGAAAAAAAAAGAGTGACCTGCTTTACAATGGCATTAAAAAATTATACTGTAATATTTTTAAACGATTAGGAATGATAAAAAAAATAAATAAATAAAAACTGATAACAGGTATATGAAAACGACATTTTAATTTAAAAAAATCAGTCTAATTAATAGCTGATGATTTGTTTTTAGAGAAAATGCAAGCAATTAATAAAGCCAACGCACGGAGCCCAGGATATATACATTTCTTTCACAGGAAATCAACAATTGAAAATTTTTTCCCAAAATTTGAAAAGCGTCTCAACTGATGCTATTTTTCATTTTTTGTCTCAAATGTGTGCGGAGTAAAAGTAGTATAATTTGAGGCACAACTGTAGTAGGTAAGAGAATCACATACATCGTCAATCCACCTGCAAGTGATGTATTAGCAATACAAAGAGCCAAGTTTACAATGTAAAACAAAGCATAGTATCGTATATACAAATCTTTTTTCTTCCATACAAATCGAAACAACCATTCGTAGCAAAAGAAAAGGTTTGCAAATGCACCAACTATAGTACTGATAATGATAAGTGGCCTAAGACAAGTATCCTTCGAATAATCTGAAGGTGTCTTTCTCAAACAATATACAGAAGAAAACAATAAAATGAAAATGTAAACACCGAAAAAGTATCCAAATACCTTAAACCCAAATTCTTGTATAAACTTTGTGAAAATAATACACCTTGGAACAAATTCAAAAGCCCTTCCAATATACACAATGACAAAATAAATATACCATAATTTTGAATTATTGTCCTTATATTTTTCCCAATAATGTTCTTTTTCAGCAGGTTGAATTATATTTTTCAATTTCTCTTCATACACTGTTCTTGAATCCTCCTCTCTGTCTAGAGTTGTTGTTGCAGATATAATGGAGAGCGACACGGTTAGAATGGACACCAATGCAAACCACTTCTGTATGCTTTGTAAACCTACAAACAGTTATACACTTATACAATTACATGTAAATCCAGCATACCCATCTGCACATAATTCATTCAAGCATTCACTTCCATGATCTAAATGCATGACAACTTGAAAATTTATTTCATAATAAAATTTGGCCATCACTAAGGAATCTCTATATTCCTTCAGATCTTGAATGAATTGATAAAAAGTCTTACTTTGAAATAATGTTTGACTCTCTGTGAGGAAAATGTAATACTCGAAAATAAACTGCGGGATCCCCTCAATGCACACTTCCAAAAGCTGCAGGAATGTAAGAGCTTGGAGGTACCATCTTTTTTGCCAGGACTGCTCACCTATATTTACTATCCAACCATAACTGTAACATTATGTAAATAATTATGTGTTTGATAACCTATTCGCTCTTTAAAAAATATGCCTTATCTAAAGCTGAAAAAAGCATAATTTTAAGGTCATTTATTCTTTTTATATATTTTTCTTTGTTTTTCTCTTATTGAAGAATGTTTTCGGGGACATTCAATTTATAATTCTTAAAGAAATTTTTATATTTTACATTTTAAGACATCGTTCAAAACATAAACAAATGATGTTGTTTTTTAATTTAAAGGAAATTTGAATAAGAAACTTACATAATTGCTTTAGCAAAAGGTGAAGTAAGTACGATCAGAAACCCAAAAAGGCAGGACAGTTCAACATGTGTAACTGCTAGATAAAGAAGAATTGGTATCGAAACTAAAACGGATGTTGCACCTGGTGCAATCGACAACATGAAGTCTTGAAATTCTCCTCTAATGAAATACTCTGATGATAATACTGCATCAGTAATAAAATCATACAAGTACAGAGACATAAGACAAAAATAAACAAAACGCCAGAAAATAGGACAACATAGGCAACCATCATCTGTCTTTCCCTGTTTAATGGCAGGTCTTTCTTGATTATTAGTGGAACCTGAAACGCTTCTGGTATGCTGATTATTGTTGGATACAGATGCATTCCGACACTCTTCCATATCATTTGGAATAGACATAATATGACTCATTCGTGTATGTTGGGGTATAGGTGTCTGAATTAGTAATCCTGAATTGTATGGATATGTCTGCAAACTGGAGTGGTTGAAAACCTTCATGCTACCAGAGGGATTGATCACTGTAACGTGGCGGGTATTATAAGTATTACCAGGATGTTGATCGACGTGGGAAGAATGCCACGAATTCAACCAATTCATTTGAATACGATTGTTTCTTTGGTTATTCATAGGAAATGTTGCAGTTCAATCTGAGATGGTAGAGCAGCGATATTCATTATCTCCGCTGCTAGCCCCAATATTGATTTCTAACAGCTTTTTGAGTCTTTTGCGAAAACATCTTTGGAATCCACAAATTAATGCAGCGGTAACAACTGCTATGATTTCATATACCACTTTGCATACTACCGATTCTGAAATGTTCAGTTTTAAATACAGGTAATAAATAGCTCCATTTCACATTGTTATTTTTATTTATGCATAATGTGTCTTTATTTGCAAGCTTTGTTATTTTGGCTTACTGAAGTGAACACAATGTTGTAGTAAGTTTAGATTTGAAATTGGTAAAAAAAAAAAAAAAAAAAAAAAAAAAAAAAAAAAAAAAAAAAAAGAACGGTATTGTTAATTGTTTGATTTATTTCTCTATATATTCTAGTAAGGGAAGGACATAATAAAGTTAGTTTAGAACCGAACTTACCCAGACTTTATAGTGACTTCCTTCAGTCAGTTTAGAACCTAACCCTGTCAGGCAGAAACTTAACACACTAGGAATAACGTTTTCATATAACTTAAGTTGGTCATCCCATATTGAAATCTTACTATTAAATGCATACAAGAAATTGGGTCTTTTGAAAAAACTAAAATTTAAAAAAAACTCTTTCACTCATGTATACATCATTTATCCGCCCTCAACTTGAATATGCGTCACTCCTTCAACTTCAAAATTAACTTAAAGTCAGTTATTTTTAATTTTATAATACATGTACATGTAATTCTGTATATAGTTATTTTTTCCAATAATCTAAATGTCAATTATTCAGCATTTTCTTTTCGACAATGCAAGATCGAACATTTAAACACGTCATAAAATCATTAAGACACATTTATCTGCATCATACATTTACATACTGTACGTGTACATAAATTAGCGTATTAAAATTTTAAGCGCATTCATTGTGAATGGAGTTGTTGGCGAAATCAGGAATTAGCGCTATACATGTCCGTGTCGTGTATTTTATTTATAAATGATTTCTTAGCGGTATTCATGAAATTGTGCATTGTTGTCTGTGCAAAATCCGCTAAAATATAAAGCTTTTTAAGCACACTTACGGTATGTACGAGGGTTGCTAGAAAAGTTAGCGGACAAGTTCTGTTGTGAGCGTGCTATTTGCAGGAAATCAGTAAAACTCAGCAGGTAAAGAGTATACAAACGTTCCAGTTAATATGCAAAAATTGGCGTTTTTCCAACCATATTTTGAAAAATATACAACAAAATCGTTTAGATAAAACATGTTTCAAGGAGCATGTCACTTTTTCGAACATTTACATTTCAGACACATAATTTTGAAATTAAAAATTTCACTGTTGTAGCGCTTAAGATTTATGATATTTCACCTCTTCCTAAGATATTCATGAATCGGCATTGGCGATATTTTAAATTAAATTGGAGGAGTTATGACTGTTTTATCATTAATAATAGATGATCAATGCGTAGAAAGAAAGCCAAAAAAAAAAAAATGGTAACGTCATTGAACGTCTTGGAGCACCGAGCAATCGAAAAATTATGTGTGCAGACTTGAATATGCCCCAAAAGGACTAAAATGTTTTTGGAAGCTGCTGGGGATGGCTGAAACGTATCTAGTATACTATAGTGTTCAAGTGGTATCAACTTTGTTAGAATAAAAGAATAGATATTCTTGATTATCAACTCCTGCGATACCCCAATATCATGCTCATCGCATGGACGTTGTGCCTATGTATTTTACTTTATTTCTCATATCTGAACTGCGTAGACATTGTTTTGAAGGAAGACATTAACAAATGTAACATGTCTTGATATACTTATTCCATGTTCAAGTTAGAAAAAGACATGAAACGTGTATAGAAATGAAAGATATTTAGAACTGTGAAAAAAAGCTCCACAGGTCTGAAATCAGGTTGTCACTTCACCAAACGTCATGAAACGTCAGGTCATTGCTCCGTGAATCCTATGACCGCGCAGTAAAAATCAATGTATACCAAAATTTAAGTAAATGGACCTGATCTTTTCCTTACTAATTAACAACAGATAAGAATTTAAGTAGACATTCGTCATTCTTCAAAGAATACGATAAATTTTCCGTAAATGAACCTGTCTGTAAACTTGTTCAACAACCCTCATACATCATGTAGATTTTGAATTTTTTAGGTGTAGGTATATGCAAAATTTACAACATGATAACACATCATGTTGTTTTTCCCCTTCACCTCCATCTAGTAAATTCAAATTTTAACATTATATATATAGACCCACCCCATCCCTTCTTTTTGGCAAAATTGAGACAATAAAGTGGTAGGGTCTGACCGTATTTCATAAAAGAGTAGAGAGGGAACATCTGGCTAATCCTATAAAAACTTCCACACTCAATTATTGATCAAAAGTCTATTCTCGGAAAAAAAAGTGTCTGTGTGAATGTCAAAATAATTAAATCGTTAGAATTAAATTTGGTATTATTTTAATCAATTTGATTATTAAAAAAAAGAAAAGGAAAAAAAAAAAACCAGAAAAAATCAACTCAATCAATAGCAATCAATATGCAGTTACCATAAAAGTATTTACCTACCTTCAGAACATATCAATCCCATCTGAAGTAAAATTTAGAAAAAAAAAAATATTTATTAAAGCCATCTAGTAATTGGGAAAAAAAAAATCTACAGGTATTTACATACTTTCGGTTTAGTTTTCAAAAACTGCAACGTCGAGGTTTATGTCTCGATCAATACAACTCTCCTAATAACCGTATTTTCTTTATCAGTAAATAAAAAATGTGTGTCACCCAGAAATTGCATAACACACTAGAAGTGTGCAATATACAAACAGTTCGTGCAAGGCTGTGCATTTTTCCTATGCTTTGAACTATTGACATATGGGTTTCGTTGTAAACTAAACTAAAACACGTGTTATCCTTAATTTACAAATTCAACGCGGAATCACAGGCCTTAAGATTGTTTTACTCTGACTGACATAATGTGGGTATAAAAAGTCAATGTTTGGATCTTCTCTGATAGAGTACATCTCTAGGAGATTAAGGCGGTCACTGATTCTTTTTTATGGCCTGTTTCAATGTCTTTGAATACCTGCGTTGTATTCCCAGCGTCTTCGTCATATTGTGCAGTTACATCGAGCTTTTCGAAAGATGTCGTTTTCGTCGAGCACTTTCTTTTTCTCTTATTTTCTTGTTATGTTCTGCAGAATTCTGCTCGATAGTACATAAAATACATTGGCGTAGCTACCATGTATGCTTGTATGAACTAGCATGCACATCATTTTACATAAAAAGTAAATAAAATATATTTTTCAATTATATTGAAAAAGATAAAAGTTATAAACGTATAAGTACATATAAAGTTGAATTTACATATTATATTTTTTAAAATATGTTACCTTTAATCAGGAACAGTGTATGCCCATACCTGAATAGGAACTGTGTTTCTCATATTACATTTAGAAACTGAATTAAAATTGGGAGTACTGTGTTACCTCCTTCATAGCCATGTCAATTTTTAACTTATATAGTTTATGTGCAATTGACACTTATAATATCCAATATTTTTTTTTTTTTTGATAAGTGCATTTATTTAATAACATCTATTCTCAAACTAATTCGCAAATGTACAATTCTGTGATTAAGCAATTTTATTATTTCCTAAAAAAAAAATGTTCAAGCACGAGAGCTAAAATTGTAAAGGCAGCTTTCCTCAAAAATTCAACTGATTATTTTTTCTTCAAATGAATGAAATTTTAAGATTGAATGAATCAAGAAATCAAAAAAATAATGTCCCCCCCCCCTAAAAAAACACAATGAAACTTTATTTAGAATATGCTAAGCGACTTCTATAATTTAGTTTTTCGGTGACCCATGAAGTTATAATTTGTCCACTTTGTGAGTCAAGAACACACATGTCCAAAGTTTTTTTTTTTTTTTTTTTTTTTTTTTTATCGTTGTTATCTTTCTTAACTTTTGCAAAAACATTGCCGAAACATTTTATATGGGTCATAAATAAAATACTTTAGTTAATAGATGTTTCTAAACAACGATAACTAAAAGAATCTTATTAAATTTAATACGCTCTCTTCTATTATTTGTGTTGTATTTCGTATTCCAAAAACTGTACCCCAATAATATTTTCTTCAACTTATTTTATGATTTTATTTGTGTTTGAATCGTCAGAATCTAGACCCCCAGTCAAGTTGAGCATGCACTTCTTGCCTAGCTACGCCACTGAAATAATGCCTTATCCCTATTTTAGCAGCTCCTTGTATGCCCCCCGTTTTTGCAGGGGCATACCATAAGCTAATAAGTGACAGTATGCAATTTTTTTTTGTTTGAATAATCTTGTAGATATCTCTTTTAAGATATGGTCTAAGCATACCAATATTAGTTCTGAATGATTTTTAATTTTTTTTTAAATTGTGATAGACGTCGTGATTTTCTATTAGATAACCCTTTATAAATGAAAAGTAAGATAATAATTTTATTATCTGCAGAACAACAGGCCAACAGGCAAATAAAATCCTTAAATCTTTACATAGTTCAGAATGCAACTAATGTCTTAAAGGATTATATCAAGTTGGCAATGGCTTTCGAAATGTAGACTTAGACGTAACCCTAGTTACATCAATTTGGTTGTCAGTACCTCCCTCGGATATTTCTCATACCCTGAACAACCTTTCTTTTTGGAATGAACGTGAAGACATTAAAAAGCATGTGAAGAGGATTGATGATAGAAAAGTTGAAGTCATAGGATGTATTATAAAGCTTTGTTGTTAATTTGCTATGTCTAATGTCAATATCTCTCTGTAGAAAAACATCCGAGCATTTCTCACTTCTCATTAAGATTTTCAATGGCCAAAATATGATGTTTATTTGTTCAAAAAGTCACACAAAAATTTCTGCACATTAGTTTGCAGCATTTTCATTCAATAATAAACAATATTTAAACTATTTTGATATCGTTAAGATTATATATTTTGCCAGGACTTCATCTGGTTAAATTATATATGTAGAAAAAATTGTAATAGAGGTAAGAAAATTAAAAGATACGATTAAAGTACCAAAACGTAGAGCAATATGTAATTTTACCGTTGCTCGTTTAGCTGCACACTGACCCTAATTATCATTGCAAATTTTTGTTATGCTATATCCATATATATCTAAAATATAATTCTCAAAAAAATCCTCGACTAAAGCGTGTTAGGAGTGAAATATCTCTATTTTATATAAGAGTCAATAATATGGTTAATTGAGGAAATAAGGAAACATACATATTAGTAAAATAAAAATAGAAGAAAAAATCAGGAACAACAGGCCCTTACAAATTACGAAGAATTGTTATCTCAATAGGATTGCTTATTTAAACTGTTGCTGCTTAAAACTGCTGGTTCTTTGACGTATTTTTAAAACACTGTTATAGGGCAGTCATAGCAACATAATTTTTAAAAAGTATTATGATTTGTATCGGATATTCTAATTATATAGTACATGTTTCAAACCATTTGCTTTCAAATATAAGCTTATGCATCCCCCATGCATAGACACTCATGTGGGTTTTCGTAAGGCTTAAACCAAAGAGGGTTAACGAGGTACAGATATAATTGTATGTTGGGGGGGGGGGTTAATAATCAGAAGATACACGCCGAATGTGTACTATTCACTACATATTGCTACCCTTTCGGGACTTACTCACTTTCCCCTTTTGTTTGATAAACATTTTAAAGTGTAAAGGAGAGGTTTTGTTGATTACAGACTATACAATTACAATCAGTGAACTACTTAAGTGGCTTTTTATTCCAAATGGAAATCTAACAATTCATATATATATATATATATATATATATATATATATATATATATATATATATATATATATATATATATATATATATATATATATATATATATATATATATATATATATATATATTAATTTATGTGGTAAAATTTAGAAGTTAGTTTCAGAACTAAGGATTATGTCCCTCAGCTCCGATCCTTCGACGTATTTATTCCAGTCTTTAGCACCCCCTTTTCAGCTCTTCAAAACTTTTTTTGATTTAATATTTCGAATTTCCAACGTTTTGGCATGACCATTACTGAAGAGACATAATTTGTCTGCTGCATCAAAACCGGTACCGTATAAATCTACACATAGAAATGTCTTTCATATATTTTCAAATTGTTTTTCTTTGTAAAAGCCATGTAACTATGTTAAGAAAAGTTAGATTTTTACCTAAGCTATTTTCCCTTACCAGAGGAACCTGCTTCAAAAAACCCTTATGTCAACGTATATTCATTGTAAAGACTTTTATCCTGTACTAAATGTTATTGCGTTCCGCGTCAATATAAAGTTAAGAGCTTTTTCCTAAGTAATTGACTCGATTTTCTTACTATAAGCAACTGATTCCATTATCTTACTACAAATTCAATTTGTACACTTAATATTTTCCATATGTAAATTTCTGAATCGATGTTAATGGATTTATGAAAAGATCACACCTGTGAGAACTACCTTGTTTCCAGTCCTTCAGAGAGTGACATTATCAACAGCCAGGTTAAGACCGAGATCTGCCAGACCTAGAAAATACGCTATAGGCGGTTTGGTTAATTGAGGGAATATCTAAAGTAAAAATAAAAGAAAAGAAAACTGCGACACTGAAGTCTAAAGGATTAAGTAAAATAGTGTAATTTTAATAAATGAAAGTGCTTATACTTTCAAATAAATTTAATGTGTTTATACTTTCAAATAAATTTAATGGGCTTTTTGTATTTGTTTTTTTTTGTTTTTTTTTGTTTTTTTTGTTTTTTTGTTTTTTTTGTTTGTTTGTTTGTTTGTTTGTTTTTTCTTAATAAATCAGATTTCACTCATAACAGGCCTAAAGGATGCTCATATTCTCGATCCTAGAAATGATACAACTAGTGCAAATCAAACTAAGATTTTCGAAGTCATAAACCTGCTGTTTATAGATAGGAACACAACGGTAATGTTCTGATTCCTCCCATCCCTTGTGTTATTTGATGAAGACATAAATCATGTGTCAATGTGGAGCGGCTTGCTAGTATGGACCACAGCTAGGTGAATATTGCAGATGTGACCATCTGGACTCATTGTAGACATTAAACTGAATTATCGGCCCAAAATGTTGATAACATTGGCATGTTGCTTACAGTCTTTTTTACTATTTTATAAATGCTGTCTAAATTAAGGGAATAATCATTAGATCAAAAACTAAAACATTAAGTGTTATGAGAGGAGATGCGCATAAGTGATGAGTACCCACGGACGCACAGAAGGTACATTCCATCACTAAATATCTCCCACCTGAAAAGGGGAGATATAAAGGTGATTCTTTTACTCGTTATCCTTTATTTTTATTTACATTACCGTATCTGGTTTATATTAATCTTTTTGCATAGTTTTTCCTTTACATTTTTGTTAATAATTCATTAACATACAGTTACTTGTATCATCAAACCCGACCTGTACTTCTTCATGTTCAAAAGAATAATGTATTTTTTATGATCATTATGGCATGTCAAACGTTGCAATATTTGGACAATTTCATTTGTCTTGTATTTTTTTTTTCTATTTATATTCTAAAAATTTTCCATTTTGCATTGTATACTTTCCCATTTGTATTGTATAATTTTTATATTTATTCTATAACCTTGCATGTGCATTCTATAATTTTGTATTTTCATTGTATAAATATCAAGTTAAATTGTATGTTTATTTTTATTCGATAACTTTTCATTTGTATTCTATAATTTTCCATTTGCATTGTATAATATTTATTTTTACTCTATAACTCTACATTTGTTTTCTTTAATTTTGCATTTTGTATATTTTTTCTTTTGTATTGTGTAATTCTTATTTGTGTTCTATAATCTTCCATTTATATTCTATATGTTTTCATTTGTATTCTATGATTTTCTATTTGTATAGTATAATTCTACAATACAAATGAAAAAGTATACAATACAAATGGAAAAATATACAATACAAATGGAAAAATATACAATACAAATGGAGAATTATAGAATAGAAATGGAAAATTAAAAAAAATACAAATAATAAATTTACAATAAAAATGAAAAATTATAGAATATATGGAAAATTATTAAATACAAATGGAAAATTATACAATACAAATAACATTTTACAATGCAAATGAAAAATTATAGAATAAAAATGGAAAATTATAAAACACAAATGGAAAAGATCGAATATTGCATCGTTTGACATGCAGAGATCATGCAGTTTCTTGTTATGTTAAAGTTCTTAGTTTACAGAAATCGTATCTTCGATATTTGTTTAAAATTTATTATGGTTGAATTTATGAACGTTTTAATTTTCAAACGGGTTTTCAATATGCATAACATATACATGTATCAGATAATGTTCAATGTTCAAAATGTCATGAGGAAATTGTTATAAAGACGGAAATAGGCACTATAATGTAGAGTTGTTAACACAATGTACAAAGTGCAGGTAGAGGAAAACTGTTTTTCACAGTCTTAATCTTGGAATTTTGTCTCTGAGTTGATTAAAATTTCACAAGCTTGGAGGATCCCAATGAAGGGTAATGCAAATTGGTCTTGTTGACATTACCTACCTGAGCTCTAGTTTACTCTCAATTTCCTTTACTCAGTAGTCTGTGACGCGTTTTCTCCCGTATGAGTTTCCAAAATGTCCGTACTCAAACAATGATCACCAAGCCTTGATTGACCAACATTTTTTTTAAATATAAAATAAATTTCTTGAAATTCTCCCATGGTTAGACCCTATGCTCCTGACACATCTTTTAAGGATGATCTTAGAACCAGCTTTGATCCATATGGTTATACTTTTTGCCATCCACAATAATGTTTGTATTCTTCTTCAAAAATTGCATCGTCTTATTTTTCGTAGTTCGGAAATTTGATTCCTGTTTAATTCTTTCCATCAAAGCCCCACTTATATATACTTCTTCAGTTTCCGCCAAATTATTCATCTGTGATACACAGATGACATCGTCGTTGGATTTTTCGTCTGTAACAAAGAAGTATTGAGTTCTTTTATCCTTCTTGCATCTTTTTAGTTGCGAATTTAGGCAATTGAAAGTAGACATCCACATTGATTATTCTTAAACAAATAATTTAAAAATGAAAACAAAATAACTCAAATTAAGTTCGAGAAAACCAAATACAAAATATTGCAACAGTTGTTACAAGAAAAGTCGAGAATGACATTGATTTAATAAAACAAAAATAAGAAAATGAAACGCAGTAAGTTCCAAAAAAACCAATGCACGAAATATGAAACGCAGTAAGTTCCACAAAAACCAATGCACGAAATTGTAGATGGGGCATAATATAAATACATCAAAAAGTAAAACTAAGACCAGGACCAGTACTGGAAGCAAATTGAATTGATCCTGTATGGATACCATCTTAAATACATCAATGTGTGGTTTGTATGTATCTGAAAAAAAAAAGTTTATAGAAATCAGAGTAATTTGGCTAGAAAACACTACACAATTTCTAAAAAAATAAATATAGATACATATACATGCATGGAAAAAGACAACAAATATTTGTTTGCTTCTTTAACGTTACTTCGAGAATTTATCACACATACTGGGACGTCACCAGTTTGTGGTTGAGGACTGAAAATTTTGATCTGTACTCGACACTGAAGGTCTTTGAGCAGTGAAGTATCTTTTCTGTGCTGTCATCTACCGCGGCACGGGACTTCGGTTTATACGGTCACATCCGAAGGACCGGTCTCCACGTCCAGCAGTGGAATTCGAGCCCGCTACGTAAGGATCAACTCCTTACTCTGCGACTCTAGAGCAAACGCTCTAACCACTGCGCCACTTGGGCGACAAATACACATTTGTACATATGTGTCAAGTGTGTACTATTTAAGTCTATGATTTTTTTTTTGTATTTTTACTTGATTTGTCTCTTTACTGCATGCTTGGATGAGGTTGGATGTACCATACCGATAAGAATTTTTTATTGTTGTTTTCTGTATTTTAATTTTTTCTATTATTGCCATAATTGTTTTTATATTCAAATTAGGTATGCTTAGTATTGGGAAGGGGTAACATTGTGCTCATAACGGCCTATTGGTATGAATTTCGAATTTCCCAAAGTCATTTTGTGCAGCTGTCCATTCTGTTGATGATTGAGTTAAATAAACCAAATTGGTTTCTTCTCTAAACTCTGGAATGAACTTAATTAGACCTTTTTCATTTCCATATATCGTCATTTACTTTTGATTTCAATCTCAACATTATAAAACTCTTCACAGTCGAAATTTTCTTTGTGTACTCTCTGACACTTTTATTATATTGCAATATATTACCCAGATAATATTTTTGCGTCACAGTAATATATCCTGTGACACAGTATATCAATGACGTACATGTAACTACACAATAAAAAAAAGGAGGGAGGCACAACCTGTTCACACAAATGCAATTAATGTTAAGTGACGAAATGTCAATTGGGGAGAAAAGGATAAAGGTAAATCTCAATAGCATTCTTACCATCAAATGACAGGGAAAATCAAGTCACGAATCCATTCTAACTGGTGTAATCATGATACAGACAACCTTTCTGATATTTGGGTGCAGTCGTATTGAGTTGAAAGTCATAACCAGTTTGGTAGAAATGCTATATATATATTTTTTTTACATCTGTGTAAAGCCTCACGGCAAAGTTTACAATTTAAAAAGGATGTTGTTTTGGCAGCTTTGCTGCTTACCTGAAAATCCAAGTATTGCTTTAAATCCTTGCACTCGACTGGTTACAGTCTTGCACAAGCAAATTAACACCTTTGAAATGTTTTTAAATCCTCGATATTCAAATTGTGTTGTGGCGGCTGATAAAAATATTTTGCCTTTCGACAAATTTGGTTCGTTTTAAAAAGTTTTTGGTGTCAGATCGTATAAAAAAAGCAATTATTATAGTCCTGAATATAGTATAAGTATAAAACATACAGTCTTCCTGTCATATATGTTTCTTCCTGTTTTTGTTACAAATGTCATTATCCAAACTTTTCATACTCGGATTGTTGTTAAAAGCAAAAGAAAACATAGTACAATGGTAAGGAGGATGCAGGGTCTCCAAACGTCACAACATCTCGATCAACTGTGTGAGTGGCTTGCTTTGTCAGTACTAAATTTTATTTTAGTGGTTCTCTTTCTAAAAAAAAACACTAATGTGTTTAAGGAAAAACTTATCTCCAGAATCCAAAACATACCATCTACATAATCGTAAAGTATCAATTGAAAAATTGACAGCAGAGGGGGGGGGGGATTGCAAATTACTACTTATTGGTTTAATGGGGATACAAACAAGACTTATACGTGAATTTCTCGTGAATTTGTTTTTCATCTTTAATAATACGTGAACATCATTGTAAAACATTGTGACCCACTTTAAGTAGAAACACAGTGTATTCTCGCAAAGTGGAAATGAAATGTATTTTAAGTTTTTGATACATCATTTTCTAACTAAATCACAATATTTCACGTCTTTTTAATCAAAGAGATACTTACCTGAATATTCAAGCACCACTAAAAATCCATGCACAGATATTCAAGAAAAATGAGTACAGCTAAAAAAAGCAATTTTTAGAATTATTTAAACCTCTATGATTTTAATTGCGGATAGGCAAAAAAAAAAAAGAAAACATATAACCTTGGAATGTTACTAGTGCCAAATTTTCAGTTTGTTTCAGAATAGTTTTTACTGTAATTTTATTCAAACTTCCTGTTAGTGAACATTTTTAGGGATCATTTCTATAGCAAATTTCGATAATATGCAAATATTCCCAAGATGGATTGTTATTAAAATCACAAATATATTACAAAAGTAAGAACGAAAACGTATAAATCAACTATTCCTGTTTAGCTCACCTGAGCTGAAGGCTCAAGTGAGCTTTTCTGATTACATTTTGTCCAGCGTACGACTGTCCGGATCCGTCTGTCTGTACTTTTTTCAAATTTACTTCTTCTTCTACAGAATCACTGGGTCAATTTCAAATAAACATACCACAAAATATTTTTGGGTGAAGGGGATACAGATTTTTCAATTTGAGGGGCACGCCTTCTTTCAAGAACAACTGGGCCTGGAAAGATAAAAACTGATTTGGGTAACATCCTCAGGTAGTGTAGCTTCAAGTTTGTTAAAATCATGACCCCAGGGGTTTGGCTGGGGCCACAATAGACGATCAAACTTTAAAAAAGGAATACATGTGAAAAGGCTTTAAAAATCTTCCTCACAAGAACAGGAAAGCCATGATTGGTCAGATTAATATGGACGCATCCACAGGTGGTGTAGATTCAAGTTTGTTCAAATCATGACCACAGGGTTAGGGTGAGGCTACAATGGACGATCAAATTTTTACATAAGAGTATATCGAAAATATCGTTTAAAATCTTCTTCTTTAGGACGGCAAAGCCATGATTGGTCATATCTATATGGAAGCATCCTCAGGTAGTGTAGATTCAAGTTTGTTCAAATCATGACCCCGGGAGTAGGGTGGGGCGACAATGGACGAGCAAAGTTTTACATAGGAGTACGAGGGGTGATCAAAAAGTTCGCGAACTAATTGAATTACTTCGTTAAAAGAAATAATATGAGGTTTCAGTGTCCATTATTTTTTAAAGTAGTCCTCTCCGATTTTAATGCACATCTGCCATTGCTTTGCCAATGCGCGAATCACGTGACATACTTCGTAGCGGTCTGTTCACTGAAGCAAAGGGATTTTTCCGAGTCTTATATTTCTTACTATGCAAGTTATTTTTTTTATAATAAGAACAGACCATCTGTCAGAAATGGCCTAATCTCGGCAATAGGATGGGTGGATAAGGATATCCCTTCCCAAAATTAGCATGGTGACCATCACAACCCGAGTCATCTGTCTCGAGAGCGTCGTTTATCCAATGTGGAAAAAGTATGGGCGCCTACTTTTTTTCATATCTCATATGTTTAAATTCTAAAGTGAACGATATTTTGGGGATTTAATAATTCTATCATTGCCTAGATATTCAACTATTTTTCTTACTGTAATTTGGCGATCTTTCAAAACAAATTGCTCAACTAAGGACACATCTTTTTACCGGCTTGCTTTCGCTGGGCAACAGAAAAACCATCATTTTTAACCATCTCCCTGCCTTCATTAAAACATTCAATCCAATTAATAATTGAACTTCTGGTAAGTCTTTTGTCTTCATAAACCTTGAACAAATTATCATATTCTACTGCAATGGCTTTTCCGATATATACGTTAAACTTTACAGTCGTTCTTTGCTCGAGTACGACTGAGTCAACCATTTTTTGTCACAAGTGACCTACATACTGACGTCATTTTCACATTTTGACGTCACAAACACGGAGCAAAACATTATTTAACATATGCTATTTATGGAACATGTGTATGACTATACGTGTGCCAAATTTCATTCTGATCTGAATTGGGAGGTTTTAAATAAAGAGATAGTTCGCGAACTTTTTGATCACCCCTCGTATATAGGAAAAATCTTCTGATTGGTCATTATCTATTAGGAAGAATCCTACGATAATGTAGATTCAAGTTTGTTCAAATCATGACCCTGGGGTAGGGTAGGACCACAGTAGAAGTTCAAACTTATAGGTCATAATTAATCAAAGAAATATGTAAGCATCCTTTGTTTTTGTTCAAATCATACCCCCCCTCTCCCCTTTTAGGGGTAGGTCGGGACCACTTATGCAGTTAAAACTTCATAAAAGTCCTCAGAAACAAAGATATATAGCGGGTGTCACTAAATGCTTTAGCCTCTTTTTTTAATCCTCGCTGAAATATTAACAGTAGTGAAGGAGAAACTTCAGGAGTGCTGTGCAACAATACATTTGAGAAGTGGTGTTAATCAGATGTGGATACTTAAAAAGTGCAAAGAACTTTTGGAAAATTTGAAATTACAAAATTTTACCAAAATCATCAACATAAAATTTATGTCTTTTCAACTTAATATACAACCATTCCCCACGATGTTCTAAAATCCAGGCTTTTTGATATCATTGATAGCTGCATTTTAAATAAAAATGGAACATTACTTACCTTGTCATTGGCCATTTGCAAAATTACTTTGTTAAAAAACATTCTGATTGTACACATAGGTACTCTGAAGTTGATATTAAAAAGATGCTTGGGTTTCTAATTGACAATATCTATGTGGTTTTTGGAGACTGGGTCTTCCAACAATCAATTGGAATTCCCATGGGTACCAACTGCGCCCCGTTATTAGCAGACCTATTTTTGCATTCATATGAAGCAGAATTTGTTCAAAATCTTGTACGTGAAAAGAAGAAAACACTTGCTGTGGCCTTCAACTCGACATTTAGATATATCGATGACGCACTGTCAATTAACAATGGCTATTTTCATTCGTATTTCGATACGATATATCCCAGTGAGCTTGAAATAAAAGATACCACAGAGTCTGACACATATGTTTCATATTTCGATATTTAACTAGAAAAAGATGTTAATGGTAATCTAACAACCAAGATTTATGATAAAAGTGATGACTCTACCTTTTCAGTCGTCAACTTCCCTTACTTATGCAGCAATATACTTTCATCACCTGCATATGGGGTTTATATCTCTCAGTTGATTCGATACGCAAGAGCATGCTCTACGTAAGAACAATTTCTAAAACGAGGTAAGTTATTGACAAACAAGTTGATGAAAGAAGAATATCAGCAGTCTCATTTAAAATAGTCATTTTGTAAGTTCTATGGTCGATACAATGATTTTGTCAGCAAATACAACTTATCATTCAGTCAAATGGTGACTGACATTTTTCGTACTCGTTAAGCCATTATTTACACACTGAATTAACGACGTATTTCTGTTATTACCCGATCATGACTAGGAGAACACGGTGGATGTGACCGGTCGGCAGGTAATGCTCACTTTTCCATGGCACCTCATCCCACCTCTGATGTTTTAGAGGTCCGCGTTTGCTCTGCTCCAAAACTTGTATTGTTAAATGGACTTTTGGGCTTGAATACTGTTCGTTATCTTCATACATTTCACTGAACTGAGTTTTGCTTTTTCCTAGCCACAGTGCTCAGGTGAGCTATGTGGTCCATGGGCATCTTTTTATTTTGTTCTCAAAATGAACAGTTCTTTGTTTTTTCAATATGTTATTTGCCCTCTCAAACATATGCATCCACATGTTGGTGAAAGCTAAAGGTAATCAATATTGATATCATTGATAACATATAGCTATGTAATAATGTCATTAATTGAGATGCATGTCTGAGAAACTTTGAACCTGAAACAAAACTGCAGCTGCTCTTCTTTAGTTTATCCATGTATCAATTCACTTCTTTTCGAATGAACAATGAACTGTCTGACATTATTATTAGAAACTTTTTCTAAGCAAAGGGATTCAAAATGGATGTCAAATGTCGAACCGAAAAACACGTTTAATTTCAATTTTTTAACAATTACATGTACAAGATACTAAATTTTCTATTTATTAGATTTCTTTTGACCTTTTTTGTTGTTCAACTGCATGTAGCAACTTGCTGTTGTATGGTTTAACTAGTCTGACCACAAAGTTATCCATAACAACACCTGCTAACAGGACTATGTTGATAATAAAACGTGGAACATATAACACGATATAGTAACAAATAGTAACAAATACTTAACTTAGAACCAGTTGAATATGAGTTTCTTGCTATATTGTCTTTTTCATCATATCTTCTTTTTAGAACTATTGCTATAAGTTTATGTGTACAAATTGAGGAAGTGTGCTCATTTCTTGTAATGTAATATTTCCTTACTCAGAGCGAATAATATAAGACTCTCAATGAAATATGAAGATAAAGAACAGGATTCATTCTCTACCGTCCATTGAAACAAAACAAATTTGGAGCAGAGCAAACTCGGACCTTTAAATAACATCAGAGGTGGGATCAAGTGCCATGGAGGGATGAACATACTAATTATTAGGCCATTATTTTAGCACTGGATTGTCTACGGATTTTTCTCATGCCCGATCATGAAAATGAGCACAAAGCGGGTGTGACTTGTCGACAGGGGATGCTTACTCCTCCATGGCACCAGATCTCATCTCTAATATTTTTTAGAGGTCCCTGTTTGCTCTGCTCTAAATTTGTATGGTTTGAATGGACTTCCGAGATTGCAATTGATTACTAATTGTTATCTTCATATTTCATTATTCTCGACTGAAACTGAAACGTTCGTGCATAACACATGTATTAGAAACATTTGTTGTGCTACTTTTGTTTCGCTAGACCAACATTAAAAGTTTCGGATTTTGGACTTGGAGCTCTTTTATTTTGAGTGAAGTCAGTTTTGTGAAGACAAAATTCAATTACTCTTTTAGAATCCAGGCAATAGAATAGGCAATACAAGTTGGATGCATTTGGTAATCCATGCAGTCTTAAAGAATTAACCTGACATAGACACCCGTTATTCATTTTTGTCTCCAGCTATCGTGAAAGCGAATGAACACTAAATTTATTTCGTCTGTCAGTCTGTCTGTCAGTCTGTCCGTCTCTCAGTCTGTCACAAAAACTTTAACCTTGATTGTTACTTTTGAATGAGTACAGATACGGCTTTCGTATTTCACATCTGCATTACCTGTGACAAGACCTTTCTAACTGAGCCTTGATTTTTGACCTCGTAATCTGGACCTTGAAGATTAACCTACTTATCAAAAACTTTAAATTTGGTAATAATTTTTAAACTTTTCAAGAAAGGGCTTTCATATTTATCTTGTCACAGATAATGCTTTTATTTAATATGAAAGCCCTACCTGTGGTCATTCAAAAGTAATGACTAAGGTTCAAGATTTTGTGACAGACTGAGAGACGGACAGACTGACAGTCAGCTTGACAGACTGACAGACGAATTATATTTAATGTCCCATCGCTTTAGCGAAAGCAGGGTACAATAAAATATATAGATGGAAATGGATGATTTTTTTAAATATTTTCTTTAATTTGAAGTTGACTGCAGTGAATAACCCCCAAAAATTTGGTAATGACCTGATGTTCGGTTTTATTAAGATAATTTTACATGAAAAGTTATATTATGAAATAATTTCTTACATGTATATTGTATGCAATATGTATATGCAATGATTTATTTAATTAATGATAAAAACATTACAAGATAAACACAGTCTCGTAAATTATTATGAAAATGTGATGGACAGTTTCAAAATAGGGTTAAATTCCAGAGTAATTCGCCCTTCGACATCTTCTTATATCAAATATTACTCCTAATGGCACAATTAAAACGACACAGAAAGTGGATAACATGATGGCTATTCCAGCACCCAATGACAGTCTGTAATTGTGTGTCAACACAGTTCTGATAATCGTCGCACTTTACCGTTGAATCCACACACCTTCCATACTTACACCGGAACTCGCCTGATAAGCAACTCCCAGTACAAAATATTATAATTATTTTATTTTGTTTAAAAAAAAAAAGAACCGACATTTATGAATGTTTTTAGCGATAGTGAAAGGGAAACTGGAAAAAAATGAAAAAAAAAGAATTTTTTACCATCATTGAGGATAACGTATCCTTTATGCAAAACCCCTCACGCATAAACAAACATCACCACTATTACCATCAATGCAAGCACTAACTCAAAATGCTAACCTGTATGAAAACTAGTCAATGCTATTTCAAAGTCTCCCTGTTGTGTGATCATATCTGTCTTGAATTCTATGGGCATGATATTATCATTTACTGTAGCGTAGTCTGCGATTGTTAACGAAGTTCCACATAATCCTTCACTTCCTGTTAAATTCATATTCAAATGGAAAAATACGCAGCTAGGTTCAGGACTCCCATATATACGTCAGCCTATGCAGAGGCTCGGGAAAGCTATTATAACGTCACGTTAAATCAATACAAATGAATCTCGATGAATAAATGCTGTATGTTCTTTTTAAAACCCACTAAATACTTTCGTTTCTTATAAACATTATAAAAATAAATGGGTATGCAACTTATCTTGCCATAATAGCGCTTAGCGTAAGTAGAATGAAAGCCAGCCTGATCTCGTTGTACTTACTAAGATGACGTCATTTCTTAGTTTGACACGCAGTTTCTCTGTACTTTAGGCGTGGATCAAGCTTTTATCGTAGCTTGTAAAAATAAAAAAACATACGAAAAACGCGTAGTCGGACCAAAAGAGAGACATATCCTGAAATATATTAATCCACATTTTACTGTCAAACTAAACTGATAATGTGTAGACTTTATATAAAGCCGTAGGGAGAACATTTGTACAGTAACATGCTAGAATAACAGGTCCAGCCCTTCGAAAATATCAAAAGTTCAACGATATCCGCTTCACTATAAATTCAGAATTTTTAGACATGTGTAGCTATTATATTCTGAAAAGTGCTGGGAGCTGGTTGTGCATTGTTTATTTATTCCGTAATGTAACATTATTTCAATGCGTATTACATTTTTGTCTGGAGTTTATAGAAAGACAGCTAAATTTTAAACAATTCTCGAGCATGAGGAAGTTGCTCCCAGCATTTTTCGTGTTAAGGAATTTGTCTCAAAGAAAACACTATCAATTTCATAGCGGAAAGATACCAGTATATCGTTGAACTTTTACGATCTTTGTAGTAGTACATATGTCTTCTAATTTTAAACCTGTCACGTGACAAACAGCTGATGTAAGCGAAGTCGCTTTGGCCGAACTCAGCAGAGACTCGATATATACATGTGCAAACACCACAATTAACATTTATCAAAAGTAATGCTGTTAAAAAAAATATAAAAATTGTATTCATTTTCCCTGAATATATTAAGGCGTATATCTCATGGGCGTCCTTAACGTAGCTGCGTACAAGATAGTTGTAAATCTTCAGATACTGTTTATTGTAGCCAAATAATTTATTCCTATATTTTCCACCTATAAGAAAAATGAATTCAGTAAACGAGTTCAATTGAACCGAACAGTTGTGTACCTGATATGTTCTTTTAATTTTGTAATCCTTCGTAGATATCAATTCTGGCTGAGATGCAATTCCCGTCTACCGGCTGTGAAAGACTTATGGAGCGGAAATGGGTGTAGACCTGCACAGACTCACTAATGCCTTGGAATTTACCATGGGCCACCACAATATTATCACACATTCTGTTAGGTATCAACG
This sequence comes from Saccostrea echinata, assembly GCF_033153115.1. Taxonomy (NCBI): domain Eukaryota; kingdom Metazoa; phylum Mollusca; class Bivalvia; order Ostreida; family Ostreidae; genus Saccostrea; species Saccostrea echinata. The sequence goes on from NW_026889767.1 coordinate 640,942, forward strand.
TGTCGCCTATTCGTATCAGTTTAAGATGGACAGTATCATAAACATGGATTTTTTGTCCACAATGTTCGTAGAAAAACACTGAAAGTTTAAAGATCAAAATATCTGTTATTGACGTTGATTCAGTCCTGAAAAAGGTATTAGTTTTGTTGATGGTTTCATGAGTGATATTATTTTGAAAGAATTATTCATGAGCTTTAGTAACTTTTAAAAAGTATTCATCCAGATTTCTATTCTAAAATGATGACTTACTTGTTGGTTTACATTTCTCATATGTTTCGTCGATGCTGTCTTCACAATTTTTGAAATGAGTTGCATTTTACTGATGGTTCAACACATCGACCATTTCCACATTTCCACCAATTATACAAACACACCTTATCTAATGTTTTGTCAAATGAACAAGTTAAAATGTTTGTGCCTATTTCCAAGAAAAAATGATAACCTTGCTGAAACATATTGTAGACAGTCTCTTTATTTTTAATTAATAATTATAAAAAATGAGTAATATGATATTCACGTAAATCAAAATTATTTAAACAAACATTAAATTAAATCACGTATTTCCGAGGTGTGAGGAACGTACGTGTATGTTGGCACTTGAAGATTTTATTCTGAAGGATACTAATTCGTAAGTTTCTTAATTATAACCGAAGAAAACGATTAATATCAAATATACAAAAATAAATCATTTCATAATATTTAATTTTATATTCTATATTTTAACAATTTTAATTATATAGTCTGAATTATTTAATAACCTTTTTCAACTTTGTGAAAATTTGCAATAACTACATTGAATGAACCGGTCTGGGGTGAAGAGTCTGTTGTCAAAGCAAAAGTCATACAACTGTTCTTGACGGTGACATAACTGTAATCGCTGTAGAAAAAGTCCCCACAAAGTCCCTTTGCTGCTGAAAATATTAATTGAACAAATTATTTACAGTCAGGTGGATTTTTTTTTTCTGTATAATGCATATGTAAAAACACACCATTAAGGTTAAAAGAGAATAATTTCTGTCTTACATGTAAGCAGAGTAGCATTTCTTTTTCCTTCATAAAGTTCTTTGTCCTGCTGCAGGCTGGATTTTCAAAAGGCAGATCAATACTAAGGAAACGAGTGTGGATTCTTGCTGAATCCCCAAAATTTCCTTGTCTGGCATGAAGATACACAGGACAGCTTATGCTTGGCCGCGGATTAGACTTTCTTGACGCCTTGAGCCGGATATAACTATCGATTTCAATAGTACTACCACAATTTTCATCAATATAATCCGAAAAGAAAAGAAAAGTCTTTGAATTTATCAATGATAGGTATAAAACAGGAGACATTATTTATTAATACTGTTTATTATTTTTCTATATTTGGCGAAAAAAAAATCCTAGATTAATTTTATCAACAATTTGTTTTGCATTTGTTGAGTATATAATTCAGTAATGTATAGTTTATTATTATATTTCATAAATAAAATAAGTTATATGGAAAAATTAAAGTATTAAATAGAAAAGTGCAATAATTAATTATCAAAGTATAAAACTTAAAATATGAGGTACATGTGAAAATATTAAATTCATATAAACATATAAAATTTCCATTAGGTTGACACATTATTTTCTTTGACTTTCAAAAGTGCACACACCTATAAAATTATTTCTTATTTTGAAAACATACTAATAATGAAAGGTCTTTATATAGTACATTATAAATTACAAATCTGTAGTTTTTATACTGTTTTAAAGCCATAGAAATAACCCAATCTATATGCAGAACAACAATTTCTATTTTGTATAGTTCTAGAATGAACTGCATAAATAATGGTTGTTCTCATTACGAAACTCTATAAAAATATCGGACATTTAAGGTACCACCTTGGAAAGAAAATTCTCTTATCAGAGAAAATAGTAGCCGGTAGAGCATAAGTTTTCCAACTTCATTAGGTTAACAAAAATTGCTATACTTACATGTTTTGTAGGCACAACACTGTGAGATAAGCCCCAAAAAAATCAATACAAACTTCATGGCTGTTCCTACTTGTTGCATCCGAAGTCATGTAAAAAAGAACATATGTTTACTCCAAGATACAGCTTATCTGAAGGAATAAAGATAAAAACTTAAGTAGGAAGCGTTGGGTGGCTTGGCTTGCTTCTGTTAGATTAAAGAGTTAGAATGCATCAGCTAAAAACCTTTCGGAAGAAGAATTTCATAAATTGTGCTTATTTTAGATCGTAAGTCATTAAATATAAAAAGTAACTTAATATAATAGTGATATTGTTGAAAGTATAAATAGAGTCTAGAATTTATTATATTAAATATTAAATGAAATATACACTCTTATCAAATGTAATTACTAAAATTACATAAATTGAATATGTACAGTATGTCGACCACTCGTGACGTCAGTATAAAATTACGTCGATCATTTATGACTAAAAAATGAAATCATGGCCCGGTGACGAACCTGTTTTACATGTATAAAAAATTAAATACACATTGTTCAAGCAGTGGTATATAAGAAAAACAACTGCAAATATAAATATTTCACGGTTTAAACACGCACATTATCTATTATGGACGATTTTATGAGAAAATTATATTTTGCTTGATGTCACAGCATTATCCGTATAAAATAGATCACACTAACTTTATGTACCTTTAACAGTGCAGTGAAATAAACGATGTTACCTTTCTTGATTGTTTACCTTTGAAGTCCTAGACAAAGGCAATGAAAAAATATGGTTGAAATAAGCACCATATTTTTTTTAAAACATTGGAATTTCTTAGAAAAAATTTCAGCTAGGCAGGTAACCTCGAAGGCTAAGATGTTACAACTAAATAAATGATATTGGAAATTCAAACAAGAGGACAAATCTGCAATTGTTTAAGGAGAGGGTTTTGGAGGTCAGATTTCATGAACAAAGATGGGGTATCCAGCCTTCTGATGAAAATATTAAAATGAATAGTAAAATTAACTTCAGGAAAAAAAAATGTGGGATGGTCCAAAAACCTCATCCCTTTATATACCTCCGGTACGTGCCTTAATGTAATGTTTACATGAGTATAAGTTAAATGTGGGAGAAATAATCTTATCAAATTGGTAGTTCACCATCAATGTACAGTCCAGTGAAGAAAGAAAATATATTCTCATATTCACAATGAGATTCGGATTTAATAATAAGTTAAAATATAATTATGTATATACCATGTTAGAAATTGTACTAACGAAGTAACTACCGGTATATATTATTTTTCGAGTTGGTCTATTTTTCTTATCAAGACAGCGTCAATTTTCTGACAAAACTGTTTTGATTTCAAGGTTATTTAAAACATAGTTCATTTGGTTTGTTTATTTGCATTTTACAGTTTCTTGTTGAAGATAGAGATAATACGGTTTAAATCAATACTTTATCTAAAGTTCCTTAGAAACATCAAGATGTGAAATAATTATTGTCTTATATTAAACAGGAATAAGAGATATCTTTATAAAATAGACATTTATATTTAATTCTGATCTCTCACTTATTAACTCTTAAGGAGGTTAGATCCTGTTATCAAAAGTACTAATAATTTTTTATCAAGTATATTTTTTAGAATCTACACACATAGCTTACTTAAAAATCAAAACGAAAAATTGGGGTCAATGCGCTTCTTTTGGTGCTACGGAGCATTTAATAAAGACCTTTTTGACTGTAATTACCTCTAACACATAAATCAATATTTCAAAAAATTTCCTCTAATATTTTTTATCCAAATAAGATATGGGGAACAAACACAGCTTTGTTTTTTTTTTTGTTTTTTTTTTTTTATCTTGAACAGTCACATTAAAATTTGTGACTACAAAAATATTTCAAATTAGTTTGCATAGTCAAATGACCTTTCTGCACTTAAAAATGTCATTTTTCTGGCATTAAAAGCAATAAATTCATTTGCAAGTAATGGCATTTTTTCTGAATATAAGCAGAATGATTAAAATCATTTTATGTAGTCAGAAAAGAAAATTAAAAGTCGGAGTCTGTGATGTAAATTTTTTTTAGATATTACTTAAATAGTTTAATTTTTAGCTTAAATTGGACAATTTTCCCCCAGGACATTCACAAAATATTTGCTATATTTTTCAAATATGATGATAGAATTAATGACAGTTAATTTAATAATTATACAATAAAACACTTCACTGCACAAAATAACTCAGTGTGCAAGCTGCATGTAAAAAAAGGAATCCAAACTTAACAATACTGTAAATAATTCGAAAGAGAAAAAATGATCATTTTCTTCTGAAACACCTTCCAACACAAACTATAGTTCTTCACTTAATGCTTTCGGTATAGAAGTTAAACATCGCGTTTAAGTTTTATATAGTTTAATTAGCATTGTAGAGTCCAAATTTATTGTAAGAACTAAGCATTATGCAGAAGTTTTGTAAATAGAGGTCAAGACAAAAATCTACTCAAAAGCTCAGGAACGAATCTCTTTAAATCTTGGTGAAAACTGTCATTCCCAAATAAACAAGCATTCTGAGAGTATTGAATTTGCGATCGTAGTCCCACACCGACAAGTGTAACCGGGTTCCCATTGGTGTAATTTTTTAGATAGTACTTAAATAGTATTAATTTTAAGCTTAAATTGAGCTATTTATCCCCCAGGACTTTCATAATATATTTTCTATATTTTTCAAATATGATGATAGAAGTCATTACAGTTAATTTAATATATAATTAAGGACCAGCATAAAACACTTCACTGCACAAAATAACTCAGAGTGCAAGCTACATTTAAATTTAAGTAATGGTATACTATAAAACTAATCTAACATATGTAACTGTCTATGCCTTAAAGTAGAATATTATGTAAATAATCAGTGCACTTAAGCTAGGAGTGTTGGGTCCTGGTGCTTTGCGAAAAATAAATTTCCGATTTTTTTTTTTTTTTTTAACTTTTTGATTCAGAGTTATTAAACAATATTTTTGCATAGTTTAAAAGGATACACCATTTTAAAAAAAATATTACTATTTATTGTACAACGGTCTTTATAAATGCACATTACAGTAGTAAAGGAAAGATATACGTTACTACCGTTAGATATAGCTTTAGCTTGCAGTGTTCAGTTACTACATGTAGCAGTCCTATACAATGAAAATACGCTGTTACGTGAAAGCTTTCTATGATGAGGATGAACAAATCTGTCATATCATATGAGCTTGAATCATTATAAAATGTGGCGAAATAAAACAGTAGCAGATCAAACCAGGAAGCCAAACTCCAAAGAGAAGGCGAGTAAAATTTCCTGTTTAAAAAAAAAGGAAGTCTCAGAATAAAGTTCCTTATCCATTTTTTCATCGTGTAAATTTCAATTTTAAAATGTTTTTTTTTTTAAATTAATTACTTCTTTTAAAACTGTAGAAATAAATCAATAAATCAAGGTTTAGATTTTTTTTTAAATGCTTCATTTATCCTGACAATTCATTTTTCCCAACGATTTCATTCGGGACGGAGGGGTCTGGATGAACTAGGCGCCACTGTATTTTAATTTATACATATCCAAAGGGCGATGTCGGACACTTTGCGACTCACATGCAATTTAAAAAAAAAAGCAACTGTAGAGTTAACTACTAAATTTCATGAAACGGGTCACCGAGTATCACCCCATTTTGACCCGTTTGATTTTATAATAACTTTACTCACGTGACATTCCGTTGTTTGATACGCTTTTATTGCCTCTGTCATTGGAAGGCTCTTCAGTTTCTATCGACTTTTAACTTCAAAATATTGAAGCCTTTTGTAAAATTAGGTTAGGGTTTTAAAGTTTACGTTGTCTTTCATTTGAATGTTTTTTATTTGTATATTGAAGGAAATTCTGGTATTGGCAGTGCAAATCAGGTGCACGGTTATTAGAAAGATGTGTTCATGTCGCCTCAGTACTATAGTCTGCAGAATCTACACACACAACCCATTCCTAAAAACTAGTATCATACCTGACAATTTCTGGATTGTCGAAATGAAATAGATATTGAAGATATAAGCGAGTGATTATCAAAACTGCAACGTTGTAGAATTTCCGTAGACCATATTTGTTGAATATCAAGTATACATACTTGTTTTGTCAATAAAATGTATAAATTACAGAAACTAATAGCTTATTTTTCTTAGAATTTTCATGTTAACTTTTTACGACACAACTGAAAATCTTAAGTTAGTTTCCGAATGCTATTTATCAAAACATGCATATAATAAAATATATTTCACCTTGATATGCTTGATATGCTTGGCTTTACTACTCTTGTTTGTATTACTTCTACATGTATTACGATTATGTAGTGTGGCATCGAAATCATGTAAATGTGACGCTTTCTTAGCATATACATTGAATTGTAAAGCATTCAACATATCAAACGAAAAATGATTAAGCTAAGGTAAAGAAAAAAGGGTTTTTTATACAGGACTTTAGATTGGGGCGATTCTGTGCTAGGCAGCAAACATATGGGAAAAAATCATGAAAATGATATATATGGCCATGAATCATTTATCAATTTTGCACCGTGAAACTACAAATTTAAATATTTTCCTTCATTTAAATTCATGCTGTAGAATCAATACGGAAAATCATGTGCAAATGTTTACATTCCACTTTCATGCAATTTAATTTAACTGTCTTCGCCAATAAGGCTTATACATGTTCTTTTCAATGACGTTGTGTGTAATTATAAAAATATGCTGAAGCATGTGCATGTACAATAATTATATATTAATTCTTTGATCTATTGTAATTCAAAGCTTAAAATAACCGAAAACGTTCCAAATGACATACTTAAGTGCATTCATTCTTTATATTCCTTCTATTTATACAGAAAAAATATGAATAAATCTTTCACATCAATACAACAAATATTTGGATTTAAAGGGACACAACCATATAGAACATAGCTTACACTGATACATATTTATTTAAAATGATTAACATAATCTTAATTTGTTTAATATCGTAAAACGGATCAGAAAATAAATATGAAAAAGGTAAGTTGGTAATGAACGCTTTTAAAGGTGCTTGGACACAGATTTGAAGTTTATATTTACCAAACTTTCTGTATAATTTCATTACTTATATGTTTCCACATGTATAGCATTTCATACGAAAATTTGATAAAAATCTTATTTTATCTGGAAGTTGTTGAAACTTCGAATTTCTGGACGCGTTTGATAGACACATCCTTGCACTTTCACAAATTTTAACTTTATCCTTATTACTTTAGAAAAGTAGCAATTTTGCTGTTTATTAATGAAAAATATTAAAACTATAATGCAGAAATTTCAGAGTAGAAATGTAGAAAGCAAAATCCTCTCATCATTACTGTCAGTCCGTGTTCAGTGGTGTGTGCAGAGTTTAACAATTGAACACACCCGGTGAAACGTTAACATTAACAACAGAGCTCGTGCCCTGTTTACAAAACAGTTAACGTTTCACAGGTGTATTCAATTTGTTAAACTCCGTACACAACTACACAACACTGAGCACGGACTTACAATATTTAAGTGAGTGGGTTTCGCTTTCGCACATTTTTACTATGAATTTTCTGGATTATAGATGGAATATTATTCATTAATACACAACAAAATTGCAACTTTTTCTTAAGTATTAAGGATAAAGTTAAAAATTGTGAAAATGCAAGGATGTGTTAATCAAACGCCTCCCGAAATTCATAGTTTCAATGATTTCCAGATTAAATAAGTTTTTGATTTTATTTTCGTGTGAAATGATATAGCAACATATAAGTTGTGATATTATACAGAAAATTTGTGAAAATATAAACTTCAAATCTGTGTCTATGCACCTTTAACATATTCAAGGTATGTTAACCATATTTTACCAAATAAATAGATGGTCCTACGATATTTTTAATCATGACAGCATTTTTAAAGTGTTATTAAATAAAAAATAAAACGGTAGCTAAATTGGTAGAGCATACATGATCGGAAGGTGGGTTCAAACCCCTGCTGCGACTAACCTAGTCGATAAAAAAACAACATAACAACTGTTCAGCCATCAAGCTCTCGGCCCTTTGAAGTGAACGTTTTTTTTTACTGAGACCTTAAAAACCGAAGCCACGTGCCACGGCAGGTGTTTACACAATATAGATACCTCCCTGCTCAATTACCCTTAGTGCTAAAGGTCTTTGCCGGCATATGGAAACATCTCTATATGAATGGAAAAATTCTTGAATAGGACATAAAACATCATACAATCAATCAAATAAGAATACACCAGCAAAGAAAAATGAAAGAAAGTTGATTTCGTCCAATTAATTGCACCTTGAATTTTACAAGTAATTTGAATTCCATGGGCAACGCATATGTTGTTTAGTAATTGAAAAAATGGTAATCTGAACTTCATACAAATCCTTGAGGAAAATGTACATAGTTAATCTCTTTATTAGAAAAACCCAACTGAATTATTTACCACAAATATTTGCTTTTTTTTCATCAAGAGCATGTAACTTTTTTAGCAAGTGCAAAAATGACCGGCTGGTTATGTGTTTTAAGTCGTGTAAATTTACGTCATTTCACTGTCATTGTTATCTATCAATGCATATTAAACAAGTTTAAAGACTTTCAAAATTGTTCAATATACCTTATTCATTGAATACCTTAGTAGGGACTATAGTACATCATTTAGGAGAAACCGCAGAGTAAATGCACCCAATGATTAAAAAACATAATTGCAACCTAACAACAACAGTCAGCGTTACAAATTATTCATTGAATACCTTAGTAGGGACTATAGTACATCATTTAGGAGAAACCGCAGAGTAAATGCACCCAATGATTAAAAAACATAATTGCAACCCAACAACAACAGTCGGCGTTACAAATGCAATAAACACAATATAATATATCAAATTCATTAAAATCAAAATCATGACATAAAAAAGGGGGTATACTAGGTATCGAAAAAAAGCATATATCAGGAACAACACAAGGCCGCCCGTAATCAAGATAAAAATATTTCCCAAATTTGACACTTGTTCCAAATTTTCTGGTCTATGCATACCTGTAAAATAATGATTCTTAGCATTTAAAAATGAAATTAAAAGATCCGGTCAAGAACTTTTATTTTAAAATAGATTATTGTAGTTTTGACACACTGTTTGATTGAATTAAAAAAAAAAAATATTTTGTCTTTTTTTTTTTTAGGCCAATCAAATTCACTCACTAAAAACCCGATATATACGGTATAAACTGGATTAAAAAGAACTTTCACTTTTTTTTATAAACGACCTCGCGGTTAAAAAAAAAGTGTAAAAAGGCCAATCAAAGTTTTGTATCGCTTAAATTGGGTTTCTATTAAATCCTTTTTCTTAAATAATTTTTTTTACAGACACTAATTCATAAGTGTTCGAAATTGAAGCATTCAAATTTTCTTTTTATTTTTACCTGAAAATGCGGAAAGCGTTTGTCTGGTTGCTGTAGAAGATAAAGATGAAGCTTGTCTGTAAGATGGCTCTTCTTGAGGGTGTTTTAATAACATTTTTCTCAATTTGTTTGTATACCCTAATCCATTTTCTGCAAAGTGGACATGTACTTGTTTGTTTTTTCCACGCAGTTATACAAAGACGACAAAACCTGTGTCCACAAGGTATGCAGGAACATGGATTCCGAATTTCTTCGAAACAAATTGTGCAGTTGTCCATTTTGAAGAAAGTTGAAATAAACGGTTCAAATTGGACTTTACTCTAAACTAGTAAAAAATAATTTCAAACATATGTCAACAGTTACTGTGCAGTGTAAATCTTATACCATTTGAATTTCCTGTTTTACTAATATGCACTAATAGTGGAGTGACAAGACCATCAAAATTTTGAAATTAATGCACCACCCTACCCTACGGCTAATTTGTACTTTTTTGGAAAGGTATATTATTAAGCAATTATTTTCGTCCGGTCGTATAAAATTCTATGGTCAAAATTTTAAAATAATAGGAGGTCAAAGATCAATGATTGAAATCTGACTATACTAATGAACATATTAAAAAAGCTTAAGGAATTCATAAATTTTCTTGGATTTTGCAATGAATATGTATGGAAAATTGATTTTAACAGTGAAAATGTCGATTTCATAGAAAAAGAAGGAAAATTTGAATTATAATGTCTGTCTGTCTGTGCGTAAAATTACTTGTCTTGGAGTAGATTTAATTCAATGCTGCTGTACAGGTTTGCTGTTCATAAAGTACAATCAGGCAATATTAAGAAAGGTTCATGAATAAACAGCTATTAGGAAATAAACACACACACACACGCCCACACCCTCACACATACACACAGACACACCTTTTCACCCCAACCCCCAAAATACGAAATATGACTAAATTTTGAGTTTTGTTGCTTTGAAGTAATATTTTTATTTTAACATTAAACATCAATAATTTTGAATATATTGAACTCTAAAAAGACATTTTCTGTTCTAGAAACATATTAATCATCTATATGACGTCATACACGTTAAAGCATACTAATGAACGTTTTTTGTTTGGTTTATAATTATAGATTCGTTAATCAACTTTATGAATATGATTATCATAGCAGTTTTATCAAGGGTTCTTATACATCGAAATATACAGGTGTATGCTCGAAGCATTTGACCTTTGGACATATACAGCTGTAGGGTTCTTTTAGGGGTCACACCTAGCTGTTGTCACAAGACAAGAGTCAACCCAGTGCTAAAACTCCTGATATTTTTTTTGTTTCCCTCATACAATTTGAAAAAAAAATACTGATTCATGTCTGTGTTTCGAAAGCTTAAGATAATCTGATGAGATTTCGTATAAGCGTTTACTCGTAAATTCTGCCGGTTATATACTCGGTTGTGAGGATTTAGGAGCAGAAAGATTTTGGACTTGTATCGGTGATTATAGTAGCAATTCTATGAAACGGGACAAATAAAGGATTTTTATATTAATGACGATATGCATCTGTTAGAGCTGTAATTCTCACAAAATGATACTCCCGCTCCAATAGGAGCTTTCGTCCGGTCGAAGGTGATTCTTTAAAAATATCATCGATATTTACTGTAATCGGGGTTTAAGAAGGAACTGCGTTAACAAAATGGATACCCCCTTTGACAAGAATAATGGCAAAGTCCATGTTTTGATATAATTTAAGAAATCCCAAATATCTTTCTGATCAAGATGTAAAATTAAATGTGCACAACACAACGCTTTAAAATAAAGATTAAATATGTAAAAATCTAATAAAATTTTATTCAGTTGTATAGGAGGATTCAGAATAAAAGATGGATACTGGGACACCCCGATTCCGACGGAAACGTAAAATAACACATGCTTATTATAAGGCAGTTTGTATTAAAGATTCTATATCAAATAGCATGGATTTGCAAGAGGAATTGCGGATAAGGGATGTCCACCCCAAGTGTGCCTGATATACTGATGGCCAGATTCTCCAATCACTTTAATGTACATGTGTACAACCCCCCCCCACCCCCCTCCCCACCACTTTTAAAGAGGAAGTAAAGTAAGTGGTGCATGATCTTTATGATATATAGTCCTTCCAATGATATACTCAAATATTTCCTACAATTTTTGTGAATATGCCAATAACACTTTATATCGTTCTTCTCTTTCTATTTCATACAGTCGTCCGCGTGGCGCAGTAGTTAGATCGTCTGCTCTAGAGTCGCGAAGTAAAGGAGTTGATCCTTACGTCGTGGGTTCGAATCCCACTGTGGGACGTGGAGACCGGTCCTTCGGATGAGACCGTATAAACCGAGGTCCCGTGTCGCAGTAGGTGCTGGCACTAAAAAGATCCCTCACTGCTCAATGGCCGTAAGTGCCGAGTATAGGGCAAAATTTGCAGCTCTCCACCGGCAAGTGGTGGCGTCTCCATATGAGTGAAAAATTCTCGAGAGGGACGTTAAACAACATACAATCAATCAATCAATCTATTTCATACAACTTAGCATCGCATTTGCATTGCTTACGATGCAAGAAAAGCAATCTCTAATCATGCTAGACACTGTTCAAATAGTAACATGAAAAGAAAGTAACATGCTTGACTTTTACGTCTTTAATTGAAAAAAAAAAACAAACAGAATAATTACAATCATATGCTTATTGATTGAAATCCAGACTTCATTTGGCGTCTTAAGTAGAAAATTTGAAAGTTTGTCAGAACTTGCATATTTTTCTCCGGAAATTGAGTGCTTTCGTTCGAATTTAGATTTGAATTTTGTCTTTTTAAAACTTGAAGATGAATACAATAAAACTTTTTAGCCTTTTTTGATTTAGAGAAGAGGACAATTCAATATGTTTTACAATATTTTGATCGGTTATCAACCGGTGCCATTATCACAGGTGGTGCTGGGATTCTATAATGGGTTTCCGGTTACATACAACGTTTAAAATTTCATATCAAGTAGAAAAAAAAAAGTTAGTGTGAAGATATCTTTAGGTCTAATTTGATAGTGAAACACTGTTTGAATAACTATCTTTAAAATATTTAGGTAAATGTTTGCAATTTTTTACATTATCTAACTACGTGGAATGTATTTTGTTGAAGCACACATTCTCTTAAAAAACAAACAAAACAAACAATAATATTCATAATTAATCTGACAATATTAACTTAGATAGCTACAAGTATCGTATCACGTACAAAGATTTACTTTTTTATGTAATTCAGATGTTAACTTGTGAAGAATAATATTGGCAGACAAAATATACTACCCCCCCCCCCCCATTTTTTTTCAATTTTATTCGCAATTAAAAAAAAAAAATTTGACTCGAGAAAACTCTTCGATCGGGCGAAAATGCATGAGAAAGGGTTTCTTTTATAAAATATAACTTTCAGCCGTATGGTATGTCGGTGCATTAAACTCGAAAAATAAGCGTCTTTTTCTAGGTTTGTCACTGTACTATAACTGACATTTGTTTAAAATAGCAACACCAATGCAGAATACCTGAAATAAGAAATAGCGAAGAGTCAACTTAAGAAATTCTATAAATAACATACTGGGCAAAATGGAAGTCTTAACTAATCCCTAATCGTTTGTTTACTAAAGGGTGGGATCTTGTTCTGATATTAATTTTCTAATGGAATCATATAAACAAAATTCAGAAATACGCTTAAATTAATATGGACATAGAAGTGAAGCATTATTATTGTATGTCAAAAACTTTTATAAATACAGAGTTGAAACCCTTGATCAATATTTAGCAGAAGGAAACCAATGTTATCTTGCAAAATGACAAAAAAGAGTACTTTACCTTCCTTTTTTGATGTTTGAGTCAACTGCTTTAATGATATTTTGCCGCTTCCCTTTCAAACTCTCAGATTGTCAATTAGACGTTGATACCTGAACATCAATCCAGTGCCTTTAATCCATGCACATATTTTGATTAAAATTTTGACAAGAGCATGGTTAAACTTTTTCAAGGTAATAAAATACTATTTAAATAGCTTGAGAAATATTGCCATAGAATGTTTCTGGTGTCAAGTTTCTTTCGGCATCAGACTTCATAATAAAATAACACAAAGGCATGGGATGGATTCCCATAATTCTATTCAGCAGACCGTTTTCTTGTGACGAATAATAACAAAACCTATTTAACCGTCTGGTAATTTTTAAACACGAGTGAAGGCAAATGACATCATTTGAAGAGTGACAGAAGTATAATTTTGAGGATTACTGCGTTATCGATGACTTTTCAGACCATATATCAGCGAATTTCGTCTTGGTTTTTGACATTTTGCTCTTTTAAGAATATATATATGAAAAGAATTGGCTGGTTTTAGTACAAGTAATAAGGATTAGTATATCTTACAGTTTGTATATATATACACTATTATTCCTTAAAAGCTATATACACTATTATTCCTTACTAGCTATATTTCTTTATAAAGTACTTCTTGTACTTTTTAACAGGTGAAGACAATATTATTTGAAAATAATTATTGTTTCGGAAAAAAACGACAACTTTTTTTTTTCAAATTTTAAACTCGTTAATTTTTTTTAACGTTTAAACACGATGCACAACACTTTGCTGATTTCCTTAATAAATTAATAGTAGAGTAGGAAATGTTCTATGCAAAGTTAACACTTGCTTGTTCAACTACTGTACGTGTACATAAATTGGTGTATTCAAAATTTAGCACAATCAGGGGGTATGGAGTAGTTGGCGTAATCATGAATTAGCGCTACACATGTCTGTGCCGTGTATTGTATTAATAAATTATTTCTTAGCAGTATTCATAAATTAGCGCATTGTTGTCCACGCCAAAGCCGCTAAAATATGAAGCCCGCTTTTTAAAGTACACATAAAGTAATTTTCATTTTATGAAACAGATTCGATTTGTTTACTGCTCTTGGACATATAATTTAATGACCATATTTTCGTAATAGAAGGAACCATGTCATAATCGTTAAGATATAAATCATGAGAGAAAAAAAAACTGTTCGTACATGAAGTATACCATAGCCTTGTCGATTTTATCAACATTTGGTTTTTTTTATTTTATTTTTTTTAAATTTAATTTAATTTTTTATTTTTTTTTCTTATATATTTATTTTTTGTTGAAAATAAATATCAACTTTAATTGTTGAATAAAATATGATTCGTAGAATGAGGAACAGACTATAGGAAGTGCTATACAAAGATAATTTGCACAAGAAATTATAATATACACTTGTTTTCACTACTCTCTCTCTCTCTCTCTCTCTCTCTCTCTCTCTCTCTCTCTCTCTCTCTCTCTGAATTACAATAAAAATACACTTGATTAAAAAATTCATTTTTAAAAAGGAAAAAAAAAAAATGTATTAAGTATCCTTTTCTTGTATGATTTTGAATTCTATGTATTAATAAACCACATATTAAATATTCTTGATTTGCACAAATTTTATTTTAAAAAAAGTATACATTAAGTAGATTAAAATGCATGTAAACCCGAAATTTTCTGGATTTTTAAAGCTTTATTTTCAGAAAGTTGGTTCCATGCGCACAACCTGTGGACGTGTGCATACTAAATAGTATTACATGAATAATTATGGATATAATTTTCAAAATTCATTATGTCTATGAAAGGAGCAATCACGGGTTTCCTTTCATGCGTTCTATACGTTCAAGAATTCTGTTATACACTCTGCAGAATCTGGCTTTAAGTTGAATCCTTTCAAATGCCCGTAACCAGAGAGTCTGTTCGGCAGAACCGATCAGCAAAATGACCAGTAAAATATGGACCGTTCTATGAAGTAAGGATGACCTATTGTTATCAAAAAAGTACGTCTTCAAACCCTCGTAGAAATTGAAAGGAAAGTTCATAAGAATTCTGCCGATACCCAGTGGCATATAACAAATAGCCAGTAAAATGTCATAAAGTTCAAAGGTCACTATTTCAACAATTAACCTGTAAATACTTTTCACTGGCATAAAGATTGTTATCAGTACAATGTACAAGATTTCCCATATTATAAGAATCAGATCACGAAATGGAGGATACACTATTGACCTCAAGAATCCAGCTGAACTTGGGATATCAACAAGGATGAAGACAAGGATCAAGATAAACACGTACATTTTGCTTCTTTCTGCGTAGTTTGGTGCGTCTGTTGCATTTGCTGTGGAGAGTTTTTAAAGTATAATTTTATTAAAGATACAATACGCTTTGAACAACTAATAAAATACATTTGTCAAAATACCTTCTAATCGATAACATACGAATTCTTTCCCGGAAAAGAATGGGAAATGTGTTTTAGAGGTTTATAGGAAAAGCCATGTACAGACCAAAGTCATATAAATTGAAGGACATTTCATAAATTTAACGATACACCAAAGGTTTCCAAATGCCAGAATGAAATTTACAGTCCCTCTCTAGAAATTTTCCATCATGTGCTGACGCCACCATTTACCGGTTGAAAGCTGCAAATGTTGACTTATACTCGGCACTCAAGGCCATTGGGGATCGAGGGATCTTTTTTTCGTGCCAGCACCTACTGCGACAGGGGACCTCGGCTTATACGGTCTCATCCGAAGGACCGACTCCACGTCCCACAGTGGGACTCAAACCCGCGACGTAAGGATCAACTCCTTACTCCGCGACTCTAGAGCAGATGCTCTACCATTGCGCCACGCGGGCGACCAAGGTAGATTAAAGATTGAACTTAAAAACAGTTTCTCAGATTTTTGATAAATCTTCTAATTCCAGAAGTACAGCCGTTTGCAATTCTAGGTTACCAATTTATTAACTAATTAAACGTTTCCCTCAATAATTTTAAAAGTAAGCAAAATATAAAAAAAATCCGTGTTGTGAACAAACATTTGAAAAGCAACCCAGTCAATTTTCAGGAAAATTTGTCTTTAAATAAGGGAGCTGAATCCTTTGAAATAATACAACAAACTCTTTGATCTTCCTTTACTGTAAAGGGAAAATAACATAACAAAACAAGATCTGCCAAAGCAAGAAAGATATGACATCTTGGAGATTCAGCTTTGGCTGTCTGTCACATATTCATTTCCTAGTATGCATATTTACAAAATGCTTTCAAGTTAAAATGGTTCAATTCTGAAATAAAAAGATTTCCCGTGAAAATGGCAGGAGCTAAGCCCCACTTCCTATTTAATGATCAAAAGAGGAGCTTCATAATATGCAAGAGTAAGCTTACATAATAAGCAAGTATTTTACATACATTTTAAGGCAGTGATTAACTTCTTTCTTAGCTAAAATTCTCAAAATTGTCGAAAAATTAGGAGAAAAACATTTTGATGTATCCGTACCTGCAACCATATTGTTATTAAATTCTAAAACAAAGATAACTTTTTTTAAAAAAGAAAATAGTAAATATATTTGAAAATGAATAACCCTCTGTGCAAGTGTATTTCAGTGTTTAGTCTCAGAGATCTGAATTTTAGAATTGTTAAATAATTTTCATGAATAATCACAAACAATGGAATAATTTACTAAGAATGGAGTCAAAATTGATAAACATATTCGAATCCTTTTAACTTCATTTATTGTATTAGCATCATATTTTTATTTTCTTACCTGCAGCAGTTGGAGACACTTGCTGGGCACGGTTGTATGATTTGATTTGTTCTCGACACAAAGGACACGTACCATTTCACCAGGCAGAAATACAGCTATAACAAAAGATGTGTCTGCATGGGTTGCAGAAGTAAGGATTTTTAATTCGCTCAAAGCAAATAGGACAAATATCCATTTTATTGATGATTCTTTGGCAAGTACCTAGAAAGAATTAGCTGCAAATATAAAAAAAAAGTTTTCTTTCATGCGGTAAAAACAATATGACAATTTTTCTCTTATATTATCTACCAAATGTCCAAGACCATTTGTAAACTCTGCTGTTCTCTATACATTTACTGGTATTTAATTTTTATTCTATATTTTAATGAAAATTTGCTTACAATATGCTTTAAAAAATCAAGACTTAATTAACATATATCCGAGTCGCAAAGGAATGCAGATGTGACTACTGTCGTTTATATGCTCTAGAAAGGCTTTTAAAGATCCTTTATACACTAAAGAAATTTACACCTCAGAGAAAAGTGCAACAACACTGAGTTACCGATAAAAAAAATTTCGTACACTTAAATAAGATAATGTGTATATAAATCTTTTCATTTATTTTAACCTCATATATGTGTAACATGTGAGGTGGTTACTAATTCGATTAAACAATTTTGATTTGAATTCATCTTAATTTAAAGTGTTATCATAGCAAATCACTCTAAATGTCAACGAGCACCCATAGAATTAAAATTAATGTCAATTTAACGAATATAATAAATGATCTTTCTCTTTATGCATTTTTTGTTAAATATAAATGCTTGTAAATCTGTTTACTACGTGTCGCTCTGCTACTCGTTATTTTATAATACTCCATGTACTTGTATTACCATGCAAAATTAATAATCTTTACTTTTCTATCGTCATCTTCCCTTACTTATGCAGCAATATACCCCTGCATATGGGATTAATGTTTCCTAGTTAACATCCATGATAACATCTCCTAAAAATTATTAAGGAGCGTTCTGAAAAATGCGCAGAGCATTTCAGAGTAGAACATTAGTAGTGGCAGATTTAGAAAATGTTTGCCTTGATATATATTTTAACATAAAACGTTTGGGATATACATTGTATTAAAGACACATGTTACCATTGTGAAGAAAAAAACCCTAGAAGCATTGTTTACCCAATAAGATTGATAACAATAAATTAAAGAAGTAAATAAATACCAAAAGATATATATGATTAACTGTTTGTAAGATGCTATCAATTTTTATCTTTTTACAGACCTCTTTTCTAATTATCAGATAAACAATTTTTCGAGGCATTGGTGTTTCACACGTTAAAGACCCGTAAGTTCTTCCCATAAAATTTATACGTACAGTTTAAATAATAATAACTTTAGGTGGGTACATTTGTATGTAGTTTTGAAAAATATTTTTAATTGCTTTTTTTTAATCAAGAACGAGTAACCGAACTTTCAGTTTAAGCTACAACTCAACTTCTTGTTGGATGCAGGATATTTCCACTTATAAAGGGTTCGATACTCGATGAAATGAACAACATGGATTATTTTCCTTTCTTGCAATTTGTGAGAATACAAAAAAATTCTTTGCTTCATCAAACAAACAATACGAGGGTTGTCCAAGAAAAACGTGAACATATTCAACATCGTTTGTTTCACTTATACTATGAATTTAAAAATTGGCATACACAATACTCAACGTGGTTTTATATAATGCATAAAAATTTCAATAATATGTCTCTAAAAATAACATTTTTCTCAAAAACAAATCTTACAAAATAGCTGTCGGAGCAACACTGACGACGTCAAAACGTTGAATTTATTACGGAATCGTGTGTTTGATAAAATTCGTTTAAAGCATAAATTTGACACTGTATTTAATTTTCTTTTTGCTACCAAATTATCCATCTCAGGTATTAATTAGTGTTTCCAAAAGATAGCGGAATTAATTCTTCTAATAAACTTTAACAATTCCCCAACCCAGATCATAAGTTTGCCTCACTGCTTGCTTAGTTTAACGGCCAACATCACCTATGACGTCCAGCTTCTGCTTTTTAGTGTGTTGGTCTACCAAAAGCTTCTTCTATCGAATAAACAGTCAAGTCATCTTGAACCTCTTGAACTAGGTGTAAATCTGTGTCCAAAATACATGTTTGTGTCGGTCCATAGTTTACATATCTTTTCCCGTACATATCATATCCCGCTCAACAATACTGCTTGATAATTTGGTGTTCTGCATTATCTCCAGACGTCGCTATTTTTGACAATATCTAAGTGAAGGTGATTTTGCATCTAAAGTCATATTTTTTTCACTTCTGATGCGAAATTAATGAAATTTTAAACATGAGTACTGTACTTCAGATTACAGAGTTTTTATGGAGATATTTTTTTTCAAATTATATATCTATTCAGGCAGGGGGGGGGGGGTCGGACTCCCCCTCCACGGATCTGTAGAATTATTAAATGTATACATGTATATTCAAGCAAATCAAAAATGCCAATATGGATATAAAGATTTGATTGCTTTTTCTTCAATAAATTCTTTTTCTGTGTATAGAAGATTCTTTTAATATGGAATATTTATCACACTATAATAATGATTTTATGAGTATGTACACGCCAGGCGTCATAACTTTTTCATTTCACATGTTGAATAATATCATTTAGTAAAAAAAAAATCAAAAAAAAAAAAAAAAAAAAAAAAAAGAAAAAGAAAAAAACAGAAAGAAAGATCGTCTGGGGTTTGAACCTGGAACCTCTCACTTGCTAAGCAAGAATCATACCCCTAGACCCAGAGGCACCTTATTAAACAGCAAATAAAATGCAACCATTAGATCACATATAATGTTTATATTCAAGTTCGATATTGTCAAAATTTTACAAAATATATGACGTCTTATTTAGCTTTTACTAAACAGTTCTAATAGATGTACTTAGAATATAAAGACACCAATAACCTGTATTATACGTAATAACTCTCCACATGCCGCTGCACTAAAAATAGTGCCAAGCGACAAGTACAATAAATAAATTAATTTAAAACGGGGTGGGGCACTTTGAGAGGGACGAGAGAGGCCATAGGGAGTTATGGTATAAAATTTCATTGCAAAAGCTCAAAAGCTTCTTGAGATATCGCCCGGAAACGAAAGTGTTACACACAGAGGGAACGTATGAATTTACGACCTTGAACTTTGACCTTTTGATCTCAAAATCAATAGGGGACTTCCTTAGGCCACAGAGAGTTGTTATGTAAAATTTCATTCCAAAAGCTCATAGGATTCTCGAGATATCGCGCGAAAACAAAAGTGTTAAAACAGAAAGATTTTATGAATTTATGACCTTGACCTTTTGACTTCAAAATCAAAAGGGTTCTTCTTTAGGCCATAGGGAGATGCTATGCAAAATTTCATTGAGAAAGCTCAAAGGGTTATCGAGATATCGAGCGGAAACGAAAGTGTCACAGACAGACAGAGACACAGCTAGACGGACGGACAGACATACTGACGGACGGACAGACAGACCCAAATTAATATCCCCCACTTTCAGTGAAAGCGGGGGACAAAAAGGGCCAATACCTTTTTTCATAGTATCTACTTTATCACCGCAAGGGGAGTGCAACTTCATTTGAACCTGCATTCTGATATGCAGAGGTACATTGATATTGTCCTATAGCTTTTGTAGAATTAAAAGTAAGGAGAGATAGGCATACCAACAGATGGACACACGACCGAAACATTTCACGAGAAAGACTCAACTGAGTTTGTTTTCAGGTAAGCTTAAAAGAGAATAAAAATACTTATGATTTGTAAACGAAATGTTTTATAAAAGCCAGTAAATATTTATAAAATACACTTGTAAGTAGACATTTTTTCAATAATTTTGGTGTATTTCTTGATAAAAATAAGTAGAAAATGTCTATTGACTTACCTGCACAAATACATGCAATCAACAGGCACAGGTGTTTAAACCTGTGTAACTGCCTGTTCTAAAATTTACCCCTTTAAAACGAAAGTACAACGTATTATTCTTATTGATATCTCGATGTATACAAACCTGAAAGCGTCCTAGTTGAGAAATACATTATAGCCATAGGACAGTTTTAATAAGTTACTCAGCAGGTTTTTATAAGTTTTCTCATATTATACATGTAATTTCCGGAGTTATGTACAGTGTAGTTGCATTTTGTTTATACACAGCACAGAAGGGTGACGTACACTGCATTTGTCTGTGAAGGATATTCTATGTAAATATTTAACTTTTTTTATGTTTTTGATTATTTTTTTTTTGTATGTGAATCAGACATGGTACTTAGAAAAGGCACTCTCAATATTGCACATTGAATCTTATCATTTTTCTCCGTCATTTAATAGCATTATGAGAAATAAAAGTACATTATATTGATTTTATATGACAGTACAGATCAAACAGAAGAGTATTAAACATTAGAGCAAACATCTTTAATGAAGGGTTTAAATCACCTTTTAAAAATTCATTGATTGTATATATATATATATATATATATATATATATATATATATATATATATATATATATATATATATATATATATATATATATATATATATATATATATATATATATATATATTGTTTTAAAGGTAGACAATTCGTTGTCGCTGAATTTTCATACAAAAAAACAATCGTCCAGGTATCTTTCCCAGTAATTAGTAATGTATTATTTTACCTCTTCGTTGAATTGTTCTCCCACTTTCTGGTACATTTTCTCTTCTAAGTATCCTAATGATAAGGTGGCATATGTCGGAGCCATTTTTGTGCCCATAGCCGTTCCTTTTATTTGTTTAAAATGTTTTAATGTTTTTGTCAACTCAACAATATATGATCAAATCATCTATGAATCATGATAAACATCCACCCTCTTTGTCAAATTTCTGATATTTCGACATACTTTCGGCTCAGAAAATATTCAAGTCATCGACCTTGAATTCCACCGAACTTCTCTAAATTTACTTTGAGTTTTAAAAATTTTCCATCTCATTCCATGTCTCTTCGGACAATACAATGGAAAGGTTTTAAATAGCAAGTGCACTAGTTTCTTGATCACTAGGCCTGGAATAAAAGAAATGTTTGGTCAGGTCTTTGCATTACGTCACCTTTCTGGCTAGATTTATCTGGGCTAGATAGTATTGTACTCACCCAAGGTTGGATAAATGAATGGGATAAATTTTTGGGGGTTCCAGATTGGGGATATTTTTCAAGCATGGTATATAACATGATAG
Organism: Saccostrea echinata; assembly: GCF_033153115.1. Classification (NCBI taxonomy): domain Eukaryota; kingdom Metazoa; phylum Mollusca; class Bivalvia; order Ostreida; family Ostreidae; genus Saccostrea; species Saccostrea echinata. Next base: position 663,243 of record NW_026889767.1, read on the forward strand.
TGTTAAATAACTATAATTTTTAAGATAACCTTACTTTTATGCAAGTAAAACATTGAAATTATGAATCATTTTCATAACACTTAAACATAAGGCTTCCATTACATGTTGACCCGTCACACCCAACGGAAGCCCTCTGTATTTCTAAGATAGTTATCTAGTACAAAAAAAATGTTGAAACACGACTTATCAACTCACCTGAAAAATTTCAGTCAAAATAACACCAATCGCAAATATGGTCCTAAGCTTAAACCTACATTTTGCAAACTAAGATTGTAGAAAACCAAGTAAGATTTATTTGAATGTAAGTAGCCTCAGTCCTTTAAAATATTGATCGTACCCAGTTCATGCTTTTGTATGTCGAATCAACTGAGAGACATACACATCATATAAATGAGTATAATATTTTGAATAGAACATAACCTTTTAGGAAGTAGCTTCTGACAAGGGATTCTGATGCCATTTCGTTGTAATGTAGTTTATAACTTACAATTTGCTGAAATCAAAACCCTATGCAATTTATTAAAGCTAAAGAAACAACATCATTCCTTGACTTGTGCACTCAATTGCATGATTTTTAAATATTTCAAGCCTATCAGTCTCTCTTTCTCTCTCTCTCTCTCTCTCTCTCTCTCTCTCTCTCTCTCTCTCTCATACGCTATAAAAAATAAATCCCCCATAAAAAGAGTTCCCTTTCAAGAGTTATTTTACTTAATAAGATGACATTTACTTACCGGTAAATACAAGAATGAAAGAAAGAGTGCATACTATTTAAAATCTTAATTAGTCAAAACATGTAAATGAAAATATGCAATCCGGTAGAAAACATTTTACTAAAAAAATATCTTAGTTGTATTATGAAGTAAGCAATATTTATTATGCTTTTTGTCATAGAAACTTATCGATATGTATTTATGTTTGTAACAATCTTTTTCTTTTACATTCTCTTAAAACAAAACACAGCGCAATAAATATAATCTGAAAAACAATGGCTGAGTATAAACTAATTGAAAAATTATCTACAACACCAGAAATCACATTTGATGATACTGTGAGAGAAATAAAAGTGGCGTAAAACAAAACAAAGTCAAGTATATATACCACTATTTTGGACACAATATGGCGGAATGCCCACAAATGACAAAAAATATATTTGCAACAACACAAACTAATAAACTTGATTTAAAACTAGGTTTCTATGTGCAGATAACATAGAAAATGTGCTTTTGTGTAAGTGTTCGAAAACAAAACCAAGTTAAAATTATGAAAATGACAAAATGAGCTATAAAATTACATGTATAAATATCTGGCTTCCATTCAACAAGGTGTAAATGTACCAAACATAACATTTTCATACCTCTTGGAAAAAAGAGCGAGTAAATAAGCAATTTTACGTAAAAAAAAGATGCACATTTATTTTTGTACGGTTTTTCAGCCGTTCTCTGTGAATCTCTGTCTTTATGGAGATATTTTATGGGAAAATACATTTAAAAAGGAGAAGAGGGTGTTCATTATTTCCATAGCGATCGGAACAGTGGTTTTATATAACCAATGTTCGTAAACCCTCTACATACTCATATGAAATGTCTGTTCTATTTTAACGATTTTCCAAGAGAAATACATTTTAAATGTAAAATACAGTCAGTTATATTATAGTTTGTGGGACAAAATCAACAAAAAAGGAGTTTCAACATGATAAATTCCTAACGAAATGATAGGAATTCATGACATTAAGAGTTGTCTTTCTCATACTTGTATCAATGAACTTCAAATATTAATGAAAACCATATTTCACAAATTGTCATATAATGAAATCTGTTTCATTGTTCATATATGATTTAAAAAAAAATGCATATTTTTATTTGATAGCAATTAAACATTGTTAACAGAGTTGAGATACATGAAATATAGACCCATAATATTCTATTTAAAAATTTCATTAAAAATTACTGTATATTTACTGATTAGAAGAACGTTACAACGCAACCCCGGTTGCTTTGAATGAAAGCGCAAAACAATCCAAGAGCAAAAGAATATAATAACTCATAATAAGGCCAAAGACGATTGCTGTTATAAGAAGTAATGGTAAAGCAATTATTAGAAAATAATACATCAATTTCCATAGATACGATAACACCACAGAACAGAAGGGAGAATAGAGGAGTTAAACTATGTATCGAACAAGTTCAAATAAGATCACAGCAAGGCCTGCAAGCAAGATGCTTGTCAGAAATAATCTCTCCTGACTTGATCTTTTTGTATCTGAATATGAAGAAAAAACATTGATTTAAATCAAATCAAAATTGGTAGAGCAATGAGAGTTTCTTGAAATTAAACAGACAGTTTACTTAATGTTTCCAGATATTGAAATTATCATGACCTTCGATCAAAGTATTTGAAAAAGTATTATTATAAGAAATCCAGTGTTTGGAAATTAATTCAACTTCTAAGTGTACAAAATATAAAGGAACTTTGTAACCTTGGAAAATATTTATATCAAGCTTCCATTAGAAGAATGAAACATTTGTAAATTTTTAGTGTTTTATAATTACAGTTGCCTGTTAGAAAACACGTCCTACATAGTTTACTTGCTACTTATTGATTATGCTCACTCTCATATTGTTATGTTTTATAATATTGTATATATGTTTAGTTATTATATAGGTAATCTGATGTGTTGTTTGACGCAAAGAAATAAATAACTTGAATTTAACTTGATTTCCTTCTTATTTTACCTGAGACTGAAAAAAACACTGGTCTTTGTTTAATCGATGATACACATTTAATCCGTTTGGATGCCATGATCTTCTCCCTGCAGACAAGGCACTTTTTTTCCAAGTACTTATACCCACACGGTAAAAAGGAATGTGGATTTCCAATTTTTTCAAGACAAATCTAGCAAATCCCTTTTTCTGAAGATTAAAAACATTTTTAATTGCCTTTCTTTTTTTTACTCTTAAATAAACTGATTCTTCAAGAATGCTAAGACTGTGTTCTCATCCAAATGTAAATCCAACACTATTAAACCCTGAATTGAATCTGTTCAAATATATATGACACATTTTGTAAATAGCAACGCAGCAAAAAACAAAAACGGAGGACTGACGAAATAAAACTTGAAAGTTAAATATTTAGGAAAATGGTTTACAAAATATCTTTTTTTTTCAGAAGGTATCAATGTTTTCTAATTTTAGCCTCGATTTTATTCTCCTGTATTGTCAAAATGGGAAATTTTCTATATCAGTTTTTTCCCAAATCAAAGAAGCTATACTCAAGAAATCGAGTATAAAATAGAGGAAAATGTGTGTAAGTGTGTGTGTATGTTTGTGTGTATGTGTGTGTGTTGGGGGGGGGGGGTGTTGAGATATGTCACAAATTGATTCTATTTGGGGATATTGATATACATATACTATAAGCGAGTTCCAATTGCTTGATTTAAGATAAAAGGATACATGTAGAGAAAAACTTCGAGACTCATTTTTTTAGGAGAAATTAATTGAAAAGTAAAAAGAAAATAAGCAAGAGGTTCAATACCCTGCTCGGTCACCTGACTATAGTGCAACAGTGTAAAGAATTCATAAAAGTATAAAACAAAATTAACTGATAGATGAAGCTATGTAACTTGGGCACTTTTAGTAAACCCATCCAAATCCTATCATATTGCTTTTTTTTTCGTTTTTTTTTTTTTTTTTTTTTTTTTTTTTTGTTGTTGTTGTTTTTTTTTTTTTTTTTATCTTTGAAGAACATTTCATTACAAAAATATTTTTGCCTCATTTTTTATAAATAGATTATAAAAAAATGAGGCAAAAATTCTGTTATTAACAAATCTATCTGTCCTTTAAAAATATAAAAGAAATTTCCGTAGTATATATCATAAAATTCTTGTATAATTCTCTTATTCAACCGACCTTTACAATTACAATTACATTAATTACAGTGATTATCTATCTTTATCTACCATAGGTGATTGCTAAAGGAGCATATCTTCTCTCAGTAGAATACAAATCAATAGAGGCCAGTCCAGCACCAGAAAACTTGACCAAATGGTTGAAAATCTCTGTAATCTTGTAAAAAACCCTTGTTTATTACAATTTTGTTTTACGTTTTCCTCCAAAATGCCTTTGAGTGGAGAAGATTTTCAAAAGAAAAAAATGAATTTTTACTATAATTTAAAAACAGCCCTTCCCTAATTACTGAGTCATTGACCCAGCGTTTTTAAAATTCATAATTTTGGAAGAAATACAATTGATTATATTAACAATACACTTAATTTAAAACTTTCAAAGAATGCTTACATCTTCATTACACATGTATTATCAATATGGTCCTGCCCTAAAACAAGGGCCCCTGATCCAGAGGCTGTGAAATTCACAATTTTGGAAGGATCACCCTTTGCTTTGTATATTTAAATGACCTGTAATTAACTAAGATGCGACTTTACTCAGCATACAAAGTAACCATGCACTTAGTTGATCTGCATAATACTTATTATAAGAGAAAAGATATTTAAAGAATTAATATATTTTAACTTATTAATCAATAAAACGTTGCCCTATTACTCCCTGACCCAGGGGCCATTAAATTCTGAGAGAAGTACCCTTTCTCACCATAGCTATACACTTTGCTTGTTTATTTTATACCCAGGAGCAGAGCAGAAAATTTTCAAAGAAATAGCACATTTTCTCATTATAATCAGTACAGCCCCCATAACCTCTGACCATTGGGTCACAAATTTAACAATATCGAAAGAAGCATTTCTGCTCATCATAATCAATCACGTGGATTATCAGCATAATACCTTAGAACAGAAAGACTTTAAAATAATTAATGCATCTTCCATGATAAAGTCATAGACCTCACCTTTGCACCAGAGCCTCTGACTCAGGAGCAAAGACATTTAGAATTTTGAAAGAGACAAACCTGCCCATCATAACTTTGCATTTGATTTATTTGCTTAATAACTGAGAAAGATTTTCAAAGAATTGATGCACTTTTCACACTATAATAAATAGAGCCCTGCCCTAACACAGGAGCTGCTGATCCTGAACCGTGAATTTCACATTTTATTAGAGGACACAATGATTATCAATACAAACATGCCAACAGTTTGACTGCTTGATGTCCAAGAGTAAGTTTTGAAAATTGCATGAATTTCGGGTTTTAGCCCCGCCCTCCTCCTCCCCCCCCCCCCCCAGAAGGGCATGGACCATTTTTTTTTTTTTTTTTTTTTTTTTTACAATTTATGTTCCCCTTTATGCATGGATGCTTTATGCCACAATTGCCTGAAATTGGTTCAGAAGTTCCAAAAATAACCTGAAAGTTTGAACTCTCGACGCACGTCGCAGAAGACGGATGAAATCAGATAGAACAATACAATTCTCCCTCTGAGTAGCTCAGGTGACCTTTAAAAATGTATCAAGATAAAACGTTCGTCTTCATAATTTATAAAGTGTGATACTTACATGTAGTTCATTATTGTTTCCAGAAAAAAAAAAATCTAACTTGAACATCCAAGCAGTTCTATAAATAAATGCACACAACCTGTTAAAATTAATATCGAGTGTGTTTACTCAGGTATTCTTTTTTTTTAATGAATAGTGTTACCTTTAAGCACACACATATACATGCAAAATTGTACGAGATCCCAGAGGGCTCATTCGATATTCGAGTTTCGAAATACGAGATTCGAATTTCGAAATTCACGATTTAAAATAACCAATCAAAAGGCGGTTTAAGATTCAATTACTGTTCGTGTACGTAAATTAACATATTCAAAATTTAGCGGATTCATTGGGTATGGAGTTGTTGGCGAAATCATGAATTAGCGCTACACATGCCCAGCCCGTGTATTCGATTTATACAATAATTCTTTGCGGTATTCACGAATTAGCGCATCGTTGTCTGCGCAAATGCCGCTAAAATATGAAGCCCGATTTTTTTTATGTAGACATTGGTACTTCCTTTGCTAAGATTTGACCACCAAGAAATCATCAAACTTCGCTATCTAAAACACTGATATCTCGAATACCATAACAATTTATTCGGAGGTCCCAACAACTTATTTTTATTTTGTTATCTTCAGAAATTAAAACAATCCAAATTTAATAAATGACTATTATCATGACAAAAAGCGTAGCTCTCATTTTGCCATTTATTTATTTAACGATTGGCAGAGAAGAAAAAGATAATGAAAAGAATATGACCATATTTATATTTGCATGTCTAATCAAACTTTTGTTGAAAGATTTATGTCCGATACTTAAAAAAAGTATATTTTTAAAAATTTGGAAATAACAAATTTATTAATAGACTTTATCTCTTGATCTATTAATACGCAGCTAGGTTAAGGACTCCCATATATACGTCAGCCTATGCAGAGGTTCGGTAAAGCTATTATGACGTCACGTTAAAACAATTGAAATGAATCTCGATGAATAAATACTATATGTTCTTTTTAAAACACACTAAATTCTTTCGTTTATCATAAATATTATAAAGATAAATGGATGTGCAACTTATCTTGCCATAATAGCACTTAGCGTATGTAGAATGAAAGCCAGCTTGATCTCGCTGTACTTACTTAGTTGACGTCATTTCTTAGTTTGACACGCAGTTTCTCTGTACTTGAGGAGTGGATCAAGCTTTTGTCGTAGCTTGTAAAAATAAAAACGAATACGAAACACGCGTAGTCGGACCAAAAGAGAGACATATTTTGAAATATATTAATCCACATTTTATCGTCAAACTAAATTGATAATGTGTAGACTTTATGTAAAGCCACAGGGAGCAAATTTGTGCAGTAACGTGCTAGAATGACAGGTCCAGCCCCTCGAAAATATCAAAAGTTCAACGATATCCGCTTCACTATAAATTCTGATTTTTTAAACACTTGTAGCTATTATTCCTACTATTCTGAAAAGTGCTGGGAGCTGGTTGTGCATTGTTGATTTATTCCGTAATGTAACATTATTCCAATGCGAATTACATGTTTGACTGGAGTTTATAGAAAGATGGCTAAATTTTAAACGATTCCCGAGCATGAGGAAGTTGCTCCTAGCACTTTCCGTGTTAAGGAATTTGTATCAAAGAAACCATAATAAATTTTACAGCGGAAAAATGCCCGTATATCGTTGAACTTTTACGATCTTTGTAGTAGTACATAGATGTTCTAATTTTAAAACTGTCACGTGACAAACAGCTGAAGTAAGCGATGTCGCTTTGGCCGCACTCAGCAGAGACCAGATATATACAAATGCAAACACCACAAATCACATTTATCAAAACTAATGCTGTTAAAAAAAAATATTAAAATTGTATTCATTTTCCCTGAATATATTACGGCGTATATTTCATGGGCGTCCTTAACCTAGCTGCGTACACACTGAATCATCCCGGGCATTTAAAAACAAAATAGTTATCAGCAAGATTGTTGCAATGAAAGTAACCTACACAATGAATAAGTTACAGGTAAATCGAACTCGTAGGTGTGGGTACGAGGTTTGAACTTCATTTTATTTTTTTTATTTTGAAAAAAAAGTGTCATACATATGAATTTAAATCAAAAAATTGTTAATTTGATCTCATTTTTCTCCGTTCATTACGATTTCATTACAAATAAATACAATATTTTATTTCTATTAATATGGATTTTTAAGGATGTAAAGGGTTCATAAAAATATCATCAGTTCGTAATGTAGTTTTTATGTTACAATTTGCCCTTCTGATTTTATGGACTTACTTTAACTTATGAAAAAAGATATATTTTTTTAACTTAAAGGAGCTACATCAATAAGATTCTTAGATATTCTCTCTCTCTCCCTCTCTCTCTCTCTCCGTCATATTGTCCTTTAAGAGTAACTTTAACTTGACATTTTTTCTTAAATATATTAAGAAAATCAATACGATTCATTTTTTTTTTTATTGTTTATGTTAATAAAAAATGAAAATCGGAACAAAACATTATGCTAAAAAAATATCGCAGTTGTATAATGAAGTAAGCTATATTTATTATGGTTTTTTTCATAAAAAACTTATCGAGATGTCAGATCTATTTATGTTTGTAACAATCGTTTCCTTTTACATTCTCTTAAAACAAAACACAGAGCAATACATATAATCTGAAAAACAATGGCTGAGTATAAACTAATTGAAAAATTATCCACGACACCAGAAATCACATTGGATGATACTGTAAGAGAAATAGAAGTGGCGTAAAACAAAACAAAGTAAACTATATATACCACTTTTCTAGACACAATATGGCAAAATGCCCAAGAATGACAAAAAAATATATTTGCAACAACACCAACTAACAGACTCGATACAAAACTAGGTTTCTTTGTACAGTTTACATAGAAAATGTGCTTTTGTTTCAGTTTTCGAAAACAAAGTCCAGTTAGGATTGTTAAAATGACAAAATGACCTATAAAAACATGTAAAGCAGGCTTCCATCCCACAACAGATGAAAATGTGCCAAACATAACAATTCGAATAAAAATTTCGATACCTCTTTCCGAAAATAAAGCGAGTAAATAGGCAGTTTTACGCAAAAATGATACGCATTTATTTTTGTAAGACCTTCCAATAGTTCTTTGTGAATGCTCAAGTCTTCGGTCTTCATCTTTATTTAGGTATTTCGTGGCAAAAAACACACTTAGCAAGGAAGAGACGAAATTAGTGACTAAAGAAATATCCTGTGTGTTGTAAAAATCTGCAAAAATAAACTATATAACAATTAAATCTGTTATTGATATTCCAGAGGATCAGTTTGAAAAGTAATAGAGAATGATGCATTTAGTTTTGATTTGAAATTGATTTTTGTTATTTAATCTCGCAAACTTGGTGGAAAAAAACTTTACCCGACTGTAGAGAAATAGTTTCTTAATCTAATCTTATGTTTATATTGGATTTTTGCCAGCTTTTACAATATTAATCTTAAGGGACAACTTATCAATGTTATCAACTTGCACTTACCGATGTTTAGATCTTTATTTTCATACTTAGTAAACAACAATAAAATCGTCTGAGGAATTCCCTCGAGAGCAGCCTCAATTAGCCAAAGAAACGTCAAAGCTTGTAAATACCATCTCGCTCTCCAGCATTTCCAACCAATTAGAATAGTCCAAAATAAACTGGAAGCAATAGTTCAAATTGACTTACAGCAAAATATGTGTTTAAGGAGGAAAAATAAAGCATTGTACCTCAATTTTAAAACGAACATTAGTAGAAGGAAACTAAAGAGTACATACAAGTAAATACATCTTGCTTGAAATAGAAAAAAACCATTCACTATTCTCTTAAATAACTGAAATCGTTAAACTGAAGACCAAATTTTTCTGTAATGCTTTGCTAAATGTATTCAATACTTTCTTTCCTCAATATTGAATGAAGAAAGGTCCAATTACAAATTATGATCCCTTCATATTTCTACATGCTCAATATATAAAAAAAAATGCTTGGGGGGGGGGGGAGGAAACCTAAATGATAAAAATTTAAAATTAGTTAAATGTTAAATACTCACATGCAGCTTTTCAAAAATGGAAAACATGCAAGCAATACGAGCACTAATCGTCGGCGTTTATTTGATGAATCAACGTGGTACAAAAGAGGATAAAGCACCAAGAAATATGACAGAATTGTCGGAATAATAGTTAAGGCTAAATATATGAGAGCGGCTATCTTCTCCTTACGCCCCAGCAAATAGTAAATCATGTACAAATCTTGGAAGAAATCAAACATATATATCAAGATTAAAATTGTCGTTGCAATCACTACAGAACATTTCCAAATGCAATTGCTTGTTGATTTACATGCAGGTGCTTCTAATTCTTCTTTTCCAAAAGTGATTGCATTCGGCTCAGTAGATATTTTTACGGCATGCAAGTTGCTATCTGGTTTAGCTTGTAATCTGTTAATGTCGAATTCAAGAAGAGACTTCAGCTTTTCCTTGAGGGCGACACAAAGAAGAAGAAAAAGGATTAGGAGGATGGTAAATGATACAAGAGAAAACAGGAAACATGTGATCTGTTCCTGTGAAAAATCGTTGCTTTCTGGAAAGACTGAAAGAAATGTGAAATAGACAATCTTAAAGATTGATATTTTTCCCTCCGCAATGTTAACTTTAACTAAGAAATAAATTTCAAAACTTTGTATGGTAAAAATATCTTCAGGGCTCTACTCACCTGAGGTGTTCATTTCAACCATTTTTTTTAAGATTATGAAGCTGAGGAACTGGGAAACAATTTCTAAATCAACACACCGTTTAATTGTAGATTGTAACCGTAAAGTCGAAGGGAGGTTGGTAGTCTTCGCTTAGATATATAAATCGTTCAAATGATTTGAAAATATTTTTCAATTATTTTTCGATTTAAAAAACTCCTTGTTAATGAACGTAGGTACACAAGAAAACACTAACACATGTACTGAAGCTCAATCTTCAATCTTAATCACTATATACTGGTAATACGGAAATCCCAAACGTAGTAATAACGTTTTATCTCGTTCTATTTATATTTTCTGAAATCCCTGCATATTTACAGAAAACGATATATGTATTTATTAACCAGTTGATTACGATGAAAATAAATCGATTTATAGAAAGTTACCTATTTCAACGCTTAAAGTGCCGTTGCAATAAGAAAGTATTATATTTAATGTCAAAATAGGGAAACGATGATACAATTTTAAATTTCTATCCTGTTGGTAGAAACCTATGATACATATACATTAGCAATACGTGGTGTTTTTTTTTTTTTTTTCAATCTTAAAATCTGAAAAGCAAATCAGGAAACTGGCTACCTGATCTATAAATAGATCAGATAGATCTATAAATAAAAAGTTTTTTTTTAAATAAAACTGATATAGGTTGTAAATCTATTTAGATAAATCAAGCGCAGATTAAGTGTCATGTGTGCATGTATGAAGTGATATATTAAATTTAGAAAATGTCATAATATATATTTGTTTTTAATTTTCAGAAAATTTAATATTGCTTCTTTCCTTATGAGCAGCTATAATTACACTTAATTTTTGATATTGCATCAGCTAAATCGCATCCATTGTTTTCTTTTATTACTTAACTCAGAAAACTATTTTAAGCTATTTCAAGGGACATAATCCTCACATAACAAATAATCATGCAAGGATTTTCAAAGATATTTTGTAGATGTAGCTTTTCATATAAAGCATTTATTAAAATAAAGCTTGAAATTGAAAAAAAAAATACATTGTGCTCGATACAAATTTAATTTCAGGCAAAATATATGTATAGGCTACGGCTACGTTTTATAATGAGGGAGCTAGACAGCACTAATTTCCTTGTTAGACATCCCAAAAAATTCGAACATATATGGTTGGCCCTGAGCACATATGTTCACCTCAATTCGTACAGAGAAAGTGCTATTAGATAGGAAGTCAAATAGCAAAAAATGAATAAATAAATAAATGAAATAAATCAATAAATAAAAAATAAGTTCGGCACTTCTAGTGCGTTAAATATCCTTCATATCCATATTTTGTCTGGTAAATTTTATCCACGCCTGTGCGATTGGGGTTGTCTTGTTCCTAAGATGTTTTACAGCTTTCACGAAAATAAAAGAAGAAAGAAAACCAAACGATTGCAGAAGATACAGTTAATGAAAGGAATTCAATTTTTTGGTATGGATGTAATTGTAGGGTACATTTTTTGGCAGAAAATAGACGTATTTGCACCTGCCGTAACAGGATTTAATGGTTTTGATAGGGTTATATCCCGAAAAACACACAGCATGGAAGAAATTTATACCAGAGCAGGGTCAATGTGTGACAAAATACCTATATATTAAAAATGAAAAAAAAAAAAATGGAAATGGCATTGTATATCATTCTTCATCAAATAAAATGCAGTATTCAATAAAGATACACGCCTTCATTTTGGTTTACTTCAGAAATTCTTCATTTACAAGAACAAATATATATTTTGCATAGAAACAGATAGATCCTTATGTAAGTATAGGAATATTAATATATCGAATAAGTTGAGTTATAATAAATAAAACTCATTGGAAACATTCAAATAATGCTAATCGACAAGGCTGAAAATCCTTATTCATTCATTAGAAATATAGGGGAAAATAACTGAATAAATATACTTACAAGCATTTCATATATACTTATAACTACGTACATGTACATCAAAAAGGATTATCTCAGTCATATAATTGTTGCTAATTAAGCTTTGTATAACGATTCTTGGAACTTATGTTTTGGAATGCTAGTAAATGTTTCTGCTTCTTTCTAACCATAGAAATTAAGAATAAAATAATAACAAAAGATTAAAGTATAGTTAACTATAAATTTTACAAGAAATGATCGATGTACAATTAAATAGCAACGCTTAATCTCTAGTTGTTCTAGAGTTGTTCTAGTTGTAGATAACATCACTCGTACTTCAAAATATAAAAATAAAGGTGTAAACCACATAATTTTTTTTAACTTGAAAACTTGAACAAAAATGTAGATATATGTTCATGTTCATAAACTAGTACTTTAGCTGCTAGTTACAATAGTCTAACTTTGTCTCGGGACAAGCCCTAAGCACAGTTTAGGTAAGTCCCAAATAGTTGCAATATAGAAAATCGGAGTGGATCCGCTCCGAAATGATTTTGAAGTATACAAAAGGAATTGCACTGAAAATAACTATCAAATTGATCAAAACAAGCCTTTTTCAAGATTATGTATGCCTTTAATCTTAAAAAAAAAAAAAAAAAAAAAAAAAAAAAAAAAAAAAAAACTCCATATATAGACGAAAATTCAACTCATTTTCTAAATATTTTTCCCGCTTCAAATTTACACGCCATGTTGACATTCAGAACTCTCTGAATTGTTCATAGTAAATGCACTGATTTGGAGTAATCGCCCGTGTCTATTTTGCTACATTGCGGAACACGAAACCAATTCTATCGTAAAACTGGATCCGTAGGACAACATCATTTTAACGATAGAACTTTCTATCTTTTCAGCTACATAAAGGAGAAATCGACATAAATTGCAAGTAACTGTATGTTGTTTCTATATTACTCTAATATTTTTTTGTTCTTACTAGAATATTTAAGGATTTGCATCTCAGACATTGAATAAAATTTCAAGTTTTACTCAGATCAAGGATATTATTCATCAGTCATTTTTTTTACGGATTATCTATAATACAAGCGAAAATATGCATCAATAGTAGTTAAGAAAATAAAATCATATCACTGCCAGATAATACAGTAGTTTATAAAGAAATGCATAGTGATGAAGAACATTAATCATGTTTAAAGGTCCAATTTAACGATACAAATTGCAAGCAGATCAAACACGGATTTCGAAAGACAGGATCAGGTGCTAGCAAGAATGAGCATCCAGTTCGTACATACATGGTCCCTACTTAAAATTTACAAGCTCATTAGTTTGACAGAGGAACTCAGGTATTCATATGGTAATCTCTCCTTCATGTCATTTTTCAAGTAGCTTAGAACAAGGAATGGATTCAAAAACATTCTTTGTAAATAAGACTTTCCTCATTTCATTATAAATAAAGTATGGGAATAACGAACAGTATTCAATCTCAAGGTAAATGTAGCCAATAAGAATCTGGTGCAGAGCGAATACGGACCTCCAAAAACATCACATTTCGGAGCAGGTACCATGGAGAAGTGAGCATTCCCTGCAAGTGGTCACACCCGACGTGAGCTCCCTATCATGATCGGGAAAGCGTAAAAATCTGTAGACAATTCAGCGTGTAAATAACGGCCTAACAATTAGAATGAAAAACGTCATTCAGCATTTAACTAAATGATAGGTTGTATTTGCTGACAAGGTCATTGTATCAGCCTTAAAACTTGCGAAATGATGACTTCAAAGGAGACTGACGATATCCTTGTTTCAACTTGTTTGTCAATAGCTTGCCTCGTTTTCGAAATCGTTCATACGTAGAGCATGCTCTTGCGTATCGAATCAACAATTTACATGTAAAATATATAAAGAAGTACAGCAATATTTACCTGCAGCGCTTTCCTAATGACAGTTTACACAATCATTAAATCAACCATAATTGACTTAATTGAGGTATGTTACAAAGTAGTTAATCTTTGAAATGAAGATGACGAATGTTTGAAGATTTATTATTACGTTAAAAAGAGGAAAGATTTGCATACAAAAAGAATGTCTATTTATTTACTAGACGGCAATATACTTGAAAATAAATGTAAACCATACCTGTGTTGAAAAAGAAAAAAAAGGGGGGTACTCAATACATAATGCTGAGTGATATACAATTTTATCAAATTGATTTAAACGTCTCCTGACTCAAAGTCTGTACAGAAAAAAGCAAGGGCAACCATTTAACAAACAAGCAACAACAACATTGAAAAACAGCACACATAATCAGTATATATATATCAGTGTTGCATGAGCATCAGCATTGATTAACATTGGCATCAATCAGTAGGAAAAATATTGTTTTACCACCATTTAGTTAGAATTGTGACGGGGATCATTCCCGTCCTTGGAACTCTGGCAATGATGACGCACTTTATGTATTTACAAGTTTATTCACATATTTACAACACTACATGTAATAACACGCCACAATACGTTACGTCTGCATACATTAACATTCAAACTCACTCTCGTTCTTTCTCACGAGGCCTCTTCACTCATTTCCAAAAACATGAAATTGTATCACACCAAAGGCATCAATTGTTAACTCTTTCTTTCATCATTGTGACTTTGTCTATTCAAAATAAACAGAAATCATTCATAACCCACAAACGTTAACTATAACTAACTCACACGACACCTACAGCACCAGCGAAGCGCACCTGCTACTTATCTACTCCCTCACTCTTGGAATTCTTATGGTTAACAAATTAAAGAACAAGTCTCAATAAGGCTTATCTGTGGTCCCCGTATACTCGTCAAATTTCGAACATTTATTATTTTTTTTTAAAATTAAATTTTATTATTAACTAATGTCTTTATTATTTGAATCATCATCTAAAATTGTCAAACAATAGATATAGGCAGCATACGAAGCTGCGTGTTGAAGATAGGGTCCTTTGATTTTCATGAATATCAAAAGAAATCAGTGACAGGTACACACTTCAAAGCTTTCGTGAACACCGAGCACAGATTTGTTCAGAGTCGAGTTTGAAATTTGATGTGTATATTATATGTGTAAGTGTTCAGTTAAAATATTTTTGAACAACCTTGTGCTCTATGTTTTCTAATTAAAAGTATTGTGATGTTGAATCTCTTCGCTGACTCCATTTACATGCTATTAACCTCTGTATGACCTGTTTAGAATCAAAACAAGCCACGTGGATTTGCATCGTTACGGGTAAATGCCCAGTACACGTGCTAGTTCTCAGTTGAAACGTACTCAGTTTTATATCGGTCAGCATGGACTTGTTTGGTTCATCTTGTTATAGCTTTTATTGACAAAGTTTTGTAAATAGAAAATTGTACTTGTAGTTGATTGTGAATCTTGAACATATAGTTCGTCTTCGAAAGAATAATATCATACCAAGATCTTCTTTTTATAGTATCTAATCTAAATGTGTTAGTTTTTTTTCTAGTGCAATAGGTGTTAAAAATTGGCTTGTATTTTTTTTTTTTATATGTTTAATTTTTCATTATAAATACACAATGTTTTAATAAGAAACACTTCGTTATACACAATGAAAACAAACAAAATACCGTATGCCAATATTTAACCGGTAAACCAAGGGTGTAAAAGGGACCACACTACTATACTTAAGTAGAATGCTCCTTTGTAAAATCGGGTTCAGACTTTATTCTATTATTCTGTAATTCTATGAGAGATAATAAAATCATTGCTGAAAGATTTTGATCCCTTTCATAAAAATGCTTTTTTGGCAGTATTTGATATAAGATATTAGGATATTCATTTGTTTTAGATTAAAAAAGTGTTGACAATACAGAAAATCATCATGCAATACAAAAATGAATAAAATACAGAAAACCTACTGGCATGAAAACACAGCATAAAGTTGCCAAATTTATAGATAAAAGTGAATAATGGGGTAAAACATAGATATTGTTTAAAACTAACAGACGCATGTTGAGGAACATTATGAGTGTATCTATGTAATTGGCCCTAATAGAGGAGAAAAACTTCTTTATAAGTGAAATTATGAATAATACTCAGGATATAAAAAAGAATCTTAAGTTACACTTGAAGTTCATTCGAAACACAACTACAAAAATAACTTTTCTTAGTATCTTTATAAGTGTATGATGTTGTTATTGGAACATGTAAAGAAGTTTTAGAAGTTATTTCCTTTCATGTAAATTTTAGTTTCATAAATAAAAAAAACAAATTGACTAAAATGGCTGACTCTACAATAATACGCGTTCTTCATTATTGAAAGACCGTCATGGTAGTTCATTCGGTAGAACGCTTGCTCCGATCGGGAGGTCGTGGGTTCGAGCCTCGGCCGCCACTGACCTAAGTCGATAAAAATGGGTAGCAACTGTTCCTTCGCCAAGCGCTTGGCACTTTGAAGTGAAAGTTGCGGGTCCTTCGGATGAGACCTTAAAAACCGAGGCCCCGTGTCACGCCAAGCGTTGGCACGATAAAGATCCCTCAATGCTCAATGGCCCTGAGTGCCGAGTAGAGGTCTAGATTTGAAGCCTTTCACCGGTATATTATGAAGTCTCTATATGAGTGAAAAATTCTCGAACGGGACGTAAAACAATAAACAATCAATCAATCATTATTGAAAGTGCATTATGAAGTTAACAACATTCATTTTAAATTTCTTTTTTCGTCTTTGTTGTTGCGTTTCAGACTTTAGAGGATGCGGTTGAGTGATGTGTAACTAATCTACATGTAGTTGAACATTTATGCATAAAATAATTTATTTTGAGGGGGGGAATCATGAAGATTGATGCTTATTTGATTTTTTCACTCATTTTTTCTCTTAACCACAGTCGCAAAAATAATAATAGTGACTGGGGAAAAAATGTTGCTAAACCAAAAACTATATGGAAATCCCTTTTTCCCGAGGACAACATATTAGAAATACCAAGAGCTAGATTTACAGCGTAGAATAAAATGAAATACCGAAAATAAAAGTATTTTTTTGCCCATCTTAATCGAAATAGCCATTCATAGCAAAAGAAAAGGTTGGCAAATGCACCAAATACGGTACTTATCCAGGAAAGTGATTGAATACTTTTATCATTTGTAATTATTGTCTTGAAACAGTAGACCGAAAAGCAAAAATATATTAGTAAGTACACTCCAATAAAATAACCCAGCGCTTTCAGCCCAAACTCTTCGGCAAACATTATATAAATTATGCATCTTGGAATATATTCAAAAGATTTACCCAAAAACACTACAGCATGATTAAAATACCAAAAGAAGGTGTTTTCAGTTTTGTACTTTTCCCAGTAATATTCTTCGTCTTTACTTGAATTTCTCTCTAATAATTTTTTATCGTATTTTTCTCTGATATCTTCCTCTCTTTCTAAGGTTGTTGTAACGGAAGTGATAGATACAGACACTGCTAAAAGGGAAACACACATTGCCCATATCTGTGTCCTTCCTATACCTATTTCATGAAATATAAATTAATACAGTTAACTGTAAAGTCATTCCATCTATACTGTCTTTTCCTTTTTTTTTTTTTTTTTGGTTTTTGTTTTGTTTTGTTTTGTTCTCTTTTTTTGTTTGTTTGTTTGTTTTTTGTTGGTGAAAAAAAAAAATAACATTAATTTTTTTTTTTTTTCTATGATTGTTGTACTTTCAAATTTAATAAGAACTGTATTACCTTTGTAGAAAGTTTGTTTCTCTGTTAGGAATAGGTCACCTTCAAATATTAGTTGTGGAATTCCTTCGATACACACCTCAGCTAGCTGTAGCATGGTAAGAGCATGGAGATACCATCTCTGATACCACGACTGCTCTCCGAAAACAACTATCCAACCGTATCTGCAAAAAGAATAGAGCTTTTTCGTTCAATATATATTTGTATTTTTTTTTATAATTCTAAAACGATCCACCTGTAGGTGTAGCAGAACTGCAGTTTTTAACAACACTTGCACAAAATATTCTAATCAGAGTTTGTTCGGCGTCAATTTGCTAATGATTTTGCGTTATTCTTCATATTTATAAATTAAAGATCTCTAAGCAAAGTGATGTTAAGATTTTTCTTGGCTTAGAATACATTGTAACGAGAAAATAATTTGAAATTTTATGATATGGATAGATAAATTCTCTCAGAGAGAGGGGACAATGCAATTACAAGAGACACTTACATCAAAACTTTGGCAAAAGGGGAAATTCCAACAAGCAGTAGTGCAGATAAACAGGTCAGCCCTGTATGTATTTCTGCTATGTGGAGAAGAAAAGGTATTGTAACTAATACGGAGATCAAACACGGTGCAAGAGTCAAAATGGCATTTTGAGTTTCTCCTTTTAAAAAATATTCCCGTGATAAAATCGAGTCCATACACCAGTCGTAAAAAAACATCGACATGAGAAAGAAATAAATGATACGCCAGATAGTTCCGCAGCAGTTCTTTGTTTCTTGGCTATCGCTGGTTGGAGGTTGTTGACTTGTAGATAATGTTGATGCCTGTTGTTGATCTTTCGGGTTTTGCTCCCTGTATTCGGTCCCATCCAAATTTGCTACATGCACAGTTGTATTTCTATGCTTCATGGGTGCCCTTGGCGGCAGATTTTGATAATGAGTACCTACGCTTTGCTGTATTACTGTATTAGGCGACGTATTAACGGAACCAGCATTGTAAATCACGGTTGTGGTGGAGCTAAACATGGTATTGGGAATGTCGTTAGATGCAAACGGTGGCCATGCATTTCTTGCATTTATCTGCAAGCCAGTATGGCTGACGGTATTTGTAGAAGTTTCGACCATTTCAACTTGTCCTTCCTCTCCGTTTGACATAGCAGAGTGATCTGATACGCTGAAACAGGGAGTTACTCTATTTTTTCGGCTAGCCCCTATATCCTTTTCCAACCAAGTATTTAGTTCTTTTTTAAAACATTTTAGAATAAGACATATAAATAAAGCAACTACAATTGCTGCTATCCCAAATGCCACCTTGCATGTTATTGAATCTGGATATAAAGAAAAGGAAATATCTTTTATTGATTGTCCCTAATATGGTGAAACACAAGCAAATATCTTTAACCTGATAGATTAAATCTTATGTATTCTGTATTTCACTTCTAAGGAAAGTGACATAGCCAATTAATTGTTGTTTAAATGCTTGCTAACCAATTACTGTTTTATTGATTGCTATTTGTTAAAATATTTCAAAAAGATGTTGAAAATAGGAATAAAAATATCTACCAGAGTTGCAAGTGCTTGTCATAGCCTGGAAAAGAGAATAAAAGATAGTTGAATTTTTGCAATTGATAAATGAAAAACGCTAAAAAGTTTTAATACTTCGAGTTGTTTATTGTTTTTCATTAATCATAAATTTGTCATAAATTAATATGAAACTACCTACCTCGAGTTTGTTTATACCTCAACAGAAATTAACGTTGTGACGATCTGAATATAACCGCTCTGCTTAAGAATACCAGATATGTCTGTATGTCCTAACAACGCTTTATGCACTGTTGAAAAAATGTTATTCAATGGACTGGTATTTAACTTATTTTGCTTTTAAGCCGAACGCCTTGAAATTTTGTTTGTACTTTTTATTTAGACGGATAATTATGTAATTCGATTCATTCTCGGTCATTATTTCTTTTTATTCAAACGCAAAAGAACCGATCAATATCGGTTCATACAGCATATAAGTAGGAATCAAAGAAGTTATTCATGTATTCATATATCAATTTTACCTCCTTTATTTAATGAAAATGTTATATCCCATTCCTTTTCACATCAATATGAATTAAATGTCTTGTTTTCCTTTTTTCTTATTTTTTTTAAAACTTATAATACATGTAGCCATGGTGCTGATCTTCTTTGTCTGACTGAGACTTTTGACAAGTTAATTGAGAGTCTGTTACAATTTTAAAGATAGTTAGAAATGGAAACATACGTACAGCAAGTACACCGTAAGCTTACATATGTACATGAAATATATGGAGATAACGAACAGTATTCAAGATCAAAAGTCCATTAAACAATACAAAATAGGAACAGAGCAAACACGGACCTCCAAAACATCAGAGGTGGGATTAGGTGCCATGGAGGAGTGAGCATCCCCTGCCGACCGGTCACACCCGCACCGGTCACATCTACACCTCTTAAAAAATGCAATACTTACATCAAGTGTCTTTGATATTTCAAAAATGTCTAAAAAAAATTCTTTATTTCTATTAATTTCATATGTCATTTTGAATGTCGTTGACAACAAAATCAGCAAAGACTATCTTCATCTCAATCACATGCAGTCATTTTCTCACCGCAGACATACATGCATATATGTATGAAAAATCTCAAGCAATATTTTAAAATCTACATTTGTATTAAGTTTTATTTTTATTAACCAACAGCTTGGTGTTTATTATGAGTACATTTGCTGCAGGCCCAGAGAATGCAATTGGAAGGGGGAAGGGGGGGGGGGAGCCAAAAGGTGGCTACCAAATGTTTCGGACAAGCCAGAAAATTTCATCATATGTAAATAATGACGAACATATCCACAAGTGTACGCCCCTCCCCCAGGCTCCTCCAAATCAGTGATCTATTTAGAAACATCTTTACAAGAGAAAGGATTTTGGATCTCCTATTCTAATGGATCTAAATTGGCTTGCCAAAGTAGGATACATTATGCAATTGTTCACAAAAAATAATTTTATCCTATGAATAAATACATGCATGGATCTAAAGGTGGTTGGGTGCCTGGAATTTGCAGAGCTATTAAATGTATATACTAAAGCAGGTAAAAGTGATCTAGGACCCCCACCCCCCACCCCCGAAAACGCAGGTAGGAAAAATCAGACACATGAAGGTTTTCACATTTGGAAAAGGAATTTAGTTTTTTTCTTTTTTTTTTTTTTTTTTTTTTTTTTTGCAAAACATTCCTGGATCCATGTCTAATATATCATTTAAAGATATGAATTAAAAAAATAAGCAAAACAAGGAGGCAGTTTCTGAAGATACTCCTACATGTATACCTTTACACTACCGTAACTCTTTAGAGTCCATAAGACAATGAGGAAATTAAGAATCAGAGATGCAAGGAAGTATGAAAACAAGGCAAACATATTTTGCATGTTAAATATCGATATTTACAGGCATCAGTTGCACGCCAACAAATATATACAGATGTACATAAAATAAACCAATCTTCATCATAACTTAAAAATTCGTCACACAAAAGCAACAAGTAAATGCTCTGTATACATGCTATAGGAAAATGAAGCACTTATAGTCAATTCTCTTTGCATCTGAAGTAAGTGTTGGCAAACCAAAATGTTGCTTTTTTTCCATGCAATATGATCTAGCACTAATTTCAAATAGGCATATATATTTAGGAATTTGAAGAATACTGGTATTCTTACTACTATACATTTCATAGAAATATAACAGAATTCTTTTTTTCTTTTTTTTAATTCTTTCATTATGTTTTTCAACATTTTTTTAATGACCTGATCATTTCTTTTAAAATAGCAATCTTTACTTGTCCCACTATTACTGAAACAAAATGAAGATTCATTTTTATATCATGGGTAGACCAAGAATACAACAACCTAAAGAAATTATAATTTACTATTTTTTATCTATAAAATATTTAAATTAAACTTATCAGTACCTTCATGAAAACACATTGATAACAGGTACATGTAAGAGTATTGTACTTAGCATTAGTCAATTCATTTAATGGTTAACTTCAATGGAACATCCCCCTTTTTTGGCTTGAAATACTTGATAGTACTTAAGTTAATGGATTTATGTACCTGATATTGGTTTATACTTGTAAAACAGGTCACTGAAAGTAAGCGAGCAGAGAGTCAATGCATTCTCTTGGAACAGTTAACCGTACGGAGATTGAATCCACATCTAATAAGCACATTCAACTTTCAGGGATGTGTCTAAACATTGATCAATTATATATACGGAGGTGTTGGTTTACGAGAAAATTGGCAAGAATTAATTAAAACAAACTATATTAGTCTTCTAAAGTCTGCATCTGAATAAAATTAAACTCGATTAAAACATTCTGTCTAAAATGAAATATGGAATTTAAAGTTTTTTAATTGAAACTGTCATTCTGTGTCTCAAATATATGCGAAGTAAAAGTAGTAATATTTGTGGCACAACTGAACTAGGAATAAGTATCACGTACATAATCAATCCGCCTGCAAATGATGTGTTAGCAATGCAAAGAGCCAAATTTATGATGTAGAACAGCACATAGTATCGAATATACAATTCTTTTTCCGTCCACAAAAATCGGAACACCAATTCAAAACAAAAGAAAAGGTTTGCAAGAACACCAACTGCACTGCTGATTATTATAAGCGGTCTGAGAAAATTATCCTTGGAATGAATAAAATGTACCTTCTTGAAACAAGATAGAGAAAAAGAAAAGAAAATTAAAACATAAATACCCACAAAGTATCCAAACACTTTCAAACCAAACTCTCGTATGAATAGTGTGTAAATAATACACCTTGGAAAGAACTCAAAAGCCCTCCCGATATACACAATAACAAAGTAGGTATACCAAAGTGTAGAATTATTGTCCTCATATTTTTCCCAGTAATACTCTTTGTCGTGTTGAATTTCATGTTTCAATTTCTCATCATACACCGCTCTAGCATCTTCTTCTCTATCCAAGGTTGTTGTTGCAGATGTTATCGCGAGTGACACAGCTAGAAGGGAAACCAGTGTAAACCATTTCTGAATGCTTTGTAAATCTGCAAATAACACAATATCATTTATAACCTACACATTATTAAGAGCATTTTTCTATACAAAGAAACTTGCACCTTCGATTTCAAAAGTTAAAGTCATTTTAGTCAAATTCCTTGAAGAAATAAAAGTCTTTTAGATAAAATATTTGCAGTTCAAATAACCATACTAGAATATAAAATTATCCACTTATTTCGAATAAACAATAAAAAGGTCTTACTTTGATATAATGTTTGGCTCTCTGTGAGG
The DNA here is from genome assembly GCF_033153115.1 of Saccostrea echinata. Taxonomy (NCBI): domain Eukaryota; kingdom Metazoa; phylum Mollusca; class Bivalvia; order Ostreida; family Ostreidae; genus Saccostrea; species Saccostrea echinata. The sequence goes on from NW_026889767.1 coordinate 686,375, forward strand.
AATATGTAATACTCAAAAAATAAACTGCGGGATTCCTTCAATGCACACTTCTAAAAGCTGCAGAAAAGTAAGAGCCTGGAGGTACCATCTTTTCTGCCAAGACTCCTCACCAATATTCACCATCCAACCATAACTGAAATAATTTATAGCTAAATGTTACTGTTTTAATTAGGATTATGTTTGTTCAGCCTTTAGAAATTGTTTTATCTAAAGTTGAAACAAATTTAATTATAGAGTTTATAGTGTTGATAATTTATTCTAGTCATACATTAGTCTTCACATTTGTCTGATTTAAGGATGTTTTAATAGTCGCCCGCGTGGCGCAGTGGTTAGGGCGTTCGCTTTAGAGTCGCGGAGTTGATCTTTACGTCGCGGGTTCGAATCCCACTGGGGTCCGTAGAGACCGGTCCTTCGGATAAGACAGTATAAACCGAGGTCCCGTGTCGCAGTAGGTGCTGGCACAAAAAGATCCCTTTCTGCTCAATGGCCCTGAGTGCCGAGTATAGGTCAAAATCTCCACCGGCAAGTGGTGGCGTCTCCATATGAGTGAAAAATTCTCGAGAGGGATGTTAAACAATAAAAACAAACAAAAATTGCAAAATATTGCAAAAGGTTTTCTCTGCTTTGTTCTCATACAAACTGAATAAGACAATCATTCACAAGATAAATGAGAGTATTTTGCAGGTAAGAAAAGTTTCAACGCAAAACTTACATGATTGCTTTGGCAAATGGTGAGGTTACTACAATTAGTACCACAAAAAGGCAGGACACTCCAACATGTGTAGCTGGTAGGTAAAGAAGAATTGGTATCGAAAAAAGAACAGATGTTGCTCCTGGTGCAATCGATAACATGAAGTCTTGAAATTCTCCTCTAATGAAATACTCTGATGATAAAACAACATCGGCAATAAAATCATACAAGTACAGAGACATAAGAAAAAAATAAGCAAAACGCCAGAAAATAGGACAACATCGATGTCCATTATCTGATTTCTGGCCTTCATTGGCAGTTTTTTCCTGGGTATTATTGGAACATGAAAAGCTTCTGTTGTGCTGATGTTTGTTAGGTACAGATGCACCCTGTCCCTCTTCCATATTATTTGGAATTATATTGGTCATATGACTCATTCGTTCCTGTGTGGGTATCCTTGTCTGAAAACAACTCTGGAATGGTAATCCTGAACTGTACGGCGATGTCTGTAAAATGGAGTGGTTCGATACCTGCACGCTGACATTAGGATTGTGCACTGTTACGTGTTGGGCACTATGAAAGTAATGACCGGAATGTTGATTTGTATAGGAAGGATGCCATGAATTCATACAATTCATATGAACTCCAATATTTCTTTGGTTATTCGTAGGTAATGCAGAAGTTTCATCTGATATGGTAGAGCAACGATATTCTGTATCTCCTCTGCTTGCTACAATATCGATTTCTAACAATTTTTTGAGTCTTTTGCGAAAACATCTTTGGAATCCACAAAGAATTGCAGCAATAACAACGGCTATGATTCCATACACCACATTGCATACTACTGATTCTGAAAAGTATGGATTTCAATTATAAATTATTGTACTATTCCAATATTTCAGAATATGATAGTTATAGTTTATTACGAAAATAGCATTTCTGTGTCTTTATACAATTTGCAATACTAGTATTCATTTCAGAAAAAAAAAATGGGGAAATGATGCTTCAAAATATGTGCATTATTTTTTTCACTGATGCTTGAAGTAAGTCTGTTTCCCTTTGATATCTCACTCTATCATATTAAATAAGGGAAATATGTACGATGAATCCCTGAGAATGTCTCGTTGGCAGTGCTCAGCATTTTTGTAAAAGTGAAAAATTTAATATAGTTGTTAAATGTTTGACCTCAATTATTAGGTAAATATTGTACTCCTCAGGTGTCTAAATCATCGTATTGACCTCAAAAATAGCAATAACTGTTTTATTATATGATTATCTTTTTTTGGTCAAATATAGAATAAATAATTCCTTATATTGACCTGGAAATAATTCCTTATATTGACCTTGAAGGTCACGTGCAGGTCAATATAACGTAGTGTTTTTCTAACATTGTTGGATCTCAGCCAATCAGAGAGATAGGAATTATTCAATCATATAAAAATGTCATTTATCTCTTTATATTTTTTTAAATTTAACGGTACTCTAAAGAATTGACAAGATACACTACTCTGAAGAATTGACAAGATAAAAATTAAATTATTCTGCTCTTTTTTTTTTTTTTTTTTTTTTTTTTTTTTTTTTTTTTTTTTTTTTTGGTTGTTGTTGTAAATGTATATACATGTATCCCTTAAATTTTACTACTTTGTAAAATCATTAGGACACATTATCTCTGCCATGCATATGTCGTTTTCACACCCTCTTTTCTCCAAGAAAATGGAGATAATTACATAGAAGGATTTAAAACATTGGTGCATTTAAAACTGGTGGGAGCAACTGGTTTAATCAATAATTAAATACGAGCTACATACTACTCTTGATAAAAGTGCCTGCTTGAATGTCAGTCTTCAAAAAATTAATTTTAGATTATTTGAAAGAAAAAGATAAGTTCAACAATTGGGACATTGCATTTTCCTTAACACAGTCATCATATTTACATACCAGAAGAACACAGCTGACCCATCTGAAATAAAATAAAGATAAATTAATTTAAAATTACTATCATGTAGTATTTATGGGAAAAAAATCTACTGTTGTGTTCTGTTTCCTAACTTACTTTCGGACTGGCTTTCCTTGTCGACAACGTCAAGGTTATGTCTTTACAACTTTCCACATTACCGTATTATCTTGATCAATGCATAAAAATGTGCTACCACTCATAAATTGCATAACATTGAAATCAGAGATGTGCAATGTAAACAGTTTGTGCAAGATTGATGTGCATGTCTTGTATGGTTTGATTTGTTGACATAAGAATTTCTGTCTTTTTAAATAAACCAAAACACATTTATCAGCAATCTACAAAGATTATCTTTTTAAAAAAGATATATAGCGCTGTATCGATTCTGTTAATAAGAGATATATTTTACCCATAATCTTATTACTTTATTTATATTTAAACAGTTTCAAGCAGGTCTATAAGGTTTAAAAATTCGCATTCCTACGTGCATGTCGGGAGTGTGGTCACGCCTATCAACGAATATACACATGCCGAGAAATTCTAAATGAACTTTTTTGGGAAGCTTGCATATCATCCCTATCATCTATAAAAGAAGGAATTTGTATATATATGTAGCGGGTATTCCCGGAAATGATGGAAAACACATTTGATACAGTTTTGACTTTATTACAGTTGTTATTTCTAGATGACTGAACCAATAGAAAAACATGGTGAATAGATGAATAAATGAATATGTCCTGCAAAATATAAATTGTGTCATAAAAATATGTTTAATAAAGTAAATTATTTATCTATTATTCTGATCATAAAATATAACAAATTATATATCTTCCCTTTTAGAATTCATTTTCATATTTCAATATCACTCTATACGATATCATAAAGAAATCATTTATGTAAGAGAGTAAACTCTTAAAACATTATTACTTTTGACAATCTAGTGAAGAGTTATCTTTCTTTTATGTATTTTTAGAATTATGCAGCATATAAACAAATAGACATACATGTACCAATTTATGGAATTGAACTCTTTCCAAATTCAACAAGCATTCTGAGAGTATTGCATTAGCAATACTAGTCCCCTACCGGCAAGTGTAATCTGGTTCCCGCTAAAAATTAAAAATGCCATAATTCCGTCAAAAAATCAATGAAACGGGACGAAATGCGAACTGGATCTATAACTCATCAAGATTAAGTCATATAGCAAAATTCAGCTCAATATCTGCAAGCATTTAGAAAAAAAGTGTGGAAAACCCTGAAAAATTGAAAAGGTCGTAATTCCGTCAAAAATCATTGAAGCGGAACGAAATGCAAAGTTGATCGGTAACTCATCAAGATACACTCACATACCAAAAGTCAACTCAATATCTGCAAGAATTTAGAAAAAAAAGTGCGGAAAACCAAGTGGGACAGACTGACAGACAGACAGAGGAACAGCTAGACAGACAGACGGACAGACTCAGAGGAAACCTATAGTCCCCTCCGGTTTCACCGATAGGGGACTAATAACTTACGTTCTTTACTTATGAGATTACGTATTATAAATAGAATATTCAGGATTTGTTCTTTACAAATATATTTCTCATTACCAATAGATATTCAAAATGTATTGACTAAAAATATATTGACTTTGAAATATTTCTAAGTGTTTATACAAGTACATTTATAAGAACACTTCATCACATTGATCTTTATCTGAAAAGACAGACAAATAAATTATGATATTAATATTTAAAAGACTAGTACAATATTCTATTTTTCACCTCTTTCATATAATACTAGGGAAAACATATCTTAAAACATTAAAAAAAAAAACAAGCATTCTGAGAGTATTGCATTAGCAATACTAGTTCCCTACCGGCATGTGTAATCTGGTTCCCTTTCAAAATCGAAAATGCCATAATTCAGTCAAAAATCATTGAAGCGGAATAAAATGCAAAACTTGATCTACATGTATAACTATTCAAGGTAAAGTTACATACCAAAAATCAGCTCAATATCTGGAAGCGTTTAGGAAAAAATGCGGGAAACCCTTGGAAATTGAAGAGGTTGCAATTCCGTCAAAAATCATTGAAGCAATAACAAATATAACTAGATGAGATCTCGTTGCGAGCAACGAGTAGGTCTTCCGTCCGATTTTTCGATGAGATGAGATATGATTTTGATTACATAATGATATAAAGATTCCCCTCCTTAGATTTCATTCTTTTTAGTTATATAACATAATCTTGAACATCTTTCGTTCAATATTGCTTTTCAAATTGTTTCCCCATTTTGAGATATAAAGCGTAAGAGATTTAACATTCTGGCCACTTATGGCCCCTAATTTCGCAATAGAGAATCAAAATTCTACACCATATTGTTGCATATTGTTACGTTAAGCATTTTAGCTTCAGTAATTTACAACAAATTCTTGATCATTGAAGAATTACATTTTGTCGTTTGGCCCATCTAAGCCCCTAATTTGAAGGGTCAGCCCCTTTTTCTTGATATCAAATGAAAAGACTTGTGATTTTAAGCATTTTTTGTTCAACAACTATTCAAAAGTTTCTTCTCGTTTTCGAGATATGTCAAATAGAAATATTTAGGGGCCAACCCCTCAAGCCCTTAATGGGTCCGTTTTGCAAAAAATGAAAGAATGAATATTGTTCAGAACATTATTCTGAACATCTTTTGTTCAAAATTGCTGATAAAAATATTAATATCTCTTCTTGTTTAGATGTAAAGAGTCAAATATATAGCATTCTTGCCCCTTTTGACCCCTTATGACGCAACATATAATCTTAATTTTATAATATATAGTTGCAAATCGTTAAGATGAGCATTTTTGCTTCAGTAATTGATAACAAAATATTGATCGATCAAGAGTTATACATAAAAGACTTTTGGCCCCTCTGAGCCCCTAATTTGAGGGATCAGCCCTTTTTTCTTGATATCAAATGAAAGGTCTTATGATTTTGAAGACTTTTTGTTCAACAATTATTCAGAAATTTATTTTCGTTTTCGAGATATGCTGAATTGAAATATATAGGGGCCAGCCCTTCAAGTCCTTAATGGGGCCGTTCTGCAAAAAATGAACGATTGGATATTGTTTAGAACATTTTTTTGAACAATTTTTGTTCAATATTGCTTTTCAAAATATTTCCCCTTTTTGAAATATAAAGTGCCAAATATTTAGCCTTCTGACCCCTTTTGGTCCCTTATTACGTAACATATGATCAAAATTTTAAAACATATAGTTGCAAATCGTTAAGATGAGCATTTTTACTTCAGTAATTGATAACAAAATATTGATCGTTCAAGAGTTATACTTGAAAGAGTTTTGGCCCCTCTGAGTCCCTAATTTGAGGGACCAGCCCTTTTTTCTTGATGTAAAATGAAAGGTTTTGTGAATTTGAAGACTTTTTGTTCAACACCTATTCAGAAATTTATTTTCGTTTTCGAGATATGCTGAATTGAAATATTTAGGGGCCAGCCCTTGAAGTCCTTAATGGGGCTGTTTTGCAAAAATTGAAAGGTTGCATATTGATTAGAACATTATTCTGAACATTTTTTGTTCACTATTGCTTATCGCATTATTCCCTCATTATGAGATATAAGGCATCGAAGATTTAGCATTCTGGCCCCTTTTGGTCCCTTATTACGTAACATATGATCAAAATTTTAAAACATATAGTTGCAAATCGTTAAGATAAACATTTTTGCTTTAGTAATTAATAACAAAATATTGATCGTTCAAGAGTTATACTTGAAAGTGTTTTGGCCCCTCTGAGCCCCTAATTTGAGGGACCAGCCCTTTTTTCTTGATATCAAATGAAAGGTCTTGTCATTTTGAAGATTCTTTGTTCAACACCTATTCAGAAATTTATTTTCGTTTTCGAGATATGCTGAATTGAAATATTTAGGGGCCAGCCCCTCAAGTCCTTAATGGGGCCGTTTTGCAAAAATTGAAAGGTTGCATATAGTTTAAACCAATATTCTGACCATCTTTTGTTCAGTATTGCTTATCAAAATATTCTCTCTTTTCGAGATAGAAAGCGTCAAAGATTTAGCATCCTGGCCCCTTCTGGCCCCTTATTACGTAATATATGATAAAAATATTAAAACATATAGTTGCAAATCGTTAAGATGAACATTTTTGCTTCAGTAATTTATAACAAAGTTTTGATCGTTCAAAATGTATATATGAAAGACTTTCGACCCCTCTGAGCCCCTAATTTAAGGGATCAGCCCTTTTTTCCTGATATCAGATGAAACGTCTTGTCATTTTGTGCATCTTTTGTAATATATATGTTTTAACAAAATATTTACAGGTAACACGCTCGCTGCACGAACGGTACACGCTCGCTACACGGTTTGCACGAAATGCTGCACGGTTTACACGAAACGCTACACGGTTTGCACGAAACGCTACACGGTTTACACGAAAGGCTTTGCACGAAAGGCTGCACGGTTTACACGAAAGCCTGCACGAAACGCTTTGTACACGTTTCTCACACGCTTTGTACACGATTCTCACACGTTTTGGCCTCAATTTGGATTTTCTATTCGGAATCTCTCGGACTTTATTTAAATTTAGTAAATTACGGATTAATCAAAGATTATTTAAGAATTGCAATCATTCAGATTAAGTTAGGATTAGAACTCGCTTCACCAGTACGATATTAACAGATAAAAATTCACAATGTTAAGTTGTATTTAATTAATATTATAGTTGTCATTGAGAATGTGACGCGCCCGGTGAAATGCCTATTATCATCTATGTAGAAAACTTTTTCACTAGATTCTAAATTACATGTACGCACTGAAAAAAATAATTATATTTGTAATTCATAATCTTTACAGCATTCAATGTTTTTACAATTATAGTTTGATAACAATTCGTTTTATTACTGACAAATAAACACAGTTATTGATTTGAAAAAAAAAATGTTTATAGTGTGTATGATTTCTCTAATCGGATTGATTTTCTTTCCTTTTTTTTAATTATTGATTGATTTATTCTTTCTTTTTCTTTTTTTATTTAGTAAATAAATACTTTCATTTTATTGAATAACATGTAGGTTCTGTTTATAATTTGCAAAGGTAATATGTACACTAAATCAAATAAGAACATTGTGCAGGATGGGGGGGGGGGTAGATTACCGAGATCTTACTTCTGTTCATGGCTAAATATATAACTGGCACTTGTTTCAGTAAGTATACCATTGGGAAAAAATTATTACAGAAACAAATGCCCGTTCTAAGAAAAAAAGGATATCCATATCTCCAGCGGGACGAGATACATGTAATTCATTAACTGTACTTTAATTAGAATGGTAAATATATCGCTTCATTACAAAATCAAACTTTGACTTATTAAAATTTAATATGGTAGAGAAGCCGGGGGAATAGGTATTTTAATGCTTTAGTTCTCCATTTTGAGGCATTGTGTTTATCAAATAAAAACAATACACCCACCACCTTGTAAAATCCTTGATTTCAAATCCCGTCTAGACAAAAAAATGTAATCAATAGCCGCGGCTCTTAACAATACATTCAATATACATGAAAACATGTCCAGTGTCCTAAAAACTAAAAAAAATATGCTCTAGAACTGCGTGATTAATAAAACAACTTATATATAATTACTCCGGATTTTTTTCTTTATATTTTATTATTCACGAATACACTGGCAAATTAATTCACTGTTTACAAAAAATCGATAAATTTAAGAAATATAATCCACGGGTATTTATTTTACCCATTAAATACTAATACAACTATTAAATTTCACGAATTAAAAATCAATCGTAATTGTCGGGTGTCATCTTAGCCATGATTGACAAAAGATAATACATGTACATGTAGCTGAGCAAGTTTTCAGTTCCCGGCATGCGGAGCCCGTGATCGCTGTTGTAAATGACCTTGATCACAGTCGCAAGAAGAGTGTCGGAAGTGTAAAGAAGATTCTTATACATTTTTAAGGGGTGCATAAAGCGCACCCCGAAAAAAAAATATTTTCTTTAAAAAGAAAATCATCTATAAAAACATGTTAATAACAAAAACTCAAAGTTTGTGTTTACATTTGAACACCCCCCCCCCCCCTCCCCCGGAAATATTTGACCTTGTATTTGCCGATGCATGTGAATTATGATTCATTTATAAGACAATTATTAATCAACCAATTTTATGCATAAAAGGACTATAAGTGACTCATCGTTTAAAAATTATTTGTATCACAATCTTGTAATAGAAGAAAATTATGTTCGTTTATAAAGAAAAAGTAATAATTGTGCTCCCCGGCCTAGTATTCCCATACTTAACATTTATAGCAACGCAATAAACTTAGTATTTTATATTTCTCGCCTGCCTTATCTATCTACATGTACTATTTTGCATTAATCACACATATGTTTTTGTAATATCTATATACCACAACTGTAAAATGGTGAAGAGATTCAAATAAATGAATGAAAAGGACAAGACCGGATTATTGATGATTTTTTTAAAACGATGTTCAGTATTGCTCCCTTTAAAAAAATGTATTGAATCAAATACCTTAAAATTGATGTGCGTATAATTAATGGTAACTAGCTCTTAGTAGAGATGTTTCTGAATATGAAACGAATCGGAATCTGAAAATGAATCTGAAACGAATCTGAATCGGAGGGATCTTGATCCCGATTTGAAAATGAACACACGTATGATTACAGATTTTTTTTCTTTGGTATATCAATCTGTAATCTTATAAGAGGTTTAATGTGTTTGTGAGACCCACCCACCCACCCCCTCCGAAAAAAACCCACCACCAAATCCTGGGAGTAATACGTCCATGATGTAAATCGTATATGGATGTTATATTTGTACCTTACTTGTAGCAATGTGAAAAATAAGAGTTAATGAAGTAAGCTAGATTCATATTTCTTGGGGCTAGGAAGTATGTTTGAAATGTCAAGGGTGAACCAGGAAATTTGCTCAGGGCGGGTGGGGGGACATACTAATAAATTCCCACAAGGAGAACAATCATCACCATTTCTCCGACTCGGATATTTTTGACAAAAAAAATTATCCCAATTCTCTCCGGACGTGAAAAAAAAAATCTGTGTGTGGGGGCTTGTCATGCTTGCGTAATTCTCCTTGACCAGCTTCCGAGGGGTCCGTCCGTGTTTCCCAAAGGAGGGGGGTTGGGGGAGGGGGCTGGCAAGTTCATCTTTGTTCAACTATATTACATACAATTTACTAACTCTGAAAAATAAGGGGCGAGGCTGGATTACTTTGACACCTTCCACCACTTGATCGCTACTGAACGGCCTCGATCTCAGTTCAAGTCGTCAAAAAATAATTGCATAATATCGGGCCCGTAAGAACTGGGGGAGACATGGAGACCAGCCCCCTCCCCCCTTCCTATTAATTTTGCCGCTATATACTGCACAATATAATCAGATCAAAATTATCAAAATTACTGTTATGTCCCTCATAAATAAAGCTTGTAGACTTGATTTTTGTTCAATTGCGCCCCATTCCCGTAATGTTACTGCATCCTATAGATCATGCAGCCATATTACATACTACATGTAGTAATAAGTGTCTTTTTAATACGTACGAAAGCTATCAGTTTTGTATTATTTTATTGTTCAACTCACTAGATATTCGAGAATTGTGTTCTTTGAGATGTAGGAGACAAATTAAACTTTTAACTATTCATTTTAACAAGCTACATTCTTCGTCAATCAAGGAAATGACAGAAAACGTTTAAACTAAAAACTTGTAGACATCAATGTAAATCGCCAAAAACTTTTGACAAAAAAATTGGCCTGCGAGAAAGTGGCCAAGGGGTTGCTTAAAGGTTATTTATCCGACATAATTTTCAATTGCATATAACTATATAAAATGACTCGTATGAATACATTAATTACACAGAATATTCTTTTAAAAGAGTACAGAACACGATTCTTGCGAGAAACAAATAATGTAAATAGGTGAATAATACAACAATGATACTTTTACGAGCAGGTTTTTCCGTGAATTGAAAGGGTACCTGTTTCTGTTTTTCAGTGTATAGAATTTGACTTGTCCCTTTTATAACACCCCCATCCCAATGACAAAATAATAACATCACTCACTATTTTTTAAATGACATATCAAACAGAGATACATGTACTTGTATTTAACCATCGTCAGATGCCCATGAGTGATCTCATCTTTTACTCATCAGTGGGTAATGAGTAAAAGACGAGATCACCCGTGGGTATCCGGCGATGGTACTTCGCAATAGTAATTGTGAACTAGTTAAATTCAGAAGGAGAAGAATCAAACACTTTTCAAATTAAAATTCGATATATTCCTAGTCAAAGTAAAATTGATAAATAAATCACAAAAATGAATATATTTTATAATTATTTATTGTATAATAAGTGAAGAAATTTTCTTATGATGATATATATCTTTTTCAGTTTTGAAATCGGAATCGAGATCCCTCCGATTCAGATTCGTTTCAGATTCATTTTCAGATTCGGATTCGTTTCAGATTCAGAAACATCTCTAGTACTCAATAGTTAAAAAGGTTTAGTTTGACATACATTTATTTCACAAAGAGGTGATTTGGGCATTTTTATACTGCTAAGTCGCCAATGATCCAGTGAAACAACAGGCACTTGAAATATGTATCGGTACACGCCCCCCCCCCCCTTGATAAAAAAAATAGTAATAGCTTATAATTTCTAGTTTCAGAAGTTTTCCCTCAACGAATTTATAAAAATACTAGTATTTTTAAATACCCATCAGAGGCAACCTCTGAAACTAATCGAAAACGGAAAATATCAGAAATCGAAATAAAGGTATAGTAGATTAGGAATTAGGAAGCTGGGGGGGGGGGATCCATTTGTCCATAGGGACTTGTCTTCCGGATTGTTAAATGTAAAATAAATTAATAAAATTTTGAATCTACTTTAAATACACTTAAAAGTTGTTAAAATAAAAATCTAAAGATTCTGACACTTTCGGTCCACAGGTACTTGTTGACAGGACCCCCCCCCCCCCCCCGATATTCAACCCCGGGGCTTGTTGGACATTTTTTCACAACGTAAACAAACCGGAGTGGCATACCTTTCTCTCTTATAATGTATAATGAGGTATTTTTGTGTGGAACGATTATTTTGGGGTTTTCACGAATATTGGGGGGGGGGGGGTGTTCCTGTCCACAAGTACCTGTGTTTCGGTCAAGAAAAACATCGTTTAAAAAAGACATACCATACCTATATACATAAACTCTACAAGGGACGAAACCTCTCATCTTCGAAAAAAATACCCCCACCCACTTCAGCGCCTATTTCTGGACTCTAAAGCATTAATTTATTTCGTTGTCATGGTTCTGTCCCCTACAGTGATGATTTTCCTAAATGTTGATTCGTTTCTCAGTCCATGGAGTCGTCAACACGCGTTTAATCAACAGAAAACGGATACAATTTCTTCGATTTTGAGCTCATCTCTCTAAATAAATTACACAATCATAGTAAGGTTACATAAGATTTCGTATCAAAATTATAATTTGTTAAAATTAAATGGTTCTTAATATTTGAAAACAAATTTTGCACAAAGTGGCAAGGGTTTGATGTAAATGATGATAACCGAACGTTTATCTACTTAAAATTGAAACTATCAAAAAAGTACATAACATTTGGAATATTCTGAATTTTTTTTCCTCCGGTGTATCAGTCGCAGCGGCGGATCCAGGAGTTTCATCATGGGGGGTGGGGGGGGCGCAGTAGAAGGCAGGGGGTCTGGGGGTTGCATTGAAGCCGCCAGCGGGTCCAGAGCTGAGCCCTGGTGGGGGTTCGGGGGCTTTATTTCCCTTGATTTTAGGATAATACAAACAAAATTTCAAAAAAAAAAAAAAAATCAAACGGGGGGGTGGGGGGCGCACGCCCGACGCGCTGGCGCTGGATCCGCCTTTGAGTCGTCAGTAAACAAATTTATGATATACTTATTGACAACTCAAGTAAGGATCGAAAAGAATTGTGTTCGGGAAGATAATTTTACGTGTGTCTCAAACTTATCGACAGTTCTCTCTCTAGGACGGTAGTGAGCCCCTGTCTGAATCCTGTCGCGTTGTACATTCTCTTTATTAGCTTTCTAAGTCATCATTCTATTATTCAAGGGACGTAGCATCATTTTTGAAAGGGGGGGGGGGGCTACCAGAGAAAGAGAGAAAATTCAACTTTCCTAAATCATTGATCAAAGGTTTAAATCCGAGATAAGCAACCGGGCAATAATTGTATGAGAACATTCCCATGTTCTTTGCAAGTTATAGTCTCATATACTTGTTATTATTCGAGTCAAACATTAATAAATACAATAAAATAATTTTGCTTTGTAGGTGACTCTTTCCGTCTTTCAAAAAATGAGCGAAAAAGACATCACAGAGTTTTTACCCAAAGTAGGAGATCGCGTCAATTTAAGGATATTTTTGGAACAAATGAAGAACAAAAAGAAAAAACCAAAATCATCCATTCTTCAAACGCTGCGTCAAAAAATGGGTGTACGAGGAAAAGAATCTCTGAGTAGCAGTTCCAGTGATGAAGGCCCATCTACTTCAAAGGCAAAAAACAGAAGACTCATATGGCTAGAGTTGGGAATAAGAGTGCAAATAAAAACATGCGAAAAGTGGAAGTTGGCTGGATTCATGGGGGAAAGCAAGTGAGAACTCCCAGAGGTGGTGGGACAAGAAAGCTGGACCTCCCAAAATTCTATAAGAAAGACGAATTTTTGGAAGAAGTCAAGCCTCTGTTCTTTCCTCAGGGAAAATCATCTGTGGGGAAAAAGGAAGATTTTCATTTTTCAGTAGTTGATTTTTCTCAAGAAGATATTGCAGATAAATCTATTAATGATTTATATATAGCATCTAAAATGTCAACTCTTCGTCTCTATCTTATAACATCAAAGAAACATCATGATGGCGAATCCACAATAAATGACAGATATTCATCTAGCGAGGATCTTCCAGACCCAATGCTTTCTCTTGTCCATATTGAAAAAGAAGGGGCACCCGGAACAGCTAGTTCCCCAGATGATGCAAGTCATTTAAACATTCCAGATCACATCTCTGAAGGGGATTTTCCACCTGCTACATTAAAGTCTGCACAGTCACCCGTAAACGTGCTTCCTGGAGAGGTTGTCACTTTTGAGAATGTTCCTGCTGGTAGTATATTCCTGGATTTTCAAAACTATATTTACGACCCAGAGATAGAATTTGGGCCCTCGCAGTTATTAAGAAACGACCTCGATGAAACATTACCAGCAAGTGCAGTTGTCAAAAATCTTGTTATAAAGAGGGGTAATGCTTTCTCTGACGTCATGAAGTTTTTTGTAAAGCAAGAGTTCAACTTAAGAACTGACACACTACAACTTTCAATATTGACAGAGAAGGGGGAGGATTCCGGGGGTGTTTTTCGGGATGCCATGTCGGAATTTTGGGATACTTTTTATTTAAAACACACTGAAGGAAGTGATGTTAAAATTCCTACTACAGTGCACATCATGAAGCAGGAGGAATGGGAAGCCGTAGCCAAAGTTCTAGTGTTGTCCTTCAAGCAAGAAAAGTATTTTCCAATACAGCTTTCACAAATCTTTCTGAAAAAATGTATTTTTGATATTACCCCAACAAATGAGGAGCTACTTGAGTCATTCATGGCATTTTTGCCTGATATGGACAGAGGACTTATTAAAGATGCTCTTGATGATTTTAATGGTGTGGAGGAAAATGAACTTCTCGATGCTTTATCGAATTTTAATCTGAGAGTCTATCATACTAAGGAAAATTTTAGAAAGCTTTTGATTGAGTTGGCTCATCACGAACTAATTCAAAAACCGTCTTTTGTCACACTTTGTTGGTTTCCAATATTTAGTAGTCATTTGAAGCCTCTGATATGTAGACTGGAAGAAATATATGAGCAAAGCAAAGTTACCAACAAAAAAGTCCTGAATTTGTTTGTTTTTCCAGAAGATCTGACAAAAGCCGAGAAAGCAACGGCCGATTCTCTTAAGCGGTACATCAAGACGTGTTCAACTGAGAAACTGACCTTGCTTTTACGATTCTGCACTGGATCGGACATTATAATTGGAAAGAAAATTACTGTTCGATTTACACCCCCTATGCCTGAATTTACACTTTGTCCAGTGGCCCACACATGTGGCTGTGTGTTGGAGCTGTCCAGAAGTTACGACAACTTCCTGTTATTGAGGGAGCACTTGGAAAACGTGCTAGACACAAAAGTACTGAGAATGGATATTGTGTAAATGTGCTATACCTTATCCGAGAAATAATGTAAATGAGTCGTGAACATCGATTTTTTTTTAAATGACAGATTTTGATACTGTTGACCTCCCCATTCTACCTTTTTTTAAGTTAAATTCAAATGTAAGAAATTCTGAATATTTGAATCTTAATGCATGTTATAATGAGTAGACAAATAGTCTGTGGGAAAAAAGTCGTATCAGTTGGCGAAGTACAGTGTTCTGGCCATTGTTTGTTAACAATTAAGAATTTTAAACATATGTTTTTCTCTCTATTGGTTCATCTTTATTTGCCAAAAATAAAAGTTATCTGTTTTAAGCTTTACCTCTACCGTAAATTTGGTGTTCATTAAAGAAATATTAAAATTGTAACTGTATTTCTTGTCTGTCGATATTCATTTTCATGCATTAATTGGTATTTATTAGTTTTACCCATACCAATTATGATGTTACATAATTATATTATGAAAGGACTGTATGTAATCTAACAAATAGAAAATGAAGGAAATGTGTTTGAATGAATGCGAGTCTACCCTACACATTCTAGTGTGTACATTCTTACGCATGCAGACTCTGTTAGTTCTTTGCATTTCAACAGTGTAATTTTTAATCTTTAACGAAATGACCCTTCTACAGATGTTTTACTAATCCTCTGCCAAAAAAGTATGATGGAGGCCAGGGTACTGCCCTCCTCCCGAATTTCCCCCAAACACATTTAATACTTCTAGATTTCCAGGTGTGGTATTTTTACTGCTCACAAAACCATTTGCTCTATTCCGATTATGTACAGCGCTTAGCCATCATGTAGCTGCACACTGAAGATTCATTTAGGGGAAGGGGGTCCTGACAGTTCCCCCTTTGATTTTCAGAGTTATTTAATTTACAAAGTAAATGTACAAAAAAAGGAGTTTGCGACCCTCCTTAGAAAACATGGCTCCTGGTGGAAATGGTAAGGAGAGTTAAATGTATGATAAAGCAAAGCTACTCCCCCCCCCCCCCTTCCATGGTTTTTTTTTTTTAGTTTGGACATTTTAAATCCTTTTTGCCTGTCAAAAAATTCTGAGTTGGATGTTTTTAGTAGATATGAATTCCTAACCCTCAACCAAAAGAGAATACCCTTTTCCGCGCCTGCATTGGAACATTTGTCGTGGAACAAAAAAACTTTTCTCTTTAAGGATTACTTGTAATAGAAAATCCACAACGCTTATAAACAAAACAAAAGGGAAACCCCTGTTAATAAATCTAATGCTTAATTTAAATTAAAGTTGTCAAACGTAGTATAGTTTTTGAAGATTGGTGTCAGCTAGGAAAAAATGACAATAAACCTGAAAAAAAAACTTTGACGGTAAACAAATGAAAAATGTCTCCAAACTCGAAAACCTATTTAGTGTGTGTGTGTGTGTGGGAGGGGGGGGGTTGTAGGTTCCAACTTTCTTTCACAACTCAGTTTTTCAATACATTATCAAATTACCATGATTTTACTACGCTACAACATAAATTGGAGAGGGACCAACCCTTTAATGAACATTTTCTGTAGAAAAAAATGTTTTGTTTGGGAATAGGTCGGGGGGGGGGGGGGGTAGCCCACCATGATAGTACGTGCCTGCAGTTCTAAGTGTCTCTTAATTATATTGTTATTTTTAATACATGTATACGTAAGTTGTGCGTCATTTGTAACATACATATATACATGTTCATATTGTCTCCCGGCAGCAGTCTCAGGCTGCTCTTACCCCCAATGCACATTTTGCCTTTTTAGGATGATTATGATTATTGTAATGAAGGATATAGAAATTTCATGAGGACATAGTAGTCTTATGTTCATTAAAAGACGTATCAAATGCGCTATGTGCTTGATATTCGTAAAATATCCTTTAAATCCCCCCTCACCCCTGAGGTAAAGACCATATCCAACAGCAAAAATTGAATTTTCAGTGTTTCATATTATTGGGTCCTCTTTCTGCTGGTATCTGTATTTAGCTGTTTATTATTATGCACCCCCCGCAAACTTAGTTCATGGGAGGCGGAAATGGGGTTCATTTTATTAGATTGATCGGCTCTCCGTACAATCATGTCCTGTGTATAACTTTAAAATATAAATGGGGTACGTTAGAAGCTCCTAACTGACTCAAAGATTGCTTTTGTCCAAATATTTAAACAGAAAAAAATTCTCGGGAGCTGAGGGCATGTCATAGCCTTACCAAAGATTATTGGCACAAAAATTTATGCCTGTTGCACAACATTCTAATAGAGAAACATTGAAAGTTCATACGTTACTCAAGTTTACTGTCCAAAGGATTTGTTATTTTCTTGAAACAAAGTTATTGGGTTGTTACATTTAGAATTATGTATATGGACACTTTTGAAAGTGAAGGGGGAGGGGGTGTCAGAGAAGAAAATTTCCTCTTAATTATCTAAAACAGGGGGATATCGAATATGGAAAAAGCTATTTCCTGTGTATTAGGGTGGGAAGGGGGGTTCACACCTTTTTTATGACCAAATTATTATTCATACATTATCACAACATTACGCTTTGACTAGGATGCAACAAAAACAGTGGGGACCACTCTTTCAATGAACATTTTTAAATAATAAAAAGCAATTGTTTGTCAAAAAATGCTTCTGATACTACATCCCTTCATAGATAATAAAATCTGTAAATTTTTTTTGCCACTGCGGCACAGTGGATTTGACATACATTCATTTGTTTCAGATTTTATTTTCACTCGTGAAATAAAAATCAAGTGACAAATTACAGCATTTTTGTTGTTGATACATGTACCGAGTCAATAGCGTTATTTACTGATTGAAAATAACACAACATTCTGTAAATAAGGCAAATAATTCTTTATTGAAACAACTGGTAAAGTTTTGTTGCCTTTGCAAAAGTCTATAAATGATATATTTCACGATTTGCCAGGTTACAAAGAGTTACATACAAATTACAGGCATCTTTCAGATAGTTAGGCGACGCTATGTAGTTCTCTTCCATCAAGATTTTGAAAAATTCATGCATGTCGGGGTCAGATGGGGTGTTCTTGTTAAATGAGCATTCGTTTCTGCAGATCTCGAGAACATGTTGATCTAGTGGTATCGAATAATCTCTAGTACCTTCTAATTCTGGTAGACAATAAAGAATACAAGGTTTGCTTGCTGGGACGTTTCCATTTCTAGTTGGACGAATCCGATGAGTATTCCAGACAGATACTGCTTCATCTATATCTTTCTGGATGTGAATAAAAAGTATACAAAATTAAGATAATTTGATAAAGAGTTTGGAATATGCAAGGCATTTTCCTTATATATTTATATTTCGATGATGTTAGTTCTCAGTTTCAAAACTAATAAATCCTCCTGTCGAATGAGTAAATTGAATTTGCAAAGGTTTTCAAGAAATAAAAAAAAAACAACAACTTCCTTTACTTATACAACGTACCGAGCAAACAAAAGATAGTAAATAACATTTTCTTCTGGTTATAAATTTAGTTGCGTATACATGTATACAGGTAAATGTGAACCACAACTTTACTGAAGTCCGCACGAACTATTTATCATGAAAATTTTACACCCCCCCCCGAAAAAGGATGTATTTAATAAAATTACATGATACGAATAAATAGCTGAATGAAGCTCTGATTAGTTAGTACAATGGTTAAAAAAGGACAGTGGCTATCAAGAAAACAAAACCGTGATAAACAAACGGACGGAGTATGTTTTGTTTGCGCTCAGTCTCTCTTTTATCAAATGTAAACTTAAGTACATGTACCAGCACAAATTCCATGAAAACCAACTGGACAAGATTTTTATCTATGATGTCACCGGTGTATTTCCCAATGTCTCTTAAGTGTCCAAAAAACTCAATCCAAAATTGACAGCATTCCATCCGCAAATGTCGCCAAAATGCCTCTATTCTTTGGTTACCTGTACTTGGTCCATAAATAAACGTACCTTGGTCCGTAAGAACACTTTGCATCTCTGCAATATTCTTATTCTCTGTTCCACGATCCCCTCTTACTTTTTTTGGACATGCTCTAAGCTTTTCTATAGATGTTATAAAATGTCCAGCTATTATACGAGGATCGCTACTTGAAAAAGTTACTTCACACCATATAATTTTCCTGGAGTAGCCATCAATGCAACCGTTAATGCAAATCCCATAATTTTTTTAATTTATCGTACGAATCGACATGCCACAAGTAATTAGGTCCTTTGGCATAATACTCCCTGCGACGAAGTCTTTTCCGTTTTCTCAGTTCCACCCCCTCTGGATCAAGAATAGAGAGAAGTCCTGCTACTGTCATTCTAGATACTCTGAATCCAGCTAGCAAACATTGTTGGAACATCCATCGATACCCACTCTGCATACCATCCTTTTCAATTAATTTTGAGAGAAAGTCAGAAACACTGATTATGGAAGACATGTTTTTTCTCCTGTACAAATTCATAGCAGCAAGTCTTCTTTTCAATGTACGTTCACTCAGAAAAATATGATGCTGTAAAGCTAAGCAACACACTATTTCATGATAAGTTAATCCAATTGAGAAATAAAAGTAGATCAGTTTCTGTGTGTTCATTGCTACATAGAAAGTTTGGTCTTGCATCAAACGTTTCGACTTAACAAATAATATAAGAATCATTATTGATTGCGTTTAAATATAAAAGTTATTGCGTTTAAAAGCAATACTTATTGCGTTTAATCGCAAAATTATTGCGTTTAAACGCAAAAATCATTGCGATTAAACGCAAAAATTATTAAGTTTAATCGCAAAAGTATTGCGTTTAAACGCAAAAGATTGCGTTTAATCGCAATCTTTTGCGATTAAACTCAAAGTGTTTTGCGTTTAAACGCAATATACATTGCGATTAAACGCAATCTTTTGCGTTTTAACGCAATGATTATTGCGATTAAACGCAATGTTTTGCGATTAAACGCAATAATTATTGCGTTAAAACGCAATAAAAAATATTTCTTTCGCTGAATTGGCCTCAACGGGCTTCCGTAGTAATACATTACCGAGTAATTTTATTTTGTTGTTCCGTAGTTTTTTTCTCTCTTAAAATACCACCGGTATAATATATTCGAATAATGTTAGTTACAAACAACACAGAATGACATATTGATCCATCAATAGTCATATTTAAAATAAAATGAGTTCCGAATGAATCCTACACGTTTCTCACATGATTTTTGCACGAAAGTCGCACGTTTCTCACACGGTTCTTACACGAAAGTCGCACGTTTCTCACACGCTTCTCGCACGCTCGCTACACGGTTAGCACGAAACGCTTTGGAGCTTACACGAAACGCTACACGGTTTGCACGAAACGCTGCACAGTTTGCACGAAACGAAAAGCGCACGAAAGTCACACGCTTTTTTGGGGTAGTAGCACGTTTCAGGGTCTGTAATTCATTGCCTTTTATTTTTCAAAATTAATTCTCAAATTTCAAATTGTCTATTTCTCTATCATATACTAGTAATGCGTGACGATTTGCGAAACAGATTAAAAATAAAAAATATGTACAAGATGAAATACCTCCTTTAAACTTGGCTTAATGCCGGCTTATAGTTGCTTAAATGCTGATTAAAGATCGCCTTTAAGTCATATTTAAGCAACCTCAAACTATGTTTAAGTAGCATATGAACCATCTTGGACTCACAGCACTTTGCTCGAAAAGCGAACAAGATACCCCCGACTATGCAGTTCTCGTATGTAGAGTCGGTAATATTGAATCCATATACATGTAGTTTATTCCACATTTGTGAGACTAAGATTTGGTAAAAATAGAATTCGGTTTATATATGCTATATATAAAAAAAGTGTAATTTGATATTACGTCAAAAGAGCTAGATTCACTTTATGCATAAAATAATAAGTGTCTTTTTAATACGTACGAAAGCTATCAGTTTTGTATTATTTTATTGTTCAACTCACTAGATATTCGAGAATTGTGTTCTTTGAGATGTAGGAGACAAATTAAACTTTTAACTATTCATTTTAACAAGCTACATTCTTCGTCAATCAAGGAAATGACAGAAAACGTTTAAACTAAAAACTTGTAGACATCAATGTAAATCGCCAAAAACTTTTGACAAAAAAATTGGCCTGCGAGAAAGTGGCCAAGGGGTTGCTTAAAGGTTATTTATCCGACATAATTTTCAATTGCATATAACTATATAAAATGACTCGTATGAATACATTAATTACACAGAATATTCTTTTAAAAGAGTACAGAACACGATTCTTGCGAGAAACAAATAATGTAAGTAGGTGAATAATACAACAATGATACTTTTACGAGCAGGTTTTTCCGTGAATTGAAAGGGTACCTGTTTCTGTTTTTCAGTGTATAGAATTTGACTTGTCCCTTTTATAACACCCCCATCCCAATGACAAAATAATAACATCACTCACTATTTTTTAAATGACATATCAAACAGAGATACATGTACTTGTATTTAACCATCGTCGGATGCCCACGAGTGATCTCATCTTTTACTCATCAGTGGGTAATGAGTAAAAGACGAGATCACCCGTGGGTATCCGGCGATGGTACTTCGCAATAGTAATTGTGAACTAGTTAAATTCAGAAGGAGAAGAATCAAACACTTTTCAAATTAAAATTCGATATATTCCTAGTCAAAGTAAAATTGATAAATAAATCACAAAAATGAATATATTTTATAATTATTTATTGTATAATAAGTGAAGAAATTTTCTTATGATGATATATATCTTTTTCAGTTTTGAAATCGGAATCGAGATCCCTCCGATTCAGATTCGTTTCAGATTCATTTTCAGATTCGGATTCGTTTCAGATTCAGAAACATCTCTAGTACTCAATAGTTAAAAAGGTTTAGTTTGACATACATTTATTTCACAAAGAGGTGATTTTGGGCATTTTTATACTGCTAAGTCGCCAATGATCCAGTGAAACAACAGGCACTTGAAATATGTATCGGTACACCCCCCCCCCCTTGATAAAAAAAAATAGTAATAGCTTATAATTTCTAGTTTCAGAAGTTTTCCCTCAACGAATTTATAAAAATACTAGTATTTTTAAATACCCATTAGAGGCAACCTCTGAAACTAATCGAAAACGGAAAATATCAGAAATCGAAATAAAGGTATAGTAGATTAGGAATTAGGAAGCTGGGGGGGGGGGATCCATTTGTCCATAGGGACTTGTCTTCCGGATTGTTAAATGTAAAATAAATTAATAAAATTTTGAATCTACTTTAAATACACTTAAAAGTTGTTAAAATAAAGATTTTGACACTTTCGGTCCACAGGTACTTGTTGACAGGAACCCCCCCCCCCCCGATATTCAACCCCGGGGCTTGTTGGACATTTTTTCACAACGTAAACAAACCGGAGTGGCATACCTTTCTCTCTTATAATGTATAATGAGGTATTTTTGTGTGGAACGATTATTTTGGGGTTTTCACGATTTTTTTCCTATGGTACACATGATGAATAAGTGTAATAAATATGATTTGTGAAAAAATGTCCAACAAGCCCCGGGGTTGAATATTGGGGGGGGGGGGGTGTTCCTGTCCACAAGTACCTGTGTTTCGGTCAAGAAAAACATCGTTTAAAAAAGACATACCATACCTATATACATAAACTCTACAAGGGACGAAACCTCTCATCTTCGAAAAAAATACCCCACCCACTTCAGCGCCTATTTCTGGACTCTAAAGCATTAATTTATTTCGTTGTCATGGTTCTGTCCCCTACAGTGATGATTTTCCTAAATGTTGATTCGTTTCTCAGTCCATGGAGTCGTCAACACGCGTTTAATCAACAGAAAACGGATACAATTTCTTCGATTTTGAGCTCTTCTCTCTAAATAAATTACACAATCATAGTAAGGTTGCATAAGATTTCGTATCAAAATTATAATTTGTTAAAATTAAATGGTTCTTAATATTTGAAAACAAATTTTGCACAAAGTGGCAAGGGTTTGATGTAAATGATGATAACCGAACGTTTATCTACTTAAAATTGAAACTATCAAAAAAGTACATAACATTTGGAATATTCTGAATTTTTTTCCTCCGGTGTATCAGTCGCAGCGGCGGATCCAGGAGTTTCATCATGGGGGGTGGGGGGCGCAGTAGAAGGCAGGGGGTCTGGGGGTTGCATTGAAGCCGCCAGCGGGTCCAGAGCTGAGCCCTGGTGGGGGTTCGGGGGCTTTATTTCCCTTGATTTTAGGATAATACAAACAAAATTTCAAAAAAAAAAAAAAATCAAACGGGGGGGTGGGGGGCGCACGCCCGACGCGCTGGCGCTGGATCCGCCTTTGAGTCGTCAGTAAACAAATTTATGATTTACTTATTGACAACTCAAGTAAGGATCGAAAAGAATTGTGTTCGGGAAGATAATTTTACGTGTGTCTCAAACTTATCGACAGTTCTCTCTCTAGGACGGTAGTGAGCCCCTGTCTGAATCCTGTCGCGTTGTACATTCTCTTTATTAGCTTTCTAAGTCATCATTATATTATTCAAGGGACGTAGCATCATTTTTGAAAGGGGGGGGGGGGGCTACCAGAGAAAGAGAGAAAATTCAACTTTCCTAAATCATTGATCAAAGGTTTAAATCCGAGATAAGCAACCGGGCAATAATTGTATGAGAACATTCCCATGTTCTTTGCAAGTTATAGTCTCATATACTTGTTATTATTCGAGTCAAACATTAATAAATACAATAAAATAATTTTGCTTTGTAGGTGACTCTTTCCGTCTTTCAAAAAATGAGCGAAAAAGACATCACAGAGTTTTTACCCAAAGTAGGAGATCGCGTCAATTTAAGGATATTTTTGGAACAAATGAAGAACAAAAAGAAAAAAACCAAAATCATCCATTCTTCAAACGCTGCGTCAAAAAATGGGTGTACGAGGAAAAGAATCTCTGAGTAGCAGTTCCAGTGATGAAGGCCCATCTACTTCAAAGGCAAAAAACAGAAGACTCATATGGCTAGAGTTGGGAATAAGAGTGCAAATAAAAACATGCGAAAAGTGGAAGTTGGCTGGATTCATGGGGGAAAGCAAGTGAGAACTCCCAGAGGTGGTGGGACAAGAAAGCTGGACCTCCCAAAATTCTATAAGAAAGACGAATTTTTGGAAGAAGTCAAGCCTCTGTTCTTTCCTCAGGGAAAATCATCTGTGGGGAAAAGGAAGATTTTCATTTTTCAGTAGTTGATTTTTCTCAAGAAGATATTGCAGATAAATCTATTAATGATTTATATATAGCATCTAAAATGTCAACTCTTCGTCTCTATCTTATAACATCAAAGAAACATCATGATGGCGAATCCACAATAAATGACAGATATTCATCTAGCGAGGATCTTCCAGACCCAATGCTTTCTTTTGTCCATATTGAAAAAGAAGGGGCACCCGGAACAGCTAGTTCCCCAGATGATGCAAGTCATTTAAACATTCCAGATCACATCTCTGAAGGGGATTTTCCACCTGCTACATTAAAGTCTGCACAGTCACCCGTAAACGTGCTTCCTGGAGAGGTTGTCACTTTTGAGAATGTTCCTGCTGGTAGTATATTCCTGGATTTTCAAAACTATATTTACGACCCAGAGATAGAATTTGGGCCCTCGCAGTTATTAAGAAACGACCTCGATGAAACATTACCAGCAAGTGCAGTTGTCAAAAATCTTGTTATAAAGAGGGGTAATGCTTTCTCTGACGTCATGAAGTTTTTTGTAAAGCAAGAATTCAACTTAAGAACTGACACACTACAACTTTCAATATTGACAGAGAAGGGGGAGGATTCCGGGGGTGTTTTTCGGGATGCCATGTCGGAATTTTGGGATACTTTTTATTTAAACACACTGAAGGAAGTGATGTTAAAATTCCTACTACAGTGCACATCATGAAGCAGGAGGAATGGGAAGCCGTAGCCAAAGTTCTAGTGTTGTCCTTCAAGCAAGAAAAGTATTTTCCAATACAGCTTTCACAAATCTTTCTGAAAAAATGTATTTTTGATATTACCCCAACAAATGAGGAGCTACTTGAGTCATTCATGGCATTTTTGCCTGATATGGACAGAGGACTTATTAAAGATGCTCTTGATGATTTTAATGGTGTGGAGGAAAATGAACTTCTCGATGCTTTATCGAATTTTAATCTGAGAGTCTATCATACTAAGGAAAATTTTAGAAAGCTTTTGATTGAGTTGGCTCATCATGAACTAATTCAAAAACCGTCTTTTGTCACACTTTGTTGGTTTCCAATATTTAGTAGTCATTTGAAGCCTCTGATATGTAGACTGGAAGAAATATATGAGCAAAGCAAAGTTACCAACAAAAAAAGTCCTGAATTTGTTTGTTTTTCCAGAAGATCTGACAAAAGCCGAGAAAGCAACGGCCGATTCTCTTAAGCGGTACATCAAGACGTGTTCAACTGAGAAACTGACCTTGCTTTTACGATTCTGCACTGGATCGGACATTATAATTGGAAAGAAAATTACTGTTCGATTTACACCCCCTATGCCTGAATTTACACTTTGTCCAGTGGCCCACACATGTGGCTGTGTGTTGGAGCTGTCCAGAAGTTACGACAACTTCCTGTTATTGAGGGAGCACTTGGAAAACGTGCTAGACACAAAAGTACTGAGAATGGATATTGTGTAAATGTGCTATACCTTATCCGAGAAATAATGTAAATGAGTCGTGAACATCGATTTTTTTTTAAATGACAGATTTTGATACTGTTGACCTCCCCATTCTACCTTTTTTTAAGTTAAATTCAAATGTAAGAAATTCTGAATATTTGAATCTTAATGCATGTTATAATGAGTAGACAAATAGTCTGTGGGAAAAAAGTCGTATCAGTTGGCGAAGTACAGTGTTCTGGCCATTGTTTGTTAACAATTAAGAATTTTAAACATATGTTTTTCTCTCTATTGGTTCATCTTTATTTGCCAAAAATAAAAGTTATCTGTTTTAAGCTTTACCTCTACCGTAAATTTGGTGTTCATTAAAGAAATATTAAAATTGTAACTGTATTTCTTGTCTGTCGATATTCATTTTCATGCATTAATTGGTATTTATTAGTTTTACCCATACCAATTATGATGTTACATAATTATATTATGAAAGGACTGTATGTAATCTAACAAATAGAAAATGAAGGAAATGTGTTTGAATGAATGCGAGTCTACCCTACACATTCTAGTGTGTACATTCTTACGCATGCAGACTCTGTTAGTTCTTTGCATTTCAACAGTGTAATTTTTAATCTTTAACGAAATGACCCTTCTACAGATGTTTTACTAATCCTCTGCCAAAAAAGTATGATGGAGGCCAGGGTACTGCCCTCCTCCCGAATTTCCCCCAAACACATTTAATACTTCTAGACTTCCAGGTGTGGTATTTTTACTGCTCACAAAACCATTTGCTCTATTCCGATTATGTACAGCGCTTAGCCATCATGTAGCTGCACAATGAAGATTCATTTAGGGGAAGGGGGTCCTGACAGTTCCCCCTTTGATTTTCAGAGTTATTTAATTTACAAAGTAAATGTCCGAAAAACGAGTTTGCGACCCTCCTTAGAAAACATGGCTCCTGGTGGAAATGGTAAGGAGAGTTAAATGTATGATAAAGCAAAGCTACTCCCCCCCCCCCCCCTCCCATGGTTTTTTTTTTTTAGTTTGGACATTTTAAATCCTTTTTGCCTGTCAAAAAATTCTGAGTTGGATGTTTTTAGTAGATATGAATTCCTAACCCTCAACCAAAAGAGAATACCCTTTTCCGCGCCTGCATTGGAACATTTGTCGTGGAACAAAAAAACTTTTCTCTTTAAGGATTACTTGTAATAGAAAATCCACAACGTTTATAAACAAAACAAAAGGGAAACCCCTGTTAATAAATTCTAATGCTTAATTTAAATTAAAGTTGTCAAACGTAGTATAGTTTTTGAAGATTGGTGTCAGCTAGGAAAAAATGACAATAAACCTGAAAAAAAAACTTTGACGGCAAACAAATGAAAAATGTCTCCAAACTCGAAAACCTATTTAGTGTGTGTGTGTGTGTGTGTGGGAAGGGGGGGGGGTTGTAGGTTCCAACTTTCTTTCACAACTCAGTTTTTCAATACATTATCAAATTACCATGATTTTACTACGCTACAACATAAATTGGAGAGGGGCCAACCCTTTAATGAACATTTTCTGTAGAAAAAAATGTTTTGTTTGGGAATAGGTCGGGGGGGGGGGGGGTAGCCCACCATGATAGTACGTGCCTGCTGTTCTAAGTGTCTCTTAATTATATTGTTATTTTTAATACATGTATACGTAAGTTGTGCGTCATTTGTAATACATGTTCATATTGTCTCCCGGCAGCAGTCTCAGGCTGCTCTTACCCCCAATGCACATTTTGCCTTTTTAGGATGATTATGATTATTGTAATGAAGGATATAGAAATTTCATGAGGACATAGTAGTCTTATGTTCATTAAAAGACGTATCAAATGCGCTATGTGCTTGATATTCGTAAAATATCCTTTAAATCCCCCCTCACCCCTGAGGTAAAGACCATATCCAACAGCAAAAATTGAATTTTCAGTGTTTCATATTATTGGGTCCTCTTTCTGCTGGTATCTGTATTTAGCTGTTTATTATTATGCACCCCCCGCAAACTTAGTTCATGGGAGGCGGAAATGGGGTTCATTTTATTAGATTGATCGGCTCTCCGTACAATCATGTCCTGTGTATAACTTTAAAATATAAATGGGGTACGTTAGAAGCTCCTAACTGACTCAAAGATTGCTTTTGTCCAAATATTTAAACAGAAAAAAATTCTCGGGAGCTGAGGGCATGTCATAGCCTTACCAAAGATTATTGGCACAAAAATTTATGCCTGTTGCACAACATTCTAATAGAGAAACATTGAAAGTTCATACGTTACTCAAGTTTACTGTCCAAAGGATTTGTTATTTTCTTGAAACAAAGTTATTGGGTTGTTACATTTAGAATTATGTATATGGACACTTTTGAAAGTGAAGGGGGAGGGGGTGTCAGAGAAGAAAATTTCCTCTTAATTATCTAAAACAGGGGGATATCGAATATGGAAAAAGCTATTTCCTGTGTATTAGGGTGGGAAGGGGGGTTCACACCTTTTTTATGACCAAATTATTATTCATACATTATCACAACATTACGCTTTGACTAGGATGCAACAAAAACAGTGGGGACCACTCTTTCAATGAACATTTTTAAATAATAAAAAGCAATTGTTTGTCAAAAAATGCTTCTGATACTACATCCCTTCATAGATAATAAAATCTGTAAATTTTTTTTGCCACTGCGGCACAGTGGATTTGACATACATTCATTTGTTTCAGATTTTATTTTCACTCGTGAAATAAAAATCAAGTGACAAATTACAGCATTTTTGTTGTTGATACATATACCGAGTCAATAGCGTTATTTACTGATTGAAAATAACACAACATTTTGTAAATAAGGCAAATAATTCTTTATTGAAACAACTGGTAAAGTTTTGTTGCCTTTGCAAAAGTCTATAAATGATATATTTCACGATTTGCCAGGTTACAAAGAGTTACATACAAATTACAGGCATCTTTCAGATAGTTAGGCGACGCTATGTAGTTCTCTTCCATCAAGATTTTGAAAAATTCATGCATGTCGGGGTCAGATGGGGTGTTCTTGTTAAATGAGCATTCGTTTCTGCAGATCTCGAGAACATGTTGATCTAGTGGTATCGAATAATCTCTAGTACCTTCTAATTCTGGTAGACAATAAAGAATACAAGGTTTGCTTGCTGGGACGTTTCCATTTCTAGTTGGACGAATCCGATGAGTATTCCAGACAGATACTGCTTCATCTATATCTTTCTGGATGTGAATAAAAAGTATACAAAATTAAGATAATTTGATAAAGAGTTTGGAATATGCAAGGCATTTTCCTTATATATTTATATTTCGATGATGTTAGTTCTCAGTTTCAAAACTAATAAATCCTCCTGTCGAATGAGTAAATTGAATTTGCAAAGGTTTTCAAGAAATAAAAAAAAAACAACAACTTCCTTTACTTATACAACGTACCGAGCAAACAAAAGATAGTAAATAACATTTTCTTCTGGTTATAAATTTAGTTGCGTATACATGTATACAGGTAAATGTGAACCACAACTTTACTGAAGTCCGCACGAACTATTTATCATGAAAATTTTACACCCCCCCCCCCGAAAAAGGATGTATTTAATAAAATTACATGATACGAATAAATAGCTGAATGAAGCTCTGATTAGTTAGTACAATGGTTAAAAAAGGACAGTGGCTATCAAGAAAACAAAACCGTGATAAACAAACGGACGGAGTATATTTTGTTTGCGCTCAGTCTCTCTTTTATCAAATGTAAACTTAAGTACATGTACCAGCACAAATTCCATGAAAACCAACTGGACAAGATTTTTATCTATGATGTCACCGGTGTATTTCCCAATGTCTCTTAAGTGTCCAAAAAACTCAATCCAAAATTGACAGCATTCCATCCGCAAATGTCGCCAAAATGCCTCTATTCTTTGGTTACCTGTACTTGGTCCATAAATAAACGTACCTTGGTCCGTAAGAACACTTTGCATCTCTGCAATATGCTTATTCTCTGTTCCACGATCCCCTCTTACTTTTTTTGGACATGCTCTAAGCTTTTCTATAGATGTTATAAAATGTCCAGCTATTATACGAGGATCGCTACTTGAAAAAGTTACTTCACACCATATAATTTTCCTGGAGTAGCCATCAATGCAACCGTTAATGCAAATCCCATAATTTTTTAATTTATCGTACGAATCGACATGCCACAAGTAATTAGGTCCTTTGGCATAATACTCCCTGCGACGAAGTCTTTTCCGTTTTCTCAGTTCCACCCCCTCTGGATCAAGAATAGAGAGAAGTCCTGCTACTGTCATTCTAGATACTCTGAATCCAGCTAGCAAACATTGTTGGAACATCCATCGATACCCACTCTGCATACCATCCTTTTCAATTAATTTTGAGAGAAAGTCAGAAACACTGATTATGGAAGACATGTTTTTTCTCCTGTACAAATTCATAGCAGCAAGTCTTCTTTTCAATGTACGTTCACTCAGAAAAATATGATGCTGTAAAGCTAAGCAACACACTATTTCATGATAAGTTAATCCAATTGAGAAATAAAAGTAGATCAGTTTCTGTGTGTTCATTGCTACATAGAAAGTTTGGTCTTGCATCAAACGTTTCGACTTAACAAATAATATAAGAATCATTATTGATTGCGTTTAAATATAAAAGTTATTGCGTTTAAAAGCAATACTTATTGCGTTTAATCGCAAAATTATTGCGTTTAAACGCAAAAATCATTGCGATTAAACGCAAAAATTATTAAGTTTAATCGCAAAAGTATTGCGTTTAAACGCAAAAGATTGCGTTTAATCGCAATCTTTTGCGATTAAACTCAAAGTGTTTTGCGTTTAAACGCAATATACATTGCGATTAAACGCAATCTTTTGCGTTTTAACGCAATGATTATTGCGATTAAACGCAATGTTTTGCGATTAAACGCAATAATTATTGCGTTAAAACGCAATAAAAAATATTTCTTTCGCTGAATTGGCCTCAACGGGCTTCCGTAGTAATACATTACCGAGTAATTTTATTTTGTTGTTCCGTAGTTTTTTTCTCTCTTAAAATACCACCGGTATAATATATTCGAATAATGTTAGTTACAAACAACACAGAATGACATATTGATCCATCAATAGTCATATTTAAAATAAAATGAGTTCCGAATGAATCCTACACGTTTCTCACATGATTTTTGCACGAAAGTCGCACGTTTCTCACACGGTTCTTACACGAAAGTCGCACGTTTCTCACACGCTTCTCGCACGCTCGCTACACGGTTTGCACGAAACGCTTTGGAGCTTACACGAAACGCTACACGGTTTGCACGAAACGCTGCACAGTTTGCACGAAACGAAAAGCGCACGAAAGTCACACGCTTTTTTGGGGTAGTAGCACGTTTCAGGGTCTGTAATTCATTGCCTTTTATTTTTCAAAATTAATTCTCAAATTTCAAATTGTCTATTTCTCTATCATATACTAGTAATGCGTGACGATTTGCGAAACAGATTAAAAATAAAAAATATGTACAAGATGAAATACCTCCTTTAAACTTGGCTTAATGCCGGCTTATAGTTGCTTAAATGCTGATTAAAGATCGCCTTTAAGTCATATTTAAGCAGCCTCAAACTATGTTTAAGTAGCATATGAACCATCTTGGACTCACAGCACTTTGCTCGAAAAGCGAACAAGATACCCCCGACTATGCAGTTCTCGTATGTAGAGTCGGTAAAATTGAATCCATATACATGTAGTTTATTCCACATTTGTGAGACTAAGATTTGGTAAAAATAGAATTCGGTTTATATATGCTATATATAAAAAAAATGTAATTTGATATTACGTCAAAAGAGCTAGATTCACTTTATGCATAAAATGGCCCTAAAGTAGAGACTTCGTACTTTCATTTCCTATTAAAGATCTTATCCTTCAAGTCCAGGTCTTGGAAAACAGGCTTTATGGAATTGCAATGTTCTTGAATATTAAGGAAAACGAGTATCTTTGAGTACTTTCAGAGAAGAAAAATAATATGAGCGCACTCTCTAATCTAAAAAATGAAACGTGTTGTGTAATTCTCAGAAACAGTTCTATCATTTAATTGTTGCATATTTTGGATCAGAGGATGCGCTCTATATTAAATATCTAAAAATATCTTTTAAAATTGGCTGTTTTTGTAGATTTTTTCAAGATATTATGAAAATGACGCATTTCATGACGTCATAATGCATTGACTAGGCAGAAAATTACGTCATTTTTGATAGATACGCAATCACCAAAGATTTAAGTGATATTTAATGCATTGTCAACTAAAATTAAGCAGTTTCAGTTTTTCAAAAAAATTCACAGGTCCAGAAAAGGCCCTAAGTGAACCTTGTTCTTTAAAGATATACATGATGGATTCGGTATGGTTTGTAAATTCGTTCTTTGTTATGTAATTAAATCCAGTCTTCTAGCTAATAATCCTATGAATTTAATGAGTTTGATTTAAAAAAAAATAATAAGAACCAACAATTTTTATTTCTTTTTATTTCATCAAGGCTATCAAAATATTCCTCTTATTATTCTTGTTGATTACGCAGCTATGTTAAGGCTGTCTGAAGGCTTAATGTGCATTAGATATAGACTATTTTATTTTGAGTATGTTATGATTTCAATTTGTAATCTATGTAAACATACATAGTAAAGTTGTAAAGAGAGTTGAATAAGGTACTATAAAGAGCATTTTTGTGATGTCACATGACTATGTTGATCACGTGACGGACACTAATAAATTTTCTTAAATGTTGCACAAAAATCGCATCAGCACAAGTGAAAAACAAAATTATTGTGAACGTTTTGTTACATAAATCAATTGAACGTATTCTTGGGTATACATGAAGTGCTGGTGGAAAGTCTGATTTTATTTCGTAAGAAAATTTTTCACAAGAAATTCAACTTACCCACATACAAGGAGTCATTTTCCACTCTTCACCGCAATTTATACAAAATGGGATAAATTACATACAATCCCCCAGCAAAATTCAGTTAGAGGACATATTTCTCTAGTAGATTCACACAGAATATCTTCAATTAATCCATATTATTCACTCGTGTCAGTCATATATATAGGATTTATAAATTCTAACTCTGTCTACGGATGTGTAAGGGGGAGCATTTCACATTCTTTTTTGTAATTGTTTGAATACGTACATGTTAGACAAGAAAAAGGAATAACGATGTTATACTGCAAATATTCACCATCATAACAGCCTTAGAACAACAATCCAGACACATGATTTAAACATGTAGGTAAAAAAAAATCAACATGTGATGTGAAAGGAATGTAAAAGTTATGACACTCTCCCTGCCATGTCTACTCAAATGTGCAGTGACTTGACGTCATATGCCATTATGACGTCATATATAGGTAGTTCAGAGAAGTTACTACGGCTGGTACACTGTGACATTTTTCGGACAGCCTTATGCTAGCCGCGTACCTGTATTATTTTCTTTTTAAGAATTGACCACCGAAACCTACATGTAGTATCTAGTTAGTTGGCTTACAGAGACTTTGGGTCACGGTCTTGACATTTAAATATTGTAGGTCTATTGTGGACTCTGCTCGCTACCGTTCACTGTTACTTTCTCATTTTCCTGTTGTGTATAAATCTGATTGGTAATGCCTACATTAATTCCAATCTTCAGTTTTTGTGAATATTAATTCAGAAAAAAAAATCAAAATCTTTTAAAACGTGAAAATAGACCACTCCGTTTTAGCTATCTAATTTTTTGAATAAGAAAAAAATAGTCTTAAACATTTGTATTGTTATAAAATAAAGTGTAGTTAAATGTTATGAAACCACAAATTAAACTTGTTCAGGATGGAAAGAGATTTGATTATTAACGACCTATATTAATCTTTCCGGTAAAGATAATTAATCTACTAAAAATATCATAAAAATTAGTGAGAGAGATAACAGTACGCTTTGATGTTAAAACAAAATTATTAAATGCTTTGTGCATAATATGGATTAGCGGAATTATTCAAAATCCGCATTAAAGAAAAATACGCTATCTTACAGTTTTTCTTAATGCAATAAGGTGCGTAGATTGGATTTCCGCATACAAGAGGAGGAAAACTCGTGAAGTAATTTTTGAAATTAAGAAATTAACAAAGTATGCGCTTGTGGTTTGGTAAAAATGCATTGAGAAAATGTATTTAAGATTTTTTTTTTCTTTTATGTAAAGTGAATGAGAAAAAAATGCCCTTCTTTTACATTGACGATGAGTTTACAAATACAGTCAAATTTCATTATCTCGAACTCGATGGAACGAGAAAAAACGTCGATGTATCCGAGGATTCGAGATATCAGGTGAACAATACTTAGAGAATAAGTGGTTGGGATTTGCCAATTACTTTTATATATCCATGGTATTCGAGATCAATGTTCGAGATACCGAAGTTCAACTGCATCTTGAATTTATATATATGACTAGAAAAAAACAAATAAATGAATTAGATTTTACTATTTTAAAGGTAGTTTAAAGGTGGTATAAAGATGGTTTAAAGACTGTTTAAGGGTGACTAAAAGCGGTCATAAAGGCTTATAGGTGGCTTAAAGACTTTGAAAGAAGTTTGGACATTTACGACATGTAAGCAGCTTAATGGTTCCATATTTGCCAAGACTCAGCTCTATCTTATACACGGGAGTTCTGTTTGTTCTCCCTTACTATCTGTTCAAATTGAAATGATTCAACTGTTTGCATTGTTTTGTATTTTTCCCACACTCATTCTTGCAACACTGTCAGAAAATCGCTGGAAGAGTGATACGCCCGACGTATGACCAAGAAAAATCGCCTCCATGTTCCTTCCTTTGGGACAAAAGAAATACACCAAAAATGTTTTCCTTATTTCAACAGAAAAAAAAATCTGTTAAAGAAAAAAAAATCACAGAAAAAATTTGAATAATATACGTCGTTCTATAAAATTGTTCAGAGAACAATTGTCCCAAACTTGCTACTAACGTATTTGATCTTAACAAAAGAACATTCTGATTTAAAAATTTCTATTGATGTCTATATGGTGACAGCGATGGTGGTAGCAACCTTGTGGGGCGCTTTCTTCCTGATCGGAAGGACCCAGATTTAATTTCCGATCGCAGTTCCTAGCCCAATCTACGAGGTATAAAACATGTAGTGACTCTCCTTCCCAAAAAGCCCGCACTAAATCATTGATGTCACGGTAGGCATTGGCATGCTAGAGAACCTTCATTGCACTATGGCCTTAAATGCGAGCATTCTAAATGTAAAGCCCTGCATCGGTAATAAATGACCTCTTAGTATGAGTGAAACATTCTTTCAAAGGACGTTACACAAGAGAAACAATCTATTTTGCAGGAGAATATTTGAATCTATGAGTAAGTTATGAAACATATTTGTAATATTTTAACACTCGTATGTGTGTATTATTAAATCTTCAGATCTTTTTGCAACTATACGTATCACTGTCAACAGCAAAGAGAGGATATCGGAGATATTTCCAAGGACGTGAGGATCCGCAGGGTAAATATCATTCTTATAACCCTCTCTCTCTCTCTCTCTCTCTCTCTCTCAGTTTTACACATAAAGATTATTTTGGAGTTTTAAGGATTTAAAATCTGACAATTTTTTTTAGTAGGATGTTATCCTGTTACTAGGTCTATTTAGGCTAAGCAGTGAGACATTACTTCATATATCTGTGTATGTAATCATGGACAAAAGAATCATTGTTAATGTTTACGTTTTATAAGTTTGGTTCAATTTGTTAACCCTGCACACATAACTGAAAATGACTGAGAACACTGGTTTTTGCTTTCTAACGATTTTACTCGTAGTTTTCTGGATATTAATATTTTTTTCATCACCGCACAACAACAAATCCTTTATTTTTTCTTAAATATTAAGGATACATTTTACTTCGCAAGAATATGTGTCAACCATACGCGTCCCGAACTTCATAGTTTTAATAATTTTTCAGATTAAAGGAGTTTCTAAACATGTTTCTATAATATATATGTCTGAAATTTTCTAGCAATATGTACGTCATGATAATGTCAGAGAACATTAACTTCAAGTCTGTGTCCAAGCCCCTTTAAGATATGATTTATTTTACAGCGAAAAACGACACACAGGCTGACCCGGACTCCCTGATATCTTTAACGTAAGTATTCGTCATTTAGGCTTCTTACCCTTGAACTTCAGAATATACTTTTGTTCAAGAAAATTGGATTAAATACCCTACTTATTTCGTATACCCCACTGAAATGCATCAAGTCCAAAACTATATCATACTGGAATTTATATTTACTGTGCTACAGGATGATGAAAAAAATTCGCTTTATTATTATAAGTGGAGCGGAAAAGACTATTTTCAGCCTGTCCATAGATTCTAGGAACAGATACCAAGACACCTGAAAGACAATCTTTGAATTATCTGTATGTCTATGAAGTTTATAAATAGATTTCTTTTTTATTTGTATACACACATTATTCCAAAATAAACCCTGAATTTTAATTAAACATTGAAATCTCTCAGACATAGCAATTAAAGTATCTTTATATATATACATTGTCAAGTAGAGTATATGTTATGACACAAAATTCGTCATGTGAACAACCTTAATTAAGCTGGTATTTGACATATACTCTTCAACTTTCAACATCTATGTAAACACGGTCATAATCCACATTCAAAATCAATCTCTATATTGTACAAATGATGTTATGTCACATTTTCAAAACAAATCCAAATCCATCTGAGGTATATCACGAAACAGGTCCGTCGTAAAGAACAAAAGTTTATATTGATACTTTTTTCCCTGATAGTTACATTGATATATCATACAAGTAGAATAGTGGGTCAAATGAACATGGCGTTTATATGTGTCCATTACAAAAACTGTTCAAAGTGGTATAGAATACAACGGACTAGATTTATTTATTAAGACATTTTTATCAAATTCACGCCCCATTCCAGTTTATCCATTCGTAATGTTATTGCAGAATGTTATTGATAACTTTTTTGCATACTTTTAAAATAGAACTGTTGTTTTTAAATTGTTCGTTTCATATAATGACATATTGCTTACAATTTTATGCAATGTCTGAAATTCAGATCACTGCAGCGTCTGCCCATTGAATACTAAAACTTCCCACATGGTATGGACACTCCTTTCAAAAGTGAATTTTGGAGAGGAGAGGAAATATATATTGTTGTTCTAATAAAAGAACACATTATCAGACCTATATTGTACCAACAAGAGGCCAAATGACAATATCGCTTACATAAGCACACTGGCTAGGAAGAAGCAGAAATCAGTTCCGTATTTAAGGGGGGGGGGGGGGGCAAACTCTCAGAAGGCTTCTATATCGATATTACTAATCATGGCTTTGCTTTTCTTAAACAGAAGAATTTTAAAGATTTTTTTCCCTTTGTTTTCCTATGTAAAAATCTGATCTCTCGTTGTGGCCCACCCTACCCAACCTAAATTTGGACAACTTTGAATCTACACTACCTGAGGATGCTTCTATAATAATATGACTAATCATGGCTTTGATGTTCTTGATCAGAAGATTTTTTCAAGATGATTCTTATATATTCATATCCAAAACTTTGTCTCTCTGCTGTGCCCTCCCCCCCCCCCCTTCCCCCCTCAACACCTGGGGGTCATAAATTGAACAAACTTGATTCTACAATACCCGAGGTTGCTTCTGTATAAATATTACTAATAGTGGCTTAGTTGTTCTTGAGAAGATTTTAAAGATATTTCCTTTATATCGTGTATGATCAGGTTCTTATAAGGGATATACATCGTACTGTAAACGTGGTTATTTTGACGAGTTGAAAAATTGACGATTTTTTGTTTACGGAAATTGACGAGTGTTAATTTTGACGAAATATTGAATCAAGAGTTATGTACATCTTTGATTTCACAAGATTGAAACAAAAATGAATACAAAGAACTCCTAAAACTACGAGTTTCAAAACTAATACTCAGAGTAAGTTCCCCAGAAGGTAGAGGACCAAAAACTTGATGGAAACATTGGCTTAATTAGTTGACTTGAGAACGTCTACGATTAAGCCGCTATGTGCGAGTTCACGATGTTATAAGCAAGGACCGCGACTTCCTCGGGAACTCATTTACAAGCGTTCTCATCAATAAAATTTAATTTTGCTTGTAAAAACCATCATTCTACAGTGTATAAGATTTGATTGAATTAATGGCTCTTTTATACTTTGTTTTCATTATACGAGACCGATTGCCTGAGGTGACAAAGTAGGTCAAACACGGCGTGATAATTACGCAAAGTTAGAATGTTATGACCATGAGTAATAATAGTATATGACATACTCAATGGTTTTTAAAACTGTGATTATATGTTTTCACAACTATTTACAAAACAATTAAACAGTAACTTTGATTTAATGGGGGAAGCCGAGAAAATTAAGCGGTAAAGTTGTAGAACGGTTAATGTCTGTTATGACGCTATGTAAATGATGTGAAGTTTGACGAGTGGAAATTTTGACGAGAAAAGAAAAATCGTCAATATAGTCAAAATTAGCACGTCGTCAAAATTTCCACGTTTACAGTATTCCTTTTATTGTGTCCGAGTTAATGATTGGAATGATTATTAAGACACCTCTGTCTGAGGGTATATCACGCAATATATTAATGTTTTCTTATTTAGAGACGGGGACTGGGTAAGGTACTATTTGCGCCTTGCTTCTCCCCTAGGTTCCTATTGATAGATAAGAACCGGATGTCTCAAACTTTTTCAGACTTACTACACCAAGAACTTAACATCAATTTCTTGGGATACTTGTCATTGGTGTTGATAATTTTTATACTTTTATTTGCTCTTACCTACCCTTAAGGTTTTCCATCCCTAAAGGAAATTTCAAAAATGTATTTAACTAAGCAGTAATTAATTTAAAAAAAGATTGCATTGTAGTCTACGGGGTCAAGCGATTCTTTTAAAAATAAGAATTGAAATGATATCAATAAATAATCTGATGGAAAGATGCATTAAAATATTAGAAATAGAGTGACCATTGAAAACGAATTTCTACCAGATACGTTTTTTAAATTCATTTCTGTGTTAAATAAAAACAGAGGGAGAGAACTCTTATAAAATTCAAAGTAATAAATTAGGACACATCCCGCCCTTACATGCTAATAGTAGTAGTATTCAAAACCTACTTCTTCAGCTAGCTTTTGAATGCCTGACTTTCCGAAAGATTTACCTTATATGCTCTTTGGTTTGGTTAGTCCATTCCAAGGGTTGTCAGGTCATTCCACTATTTGAAGTCTTCAATGGGTTTTATGCAAATGCACCTTAACCATTACCCCTATATATTCCCATGTAAATTTTGACAAACTATTTTTGGCCCCGCCCTACCCCTGGGGGTCATTATTTGAACAAACTTGACTCTACACTACCTGAGGATACTTCTGTATTAATGTTATTTAATATTGCGCAGCTGTTCTTGAGAAGATTTTTAAAGATATTTGTGATATATTTCTATGGTAACTTTGCCCCCCCCCCTTGTGGCCATGCCCTACCCCAAGGGGTCATAACTGAAACAGACTTGAATCTATGCTACACGAGGATACTTCTACTATAGAATTGCTAATCATGACTGCTGTTCTCGAGAAAAAGGTTTTAAAAGACATTTTCTTTCACATAAGTTTCATTTTTTTTTTCTTTTGCCCAGTGGTTCTTGAGAAGATTTTTAAAACATTTCACCAAATTTCTCGAATTCTAAATTATCTCCCCTTGAAAGAGGGCGCGATACTTCCCGTGAAGAAACTTAAATTCCCTCCACCCAAGGATGGTTTTCGGCAAGTTTGGTTGAAATTGACCCAGTGGTTCTTGAGAAGATG
The DNA here is from genome assembly GCF_033153115.1 of Saccostrea echinata. Taxonomy (NCBI): domain Eukaryota; kingdom Metazoa; phylum Mollusca; class Bivalvia; order Ostreida; family Ostreidae; genus Saccostrea; species Saccostrea echinata. Next base: position 725,835 of record NW_026889767.1, read on the forward strand.
TCGAAAATTTGAAAGTTTACAGACGACAGACGGACGCCGGACACTCTTTGATCAGAAAAATTAACTGAGCCTTCAGCGCAGGTGAGCTGAAAAAAAGGTTTATCTCATTTCTTGATTTTTCCATTACGAAGTAAACATATCACCAATTGCGAATTTTGCACTCTCTGACATTATAACAAAGTCTTGCAAAATCCCCGCGCTAAATGTGGCAGACATTATTTGAGTTATCTATATGAGAACACATCTCATAGACATGTTGCTGATTCCTGAAAAAAAAGGATGACTGCACTTAAGGACATGCCAAAATTGCGACAAAATATTCTTTTAAAACAAGCATTTTTCTTTTAATTGCAGAAACGGTCAACATCTAATCTTCATCTTTACGTAATTAAATTAAAGTATGTACTTACGAAGTGCGAAGCTGTTTTCAAAGGCGGTGGTCATCATAATTTCTTGAATCTCAGTACGATAATAAGGCCGCCCACTTTTTCACTGACTTTTTACATAGTCAGCGCATGTTTGTCTATTGTCCTCCGTTTAACAGTAGTTGTATATTTTTATTATTAATGTTGTGTCAAAAGGAGATTTATAAACAAACATGCGCTCATGGTTTAAAAGATTAAAAAAAAAATGATTTTTCTAACATTTGCCAACTCTGTTGTAACCAAGAGCTATGTCATGTTGAATATTATAATTCCCAATGTGATTTCTTACCTCAGGTAACTCTGTGAATACTAAATTCCGTCACGTGACTTGTAAGGTAGCATGTTCTTTGCTTACTAGGACACTGTGCTCGAACACATTGAATTGCCAGGCATCGATTCAAACTATTCTTTCCTTACTTGGACGTGCTGATATTGTTAATTTCGTTTTGAAACCTTTGTTTATAGTGTACTTGTGCCATACAGAAAAAAGGGGTGGGGGTGGGTGGGTGGGGAAGAGTAATCTCGTATTTTTACACATGTTATTGTTATTTATCTACTCTAATATTAGATCCATTCTAACAATGTTAGCTCCACCTCTCATGCATACCTAATATTTAATCAAGGGCAGGTAAGTGTAAATTCTCTATATTTGGAAAACAGTAAGGACAAATACATAGAATTATTTTATTGCATCGCAGACTAAAATAATTTTAACATACATATTCTGGTGCCAAATTGACAGAACTCTTTAGTAAAAGAAAAGTAAAATAAGGTTTAGATATAAAAGCAACAGAAGCGATGAAAAAAGACCCACCTTGACACGGGGCCTCAGATTTTAATGTGAAATATGTGGAGATAACGAACAGTATTCGAGCTCAAAGTCCATTAAACATTACAAAATAGGAGCAGAGGAAACACAGACCTCTAAGACATCAGAGGTAGGATCAGGTGCCATGGAGAAGTTAGCATCCATTGCCGACAGGTCACACCCGCCGTGTGCTCCATGTCATGGTCGGGAAAATAACGGAAGAATCCGTCGACAAATCAGTGTGTAAATAATGGCCTAACAATTAGTATGATAAAAGTCAGTCAGTATTTGACTTAATGAAAGTTTGTATTCGCTGACACGGTCATTGTGTCGACCATAGAACTTACAAAAATTCTGTTAAGCGGACTCAAACTAAACTTCCGGTAATGTTATGAAACTCATTCAACCGTTAAATTACCGATATAATTACAAAGTTGAAGATGACATTACTTCTTAGATACAAAATTATATCCTATATATAATATTTCCTCCTAAACTATGATGTTGCGTTTCTTTTGCGTTTCAGTATATATATTGCATGAATTGTGATACATTGTTACAGTAATGAAAACCTTCATTACAGAACTTTGTATAAGTATTGAAACCGACAGCAGAATATAATTGATGGCACAGGTTTTTGAAGACAGAGGTATTGAATGGTCAAAATAAGAAAATTTCCGAAAGGGGAAAGTAGAAGATGAAATATGAAGATAACATTCAAGCTCAAACGTCCATTCAAACAACACAAATCAGGAGCAGAGCAAAGATGGACCTCTTAAACATCAGAGGTGGGATCAGGTGCCAAATATACGTGTTTCCTTGGAAAACTTACCGTAAACTTCGACCTCACATAGTTCATTGAAAGCATATTGTGAATAATTTGCTGGATAATGTATTTCCTCTAATCTTTCGTTGTAATATATCACATACTGTCCATGTATTGGGCAGCTTATGTTCACCATTGGTGGAATGGTATATATTGTATAGTTTGTGTCGTGAAAACACAAATGACCTTCGTTACGGTTGGTTGTATTGGATATGTATAGAGAGAATCCAAAGAATCTACTCGTGAACGGGTTTTTGAAATCTGAAACAGTATAAATATACATTTTATCATTTCCAACTGATAGTTTTCTATCTATGGGGAAAAAAATAAATATTAACTAAAGTAGGAAATATCAGGTTTAAAAAATCTAATAACGTTTCTAAATACTTGATTAATTAAACGATTTTTCAAATGATTGGTAGATAGAAAACGTTTTTTTTTTGTTTGTTTGTTGTTTAACTTCCCTCTCGAGAATTTTTCACTCATATGGAGACGCCACCACTTGCCGGTGGAGAGCTACAAATTTTGTCCTATACTCGGAACTTACAGCCATTGAGCAGTGAGGGGTCTTTTTGTGCCAACACCTACTGCGACACGGGACCTCGGTTTATACGGTCTCTTCCGATGGACCGGTCTCCACGTCCCACAGTGGGATTCGAACCCGCGACGTAAGGATCAACTCCTTACCTCGCGACTCTAGAGCAGACGCTCTAACCACTGCGCCACGTGGGCGACTAATAGACAACGTAATTTAAAATGAGTTACTGACGTTATGAATAATCGAATTTCTTTAAGAGGGGTCACTAATATATCCTAAAATATAAAGTATAAAATAGATGCTCTTGAAATCTTTAACATATAGGAAACTGAGAATCTCACGATAATCATTTAATTTTTTTATATAAATCTGTGGTACCTGACCTGTTTTGTAGTACTCCATAAAAACAGGAAAATATCATGAATTTTGACATTTTGAGATGCCCCCTCTGGAAACCAGACGGTAGGATTTTGTATTTCGTGTATAAAATTCACAATATAGTATTACTTATCAAGACAAATAATATTATTTGACCAAAATGCCTATCATAGCATTTCGCAGCACAGTTAAGGTGCCAAATGGAAATATCGGCGATTTTTTTAGATAGAAAATACATTCTTTACAAGGATGGGTGTTTCTTTTTAGGACTTTACTATTATCGGACAAATGCAATGTGGTTGAAAACTACATGTTGAGGACGATTAGATTTCTTATTTAGACTTGTCACGTGATGTGGCAGTCACGCGATTTAAGCAAATATACCTGAAGTATTGAGGTCATCTATAAATTCTAATACTGCAAGGGCATAACCAAGTTAAAAATCTAAGTTTAACATATAATTATTTTCATTATTTCTTACATACACTTTCAATTAAAATTGCCGAATTACTTGTAAATTTATTCCCTTTCCGAAAAAACAGTAGACTAAACATTAGACCCTTACATATTTTTTAATATTTGGGCTATTTTTTGTCATCAAAGTGTTATCTAAACATTTAGAAGTGTTTCTATAAGGACAGTATAGAGACAGCTCGTAATTAAATTCGTTGGCTTTAAAAAAAAATAATAATCATCAATTTACAAACTAGCAAGCAAAATTAACACCTTTTTAAATCCATGTTAATTTCGAAAAAAAGCTATTAAGAATGATACGGTAACAATGTATCTACACAATGTATACATTTACATATAGATCATTTACGTATAAAAATACAGATTATACGGGTATCAGAAGCAAAAATAAACAAAGGTAGACTATTCTTATCAGAATACCCACATTTGTAAAGATATACTTGATATCGCGAATACTTTACGAAGCTCTTTTGTGGTGTTGTAGGAAGAGTCCGTTCGCGGGGTAAAATGTGCTGTTGAATGCATGACGAAATCTGATCGTTACAGTTTTTTTTATGTGCACCATAAAAAAATCCGTTAAAAGATCTTGCCGAACATTCAGTAAACTACACAAGTGAAACTTACGTGGAGCCGGAAACCTTGTTTTACATTTTTGCTGATGTTTTAATTAAAGAAACAGGTTCACTTTATAAATGATATGGTCCTGTCCATATCCAAACTGATCAAGACCATGTGTCTCATTTTAGATACGAAGATAACTACATACTTTGTATTTTAATTTTCTTTAACAATGATTCCTCTAAATGTCCAGGTATTTAAAAAACAGCCTTTGCTAATTTGCAATGTTCAAGATTTTGCAGAAAATAAGTGTTTTGAGTACCTATGCAAAATATTTCTAACGCAAGCTTAAATTTTGGCCGTTTTTGAATTTTGAACATTTTTTATGAAATTACAAGAGATCTCTTGCAAGGTTAAGAGCTTTCTCAATTTTGCAGCAAAAAGTGTGTTAAATTAGATAACCGCAAGGTAATTGCTATACCAAGTATAAATCATTTATCATCCAAAGAAACATAATAATATTGTAGGTGAGACATTTTACCAAACACAATTTTTTTTTTCGTGTATCCAACAATTGATAAATACTATACAAACCCCATTCAATGTTTTCTGTCCTGTAGTATACTAAAATATATCGTATGCTGAGAATACTTTCAAGGTTAACCCACCATTCTGCCTTTGTTTTCTCAGTTAGTGATATGCTACATTTAATTTTTGCAGCAGACAGGTTTTTCTTCAGTCCATCTACAGTTTTGTAAGATGAATACCCGTCGTGAGTAGAGGCTTGCCATGTAGGTTTCTCGAAGGCAATGTTTTCTTCAAAGATAAAAAAAAAAGAAAGAAAAGAAAACCTCCATAATCAGAAAAAATACATCCCCTGTGATTTCTCTCGGAGGGTAAAGCGTTCAGATTAATTATGTTGTCTTGTATAACGTTGCAATGCGTAACGTAAAAGTAACCCTTTATACAAATTACAATATTCCTAAATATAAGTTTTAATTAGATTTACCGAAGAAAAAAATTCTTTAATATGTGAAAATATATATAAAATTTAATGCGGGAAAGAATTAAATTGTAGGATTTATGGCAGCAGGTCTTTCATTTAATAAACACTGAAAATAAAATATTTCTTCCTTCAGCTCAACTTGAAATTTTGTTTTTTTTTTCAGTACTTCCTGCGGAAAAGATAGGATGAAATTAAAACTTTGATATAGAATGAAACACAAGGGCATTTTAGCACCGAGTCACATAGGGAATTTATTGCATTTGATTTGCAAAAGCAATATTAAGGGGGTGGGGGGATTGAAAGATTTTATTGGAAGCTCATTATCAAAATAGCACCTTTAATGAACTATGTTCACTATATAAAAAAAAGTAATATACGAATATTGTACCAATAAACCAAATATTTCTAACAGATGAATATTTCGGCTTCATTAGCCTTATTATAGGATTCACAAAATATAAATTGTTGATATAAAAATGTAAATTGTTTTTAAAAACAATTTATAGGAGTAAATGCTATCAAATCTAAAATCCTTAATCCTCGAGTTTCAATGAATAAATAAATAAATGAAATGAAATTTATAAATAAGTTAGTACTGGTCAAAAAATCTCTCTAAAAGAAACACAAAAACATTTCAATTATGTAATTATAACTGTATGGATCATGAATAACAATTTCTTACTGATTGTATATTTTATATGGACGCATTGATTGATTGTATGATGTTTAAGTTTGAAGAAAAAATATGCTTTGTTCATCATGAAGTCTCTAAGCCCTCAAATTTAAGTAATTACTCTGCATTCAGGGCCATTGAGCATTGAGGAATCTTTATCATACCAACACATGCAGTGAGACTGGTCTCAGTTTTTCATGTCTCATCCGGAAGCCCCACAACTTTCACTTCGAAGTGCAGAGTGCTTGTCGAAAGAACAGTAGCTTACTATTCTTTTTCGACTTATGTCAGTTGCAGCCGTACTTCGAACCCACGACCTTCCGATTAGGAAGCATGACAGTATTTAGCTGTCGATAATCAATTGATGTTTTGATAAGTGACATTCATAAGTGACTCAAGGAGTTCATTCGGTGCCCCTCGGATAATCCTCAGGGATATTAAATATATGTCATATGTCCAGTCTTCAGATTCCCAGTTCTGGTATAAAACCAATAGTTCATACAAAAAATTGAAAGAATGTACAGTTTCTATTAGAGATATATTCGAAGACTCCTTTTTCCATCCCATGTCTTCTATTTCAAAATGTTCTGCGATAAACTGTAAAACCTGTGACATTTTGATAACTAACACTTCTTTCACCAGTAATCTTACTGGACAGGGCTTCTGTACCAAAACTTGGGAAAATCTGAACTGCAAATCTTCTAATGTTGTCTACGGAATAGAATATAATTTTTGTGGACTTCTTTATGTTGGAGAATCCAAGGGATCACTGAATAAAAGAACATCAGGTCAAAGATTTCAGATAAATAATGGGGGTCAGCAACTTTTATACAAACATTTTAATTTACCTGATCATTCTATTTTGTCAATGAAAGTTAGAATTATGGAAAAGATTTACCACCACACAATTAGTCCATCACTGAGTACACCTTTCCGTAGACAACGAGAAGAATTTTGGATAAGAAAGCTAGGGACAGCCTTTTCCTATGGATGTAATGACAATGTCGATAGTGTTGGAAATCTTTCCAGTCCACAGTGTAACAATGTAAATGTGATGGGACTTTTTAACCATACACAGAGACGTAAGCGTAGTCATGGGCATCGGTCTTACAATAAACCTTTAATACACGATGTCTCTTTTGATTCATTATTACCTTACGTAAATCAACAGTTAGGTCTACATCATATTCGCACCAAACTTTACTCTGTCCCTTTGAAACTTTTAAATAGTCTTCTTGAAAAGGTCAAGGAAAGTCCATTTTTTGATTCCTCGACACCAGAATATAGGCTCGGATCTGTAATTATGGATATTGCCAATCATAGGCTTTTTAAACCCCCGCGTTTTACTGAAGAAAATGCAGCAAAAACAATCCGTTTTTCCTTAAACTTCAATATGCCAACAAAGGACTTGACGCGGTTAATATAAGTAGTATTCTTAATCACAATAGGGTCCAGTCTTGTATTCCGCCATATTTCAAGTTAAAGACTACACCTTGTATTTCCTACAAATATACATCGACTATTGCTTCCAAACTCTTTAATTAGAAAACTTTACAGGGCCTGGATATCGAATATCTGAAACATAATCCTCCATCGTGTTCATGTTCTTCTTCGCCCTATAACTATAGTCCTGCTGGACACGTTATTACTGGTGATCTAAATATAGCTAATAATGAGGACCTTTGATCACTAATTTTAAAAGGTCCTAAATTTAGGTAACCCAGATCCTTCAACTGGCGTCGGAATTTCATAAATATTATGGATTCTGTAGAGGACTACGCCAGGTGATGGGCCAGACAGGAAAAAGAAGACCTTGACACTTTGTCAGAATGGATTAAATGTATCAGATGTATGTTAAAATCGCGCATTAAAAGATTGAGAGGCAATATGAAAACCATCTATTCTTCTGTATTCAATAATCCAGAAGTGAAAAAAGAATTAGATAGATTACATGATCAGTACGTACTGGTCCCTGCTGACAAAGCAGGTAACAACATTGTCTTTGTTTGTAAGGCTCATTATACTAAATGTATTTTAGAGGAACTTGGATTAAATTCTACAAGTGGTAATCCAACTTATACCCATAGTTCCCTTTCTAAGGAAGAAATTCTTCAAAATCATATGTCAGTTTTGAATATTTTTATTATTCCAAACAACCAAATGAATTTGAATTACCATATTTATATTGGATTCCGAAACTTAATAAAAATCCATACAAACAAAGATACATACCGGGTTCCAGTAAATGTTCAACCAAGCCTCTATCTTTACTGCTCACTAAGATATTAACAGTGGTGAAGGGGAAACTTCAAGAGTTCTGTGCAACAATATATTCGAGAAGTGTTGTAAATCAGATTTGGATACTTAAAAAGTCCAAGGAACTTTTGGAAAATTTGAAATCACAAGATTTTATCAAAATCAACAGCTTAAAAACTTACGACTTTTCAACTTTATACACAACCATTCCCCACGATAAATTAACGTCCAGGCTTTTTGATATCATTGACAGCTGCTTTTTCACTAAAGTGGAACTCGTAAATATACTTACCTTGTTATTGGTCATTTGCAAAATTACTTTGCTAAAAAACATTCTGATTGTACACACAAGTACTCTGAAGTTGACATTAAAAAGACGCTTGAGTTTCTGACTGACAATATCTATGTGGTTTTTGGAGACCAGGTCTTCCAACAATCTATTGGAATTCCCATGGGTACCAATTGCATCCCATTGTTAGCAGACCTTTTTCTGTATTCATATGAAGCAGAATTTGTCCAAACTCTTGTACGTGAAAAGAAGAAAACACTTGCTGTGGCCTTCAACTCGACATTTAGATATATCGACGACGCATTGTCAATTAACAATGGCTATTTCCATTCTTATGTCGATACGATATATCCTGGTGAACTTGAGATAAAAGATACCACAGAGTATGACACATCTGTTTCTTTTTTGATATTTTACTTGAAAAAGACGTTAATGGTAATCTAACAACCAGGATTTATGATAAACGTGATGACTTTAACTTTTCAATCGTCAGCTTCCCTTACTTATGCGGTAATATACCTTCATCACCTGCATACAGGGTATATATCTCTCAGTTGATTCGATACGCAAGAGCATGCTCTGCGTATGTACCATTTCTAAAACGAGGTAAATTATTGACAGATAAGTTGATGAAACAAGAATATCAGCTGTGTCGTTTAAAGTCATTATTTCGTAAGTTCTATGTTCCATACAATGACGATACAATGACCTTGTCAGCAAATACAATTTATCATTGAGTCAAATGCTGACTGACGTTCTTCATACCAATTGTTAGGCCATTATTTACACACTGAATTGTCGACGGATTTTTCCGTTATTTCCCGATCATGCCAAGGAGCACACGGCGGGTGTGACCGGTCGGCAGGGGATGCTCACTCCTCCTTGGCACCTGATCCCACTTCTGATGTTTGGAGGTCCGTGTTTGCTTTGCTCCTATTTTGTATTGTTTAGTGGACTTTTGGGATTGAATACTGCTCGTTATCTCCATATATTTCATACTTTGAATCTCAGAAGCTATTGCTTAGTGCCTTACCTGACGTATTTCTTTGTATTAAATTGTATTTATTCATAGATGTCTTTTATTATTACATGAAATATGTCTAGTACAAATTAAATGCTAACCGGTAATAAATATATGCAATTTTATCTATGACTTCTGATTTCATGAAACCTAAAATCTGTCGTATATTAAATAATGCGATTCCATATACAGCTGTATTTTTAATCCTTGCTTAAAAGAGAGAAAAATATAAAGGAAATTAAGGAAGGCAGAAGTAAAAATTATAACTAATTTACATCTAAAATTTGTTTGGAAAAAAATAGTTTGATTCAGTTGTTTTAAATTGAAGGTGACTTGTTTATACTGATTATGCCTTGTCTTAAAACATAAGGGCAATTTAATTAGTTTGGGGCAAACTGTCCTGATTCCTATTTGACATTTGGATGCATGTATATTTGGAAAAAAAAAGACGTGTTATGTTTAACCATACAGCTAATGTGGATAGATATTTCTCCTCTCTGTTGGCGTTGGGACAAAAGCTAGACGAAGATTGGGTGACAATTTTTACAAAATAATGTATTGACATTTAGCAGAACAACTAATAAATTGACATTACCCTTACAAAAAAATACTATAGTAAACTATAGTTAACTATAGTTTACTATAGTTAACTATAGTACCAAAGTAAAAACTTTGTAACTTTGATTTACTATAGTTAAAACTTTGGAACTTTGATTTACTATAGTAAAAACTTTGAAACTTTGATTAAGTACTATAAATCCTGTCGAATTATGTTTTTGATTCCCATTCTTAACATTTTATGATATTTCAAGTTTAAGATTCATAAAAGCTTTAGAGAACATTTTTAAAACCCGACCCCTCCCCTAAAAGATTAATGTACAAGATATGAATTTTAATGTAAAGGTTGTCGCTTGCGCCGATAAATAAGCAATATTTATTTTAATGCATTTAATGTTATGCAGATGTAACGTAAGTCTTATTTATGGAGAAAAAATAATATATTATTGTGTCATTTAGAATCAAAATATCTGCTTCGTCAACTTCAGTCAACATGTATTTTTTTTTTTTAAATTTATAAATGTAAATATTGCATTTGAATTAACTACTCTGTATATTTAAATAAAGATGTACAACAAAAACCAGCCCCAACCAACCCCATATCCACCCCTCCCCTAAAACGGCTAAATAATAAAAAAAAATTAATAAAAATACATAAGTTGTTAAACTAATGAAAAAACTTTGAAACTTTGATTAAGTATAGGGAAAACTTTGAAACTTTAATTAACTATAGTAAAAACTTTCGAACTTTGATTTACTATAGTGAAAACTTTGGAACTTTGATTTACTATAGGAAAAACTTTGGAACTTTGATTTACCATAGTGAAAACTTTGGAACTTTGATTTACTATAGGAAAAACTTTGGAACTTTGATTTACCATAGTGAAAACTTTGGATCTTTGATTTACTATAGTGAAAACTTTGGAACTTTGATTTACTATAGTAAAAACTTTGGAACTTTGATTTACCATAGTGAAAACTTTGGAACTTTGATTTACTATAGTGAAAACTTTGGAACTTTGATTTACTATAGAAAAACTTTGGAACTTTGATTTACTATAGTGAAAACTTTGGAACTTTGATTTACCATAGTGAAAACTTTGGAACTTTGATTTACTATAGTGAAAACTTTGGAACTTTGATTTACTATAGTAAAAACTTTGGAACTTCGATTTACTATAGGAAAAACTTTGGAACTTTGATTTACTATAGTTAACTATAGTAAACTATAGTTTACTATAGTTTACTATAGTATTTTTTTGCTAGGGTAAGCCGCACAACACTGTAAATTATAATTAATAACATCATTGACTTTAATTTGGTGACCAAAATTATAATTTTTGTATGCAAAGTACAAGTTCATAATAATGGTAGGAGTTTTGTGAGGGTTGTCGCTCATGGGTCTCTTATTCTCCTGTCTCTCAATGTTGGCAGTTCTTATATTTTGATAAATGCTGTTTTTAAATATCAACGCTAATTTTGCTTGTTTGTACACTGTGGCTTAGGTCAAAGTATACCAAAAAATGTATAACATATCGGTATACAAATATGTTATGATTTTTTTTTTACCAAAAGGCATTAAAAGTCTGCATCCAGGTCTCCCGAGGAATAATTGAAGCTTATTGAACTACCACTATGTATGTCGCACGAGATTTTTTTTTTTTTTGTTTGTTTTGTTTTTTTTTTTTTTTGTTTTTTTTTTTTTTTTGTTTTGACACCAAAAATAAAATCGGTCAAGGTGTTCTACTTGTGCATTTGATTCATTATGCTTTACATACATATATACATAAAGAGTATTGCATTAAAATATTCTAATTGCCTATCGATTAACATAGAAATACCATAGGGCACAAATTTCTAGAAATTGTCGTGAATATCCTAAGTTTTGTATGTGTCTACCATTTTTTTTTTTTTTTAACTTTATAATCTCTAAACTAGTTTTGAATTATTTAGTTTTAAGGTGGAAAAAATCTGTAGACAAATGTTCCAACAAAATGCGAAAAGATACTTACCATATCCTCTTGAATGTTTTATAATACTAGAAATGAGCCAGCACAATATCATACATCTGAGACTTATCCTAGTCATATTTGGAACTAAAAGAGACTTTGTATGAAACTGATTTATTATTATTGTTATTATTATTATTATTATTATTATTTTTTGCATGAAAGAACGGAAAAAATAAACCCGACAACACGGAAATTGTAAATTGATCTTTTTTTTTCGGATACATTAATTCAGATAAACGAATTACAAAGACCCTTCACACATTTCAATGAATAAAGCATTATTCATGCTTTATTTGTTACAATGTACTGACACATTGTCAAAGCTGCAAATGTATCTTAATACCGTACAACTTACTTATAAGGAAGTGCAGGGTCCTTGAAATTTTAGATCCTTATATACGAAATCTATTGATCTGAATGGGGGAAATATTTGACTTCCTTGCAACGTAGACGTTATTATATCCTACTGCAACTTCCCTATGAACAAGTTTAACTGTATATTATAAATCAGGACTTAATATAATTAACTGATCTTTAAAAAATTAAAATAAGGAGAACTAAAATTCTCTTTGCTCTATTAAAATATTTAATCTCTCGGTCAGCCTTTTTTTCTGTCATTATTAATATACAATACAAAAAGGTAACACTAAACGTTGCATACTTTAAGAGTTTACTTTTGTAGAAGTCAATATAATTAAACAACATGAATGTTCCTAGTATAGTGAGAGAAGTATCGATTCATGAGAACTGAATGTTAACTGGGTCAAGTGAAGAAAAGTTTGGAAGTAACTTTTTTTTTCATAAATATTCATATAAAGGACAATTGAATCTAGCAGCAACTGTTTTTCCGAATAATAATATTTCCAACTCAGGAGATGAATGTATCAGACTTCTGTACATGTATGACATGCATACTTTTGCCAATTTCATCGGGTTGCATTTCTGATCTCTTAGAAGCAGTCACATGACAGTGAAAAAGAAACCTTGGAAATTTGCTTAAATTTGTTTCTTGCAAAAAAGTATTTTATGTATATGTGATTTGTTTTTACTTAATGATTTCTCGGTAGAACTTTTTCTTTCATTTTTTAATTTTTTTTTTTTTTTTTTTTTTTTTTTTTTTTTTTTTGTAATTTAACATACCCCTCCCCCCTACCCCCCCGAAACAAAAACCCAGAAAACTGGCCATATAATTGGCATAAACTGTCTATTATCTTGGGTCAATTTGAATCTCATCGCAAGGCTACTGTATGTGATTAAACTGTTGCAATGTAAAAAAAAATATATATATGAATAAGTAAAGCACTTGCAAAACCTTTACATGCAATATGTCTAGTACACATAAAATGCTAACCGGCAAGGAAAAAAATGATGTACTTTTTTTATTTCTTTCTGTTAAGTACTATGAACACAATCCAAATCAAAAAGAGAAAATTAAAATTCCTCTTTTAAACCTGATTTTTCAAATCTGAAGTCGAAAATGGTCTAAAAGTCAATAAGTGAGCCTCTACAAGGGAGCTTTTTGAGAAATTCGCCACTTTAAGTGCAATTTAAGAGAGGAACGTTCCTCTTCCTCAGAAATCTTCCTCGTTGTTTCCTTAGTTCTATGCACAAAAACTGTGAGGAACGTTCCTCTTTTATTTCAGATTGCTCATAATAAATATGTGTGTTTGTATATACAATGCTATACGAGGAACGTTCCTCTATCAATTTCAATTGATAATACATACTAAATCCATGAACCCTAATACAGATTATATTTGAGGAACGTTCCTCTACCAATTCTAAGCAATGATACAACAAACATCAATCTGAATACACGGAACATTTAAGGAACGTTCCTCTTCCCATTTTAAAATATTAACAATATATACATAAATCTGAGCCCAATGAATATGAGGAACGTTCCTCTCCTAAATGTTGGCATTGTTTTCATAAGAGGAACGTTCCTCTCCTATTTGTTGGCACTGGCTTCATAAGAGGAATGTTCCTCTCCTATTGACACTGGCTTCATAAGAGGAACGTTCCTCTCCTATTGACACTGGCTTCATAAGATGAACGTTCCTTTCCTAACTGTTGGCACTGGCTTCGCAAGAGGAACGTTCCTCTCCTATCTGTTGGCACTGATTTCATAGAGGAACGTTCCTCTCCTATTTGATGACACTGGCTTCATAAGAGGAACGTTCCTCTCCTATTTGTTGACACTGGCTTCATAAGAGGAACGTTCCTCTCCTATTTGTTGACACTGGCTTCATAAGAGGAACGTTCCTCTCCTATCTGTTGACACTGGCTTAATAAGAGGAACGTTCCTCTCCTATTTGGTCACACTGGCTTCATAAGAGGAACGTTCCTCTCCTATCTGTAGATAATGGCTTCATAAGCCTGAACCCATAACATATCTGAGAAACGTTCCTCTTCCCATTTTGAATTTTAACTCTTTATTCATGAAAACAGCGAATTTGAGGAAAGTACGCTGGTATCCCCTAAGGAGTAGATGACTCCTGTTGATTTTAAGATCACAAGATCAAACACCAAGGATGAAACTTCTCTGGACAAAGAAAGATATTGTCTGCTTAAAATTTATTTAAAAAATTATAGCTTGTAGGAAACTGAGAAAAAGATGTTGGTCAATGTGTCTTCAAGTATATGGGATTCTTTAAGTGATGCTATTTGAGAAGGTAGAAAATTGATTAATTTGTAACCCTTTTTGTAAATGTGGTGGTTTTTATGCATTTTAACCACAATAATTTTAAAGCAACAGAGTGCAAAGATTCATAATCAATTTGCATTTCCTGTACAGCATGACATGGTTCATTCATGGTTCACCATTGGTAATTCTTCTGGATCAAGTATAAAGAAATATGTTAAATGTATATCATTATTTGAATGATGTGTCAATTATATGATTTGTTTCCATCTATCACTAAAGATTCCCGTTAACTTATGAATTCATAGATATTTCCTTGTAGGAAAGGGAACACTGAAAAAGAGTTATGTTTAGGCCTACATGTACATTCTTGTGTAAAGGTGTGGACCCCCCCCCCCCTTAAAAAAAAAATCCTGGATTTGCACATATTGCTTGTAAATATAAATATCATTTATTATTTTAAAGATGCAAACCTGCAACTTAAGTAAAGCAAAATGCGGTCATGATTTATGAGCCTTAATTTCATATGGTAAAGGGAACTGGGAGAGAATACAGTGTGTGTAAAGTACTGTCATGTAGCTCGATAAGTCTCTCTGTGATCTCGGGTTCGTGCCCTGGTTGCAAAAATGATAAATGAAATATAGGTAGAAACTGTTCCTTCACAAAATGTTTAGTACTTTGAAGTTTAAGTTGCAGGTCTTTCAAATGAGACCTCGAACGGGCGCACCATGTCTAAGGTGTTTGCACGCCAGAGAACCTTTACTGCTCAGTTGCCCTGAGTATCGTGCGAATAAGTAGAGGTCTAAATTTGAAGCCTTCACCAGCATCAGGTGACCTCTCAAACAAGTGACATTTTCCTCCAAGAGACATACAGAACTACAACAATCAATCAATCAAAAAGTTATACTGTATTCTACTGAACACATATAAATTTACCACCGATTTGATATAAAGCTGCCGTATAAAACATACACGTAGAAATTAAAATAAAAAGAAATGTAACAATGACAATTTTCTCAAATATTTAAAATTGTATTTAATATTTATATGAAATGATAAAAATTGAAACTAAGTATCCTTACCCTTAGCTTTTCTAGTTTATTTCATCCGAGATTCAAATGTAAATGACCAATCAATTCTATTCGGTTGAACATCCACTCATTTAATTGAAAATTAAATAATATTACAGAGATGTGTCTCTACTGATATGTATCCCGGCCCGGTTTGTTCATACAAATCTTCATCGCATACATCAAGTGCTTGAACAGGAATAATTATTTGTCCGTATCACAGTATAATATACAGGTTACATATAATATCATTGTCAATTTCTCCATTTCTTAATTCCCCATTCAATCAAACTACAGTACATTGTCTTCTGATGAATACTATTCCTGCTAGTCAATTAAAGCAAGCTCTTCATGTGCAATTGACCTACTGAATGGAAACACGGTGCCATTATTTGAAGAAATGTCAATCAAGACACGCCACACTGAAATGATTGTGGGTGTGTTATCAGACTTTGGGCATGTAAATCTCTCAAACATAGCAAACCCATGTTCTCGATGTCAACTTAGAGTATAGTCATGAAACAGAAAAACTACTTTGCTGGATAAAAAACAGGATGGTGCAGTCCCTCACTATTAAGGATGTATCAAGGTACATATGCAAATATTTATTTAAATGTATGATAAATCTTTATATATACCATGTATTGTTTGCATAAAAAAATGGAAATAAAAGATTTAATCAATAACTTTGTCAAAGTTATTATAGTCTATTGAAATGCTAGATTAGACACTTCTAAATAACAGTAAATTATGAATGAGAAATTTATTGTTTTGATAAATAAACTAATGTGCCTTTGGTTTCAGTGTAATCTATCCGGTCATGACACCTGTTGCAGCAGCACTTCATTACTGAGAGAAGGATCCTAAACAAATCAAGTATGCAGTCATAATTATCATTGAGAAAATTAGAAATTCTATGACATCCAGTGTATGTTTTCAAATGTTGTGCATAGCAGCAATGAGACTGCTTGTTTTTGTTTTATTTATTTATTTTGTTGGGGTGGAGGGGGGTCCATGTCCATGATTTAAGAAAAACACTAGGGCTGTGTATATATTGAGCAAAAAAAAATTGATACGATGCGATATTTTATAATGTGATATCCGATATATTGGATTCTTTAACAAGTCTATAAAAAAGTCTTATAATTCATTTAATGCATGAATTTTATAAAAACTAATTGTTTTATATCTCATTTCGAAGTTCTTGTCTCACTGTCATAACAAATTACACTTCAGTTTCAAACTTTTAATGAATATGAAAAAAAAATATGTTAAATAAAGTTGTCTATGTATTTTGTAATATATTTATCTAAGATGTGCTATCTCCTTAATGATTATATCATTATTGATCAATTTTAATTCAAAACAGTGAAAAATATAACCTTTGGTGATTAAAATTCCCAACTTTTTCACAGAATTAAAAGAAAATCTGCCTGTCCGATACGTATTAGAAGTTCTTTTTTCGATACGATATTTTTTTTAAATATTCAGATACATATTGATTATTCGATATATTGATACAGCCCTAAAAAAACACATACACGTAAAAAAAAAAGTCATCACACACACATATATTTTTAATAAGAACACTGATGCCTAAACAATAAAAGTTTTTGGGAAATAACATTCCTTGTTCATGTTGTTCATGATAATGTTATGCAAAATACCTAACCCATGTAAATCAGTAGGAGTTTTTTGTGTTGGGACACCACTTTTGACATTTGTTTCCCAAAAGTAAAATTGATAATAATTCTTATTGATATTTTTCTCCTTAAAAAAATTTGCCCACCTCCCATTAAAAACACTGAACTCCTATATAACATTTTAATAATATATTTATAATATACTTAGTAGAGTTTTTTCTTCATATAATATTTTTGTAAAATGGAATGACTTGACATGTACATGTATTGAAGAGGTACATTATTTCCAAAAGATTTTTCAAGTTTTTTTTTTCTTGCATTTTGAATTATTGGAAAGACCCAATATTTTTAATGTAAAGCTGTATTTGCTTTCTTTTATCAAACATTGATTTGATAAAGAAAATGCTAAAGCTCTGATTCACCCAGTTCCATCCATATATCATCTGTGCTTCACTAGGTGCTCAGCACTGTTAATTTCAATGGCAGAGCATGCCAATATTCACCCAGGCTCAAGGGAATAATGTCACAGAAGTAATGTGTTTAAACTAAACAGAGCCCTGTAGTTTGTTTATACATCCCTGATACTAAATAGCTTCACGGCTTCACATAGTGTTCACTGGTCAATTGTTTATACTTTCCCAAGATATCATTACATATAACTCTGCTATTTTGTATTTAATTAAGCTTATCTGTGTATGAATTAGTACTTAGATTGGAATCAAGTGTTGTATTTTAATTACCAGCAACAGTGACCTTGTCAAAGATCATACTCAGCCATATAGAAACTTGTTCTTGATAGTTTTGCTAATTGTTAACTTGAAATGTTTTGGAAAAAAGACAAATCCAATTAAATCTTCAATAATGTACTCTTTGAAAAAGTCTGCTGCAGGTAGCATATATAAAGGGATACTTCACAAGATTGTGTAAAATAATTGTTTTCATCACTCACACTAACAAAATCATAATTCTCAGCTAAGTAAATTATATGTTTGAGAGACATCATAAATGCTAAAAAATCACAATGGAAAAAAAAAAAAAAAATAAATAAATATGTGTTACCAGTACCTGATAAAAATAATAATAATGTTGTTTCTAATTGAATACTCAATTCTGAGTAACAGTTTCACTAATCGATACTCACATCATTCGATACTTAACCACGATTTTGTATTTATTTATTCATTATGTAAAAACGGAGTAAAAAAAAATAATTGAAGAGGCTCATGCTTACATCACATGCTTGATATGCATACAAAAGTTCTTATGACCATTGATTAAATATCTTAATTTATTCTTATAGCATTTGTCAAGCCATAAAGAGATTTCTTGATGATTTAAAAGAGTTAAAGAAAATCTTCCTATATTATTTCTCCATAATGAAAGCTGATAAGACAGAGGCTATATAAATTGACCTGAAATTTTACAGATAACATGGGCTGTTAATCTTGCTGTAGCTGATCACTAGATTATCAATCCCAAATGACCCACTCTGCAATCCTAGATACAGTGTATCTGTGAAATTCTGATTTTGCTTGTTTCTGCAAACTTGCCCATAAATCACAGAGACAGAATCGGATCAAAGGGGAAATAGGTGGGGGGGGGGGGCTAGATCGATATCCAGTGAATAAAACAGAATGATTGTATTACTCAGTACAAAATATTCTTTAAATGTTAATTTTACAGAATCTTATAAATCAATACATATTTTTCAAAGTGTTCCAGAGGAAATATGGATTTTTTTATTGCCCCTCTGGATCAGGCGATGTTGTTTTCACGTTTTACAAATATTAATTTCTCATGTTGCTTTGCATGTGTATTTAGTACAGGCATTCTTATATGAGTGAAAAATTATTGAGAGGGCCGTTAATTAAACAACATACAAACAAACAAACAAACAAACATGTAGGCCATATATCAGTCTCCTCTTGCTATTTTTTTTGTGATGATTTTAGTGATGATAGTATATATGTTACATTAAAAGTTACTTAAATGGCCCCCCCCTTTTTTTTTAAATAATCATTATTTAGTCATATACAAATGACTGATATACATATGTTTATGGTTTGTTTGTTTTTTTTTTGTTTTTTTTTAAACTAGAGTGTTCCAAGGAACGCATGTGTCGTCTGCTTTTAGCTTCATTGAAGATGTTAATAAATGTAAGAGTGGTCAGCTATTTATTTGCTACTATAGACACAATTATAGTTCATGCATTTGGCGGCAAAGAAAAAAATCCATGGATAGTAAGCCGGGTTGCCATGGAGTCTAACAATCAAATAGAAAGTATAAATCTTCAACCCCTCAAAGCTAAAATGAATATTAGAAAAAATTAAATCATTAGAAATAATGATTTATCATTAGTTATTTCAACAACACCTTGTCCTTCAAAAGAGACTTCAGTCTGTCATTACCACAATTGTCAGTCTACATCATCCATTTTGGAATACCGATCCCGATGTATTTTCATAGTACTTTAAAGATTTCAGTTTTTGTGGTTAGTGTATATCATACAGTGTCAAAGTACATTGTCAACATGTATAAATGCTAATTATCAAATCCCTGCCTCTCTAAATTCAAAAGACATAAGTTAATTTAAACCGTCTGCAGTATATTTTGCAAAGAAAGTCAAAGGTCAAGGTCAAGTGGACTGTTATGCTGGTAATTTTTTCAAAATATTTTATTACAAACAGTGCTTGTGCTAAAAATAGCCTAGACTCGGCTCTTAAATGTCAAAAATAAGTTGAATATCGGCACTGTGAACTATTTTAAAAAGTAGGTCAAAGGTCAAGTTCAAGGGTCAGGAGGTCGGTAACCATTGTAAAATACAAAATCCGTCGTGCAGAGCTATACATATGTAAAATATGAAATCCATACCTTTTACAGTTCTCGAGATATAAGGTGTGACAGACGGATGGACAGACAAACAGACGCCGGGTAAAGTGATCCCTAAGTGCCCCTGTGCTCTGCAGGCGACACAAAAATGATGTCCAAAGTTTCTTACAAAGTTTAATTTTGTATTACACTGTACCATGTAATAGTTTACATAAAGGACGTGACTTAGAAACTATTCATTGAACATAAAATTCTGCACTCAGTATTGGAACTGCCCAACTTGCTGACTTATAATAACTGGCAGTGAACATTGTCAATTTATTCCGATATTTATCCTGTTCTGAAACTCAGCAATAAATGTCAAAACTTAATACCCTCTCCCAATCCAGCCAACTTGATTTGCGGTCAAGACCTTATTACCTAATTAGATCATTGTAGTCATTAACATTTACATCTACCACACTTACAAGGTCAAGATAATGTAAAATGTAAAACACTTTTCTGAGGCCAAATGATAAGTATTCTTATGCTATCTATAAATTTTATATCTATTTTATTTTTAAAGATTGCTCTGAAGTGTGTAATGTTTTACCAATAAGAGCATTATTAACCTAAGGGACTGGGAATATATACTTCAATACATTGACCACAGAATGCTGTTTGATTTGCTAGCTAGAAATACTTCAATTTTTTAAAGTGCTAAGCATAGCTAAGAATAGCTGCAGTGCTTTGATTTTTGTCACCAGTTGGCAATTTGATTTCGTGTTTTAGGATAACTGCCACCTATTGGCCTTAATATATATTATCTGTGCTTAGCAGGTTATTTTTTAAAATAAGTTTTACTAGTGATACAATATAGTATACTATGATTGCTTCGTGTCAAAGGACAATTAAAACAGCAGTATGGAAATATAGTTTCTGATTAAGAATTTATGTGGGAAAAATAATTTTCGAAAAAAAACTCTTAGTTAGTTAAAAGAATTAAATTCTGCCTTAATGCGAGCAATTGTAAGCTACATTACCTACATTCCTTTTGTCTTTTTATGAAATATATTGACATTATCCTAATTTTTAAGGAGTTGGAATTGAAATTGTCTAATCAGTTCAATTACAGAATGTTAAATTCTCTTAATTAATTGATTCGATTTTCTAACTGCAGATCTGTATCTATTATTAGACCCAGACTGATATAAATTTCAGCAAGTAATCAAAAATCATCATATCATCAGCACTGGTCTTCACTGTCCATGAAGCCAGTCCCCCTGCAGTCTCAGGGGATAGATAGGGGATATAGTTGCAAGAGCTGGTTTAAGGCAAATCTCATAATGTTTCCCTAGCATATATGATTGGCAGTGATTGATATCAAGTAATATGTGAACAGGGCACGAGCAATATGTCAAAGTCAGTTGTATAAAGAATGATCTGGAGGGGGGGGGGGTGTTAATAGACAAATCACTATAGAGTCAATACTTCATTTTTATAAAGACACAGATTTCAGTCTTTGAAGTTTATCTGAAAGGTTACTAATGCAAAGTAAAAATGAGAATCAGAATTAAAGTAAGTTCTTGTAGATTAAAGGAGAATACATATTTAAAACTCATGAAATAAAATTTGACAGCTGCACTTTTCTTTGGAAAAGGATAAATGAAACTTTTCCAAATTATGACCGTATAATTATTATCATATATAACAGATAACAAATTATAAAACTTGTGAGAGAGATTTTTATGTGATGTCTAAGATACAATATCTATTTCAAAGAATGGATGAATAAAGATAATTTATGTGAGGAGTATGGGTCTCAATTAAGACCTCACAAAATAAACACTTCTCTGAGAACATTACCTTTTGTTTTTCAAGATTATACATGTATTTTCATTATTCATAGCAAAAAAATTCAAAAATTTAATCCAAGTTCTCCATTTTTCACTGTTTTTTTAAAATTTCATTTTGGAATAAACATCAAACGTAATCTTATTACCACTATACATATATTTTCTAATATTCTATCTCTGCTACTTTATATTTAAATCACAATTTTGAAAATCTGGAGGGCCCTTAATTTATTACTTTATTTAAATTTTAAAATGTGATACTGAATGTGACATTTTTCCAACAGATGATGACACTAAAGAATTTGTTGATGAAAAAAGCAGTTATGAACCTTTGGAGATCAAGGAATTGGATACAGGTTTTCTCCCTATAACCGGTATAAAGGAAGATGTAACTGAGAAAGAACCATGGTGATCCTCAATGATGTGGTTTATTTTCGTGGTTTAAAATTAAAAAACCATGGGTGTTAACCTAGGTAGACATTGTAGAAAGTAATGTGAATGCCATTCAGTGAAAAGGGTAGCATATTGTTTGAAATGCTTTCTAGAAGTAGTAATGAAAATTTTGAAGTTCCTGAATTGTATTTTGTAACTATGGCACTTTATACTTCCTAATATACTAGTATGTACTAGGCAAGAGTTTTTGTTAGAACATTGAATAGTTTAAACATACAATAAAATCAAGTACAACAAAACATTGGAATTCTTGTAATAAGTTTTAACATAATGTTGAATTTTAAATGTTCTTGAAAATGTGTGCAATGACAGAACAATTATTCAGAGAGGAAGATTATTTTGAGGATTTTGAAGTTTTAATATATTAAATATGGAAGCCCTTTCATTTGTTCTGCAATTAATTTTCCTAGAACTAATCTCAAATGCATCATATGTCATCCAGTCCCTTGAATTCGTGTTGATACATGTATACTGTACATTGTACATACTTGTACTTAAGTCAAATATTTCTTTGTGCATGATTGATGTAATGCTTTAACATAGCTTTATTAAAATATACTTTTTTAAAATGTCAAAATGACTTTTCATATATATATTTTTTATAGTGTTTGCGGATAAAAAACAAAAAAAGTTTCTACAAATATGTACTGCATTTCATGTACTAAAGAGGAACGTTCCTTCAATGCTTTATGTATGCATAGAGAGGAACGTTCCTCCAATGTGTTATACGTAAAAATGCAGTGTAAGATGTTTAAAGATATAGGAAAATTTGAGAGAGGAACGTTCCTCAAATGCCTGATGTTTGATCATGCATGAGTTGTCTACAGATATGTGAATTTGAGAGAAGATATAGTACTCAACAGCAATGCAACCATTTGTGAGAGGAACGTTCCTCAAATGCCTGCTGTAATAAACTTTATGAATAAGGTATCAACAGATAGAAATCTGAGAGAGGAACGTTCCTCGCATGTGAATGTCTATAAGATGTTTAAAGATATAGGTAAATTTCAGAGAGGAACGTTCCTCAAATGCCCGATGTGTTAAGATTCATGAGGTATTTAAAAATACAAGTTTAGAAGAGAGAGGAACGTTCCTCTCTCTGCCTGATGTGGTAAGATTCGTGTTATTTAAAAATACGAGTTTATAAGAGAGAGGAACGTTCCTCAAATGCCTTATTGTAACAAATAATTTGAAATGTCTAGAGAGGAACGTTCCTCAAAAACCTAAAAAATCACCAAAAAGTGAACTTGTGGAGACACATATAAGGTTTTTCAGACCAAAATGACTTCAGATTGTAAAAACTGGGTATAAAAAAGGAATTTTGATTTTCTCTTTTTGATTTGGATTGTGTTTATGTTAAACTGTTCGTCTTGTGTTCAAATTCTATTCAGACATATCAAATATTGGAGGAAAAACAAAACCAGAAAAAAAGAACATCTAACAACGTTCTGTTTCAAAGTTTAGTCTTCAGTTATGTTCTATACACAAAATAATTTTTAATCTAATGAAGAAAAAAAGTTTGAATTTATTAATTATTACAAAATTACTAATCTTCTAAGAATTTGGGTTGTTAGGTAAAATTTATAATTTATAATGGTATACACAGTACTGCTGAAGAATGTGTTCAAAACAATATAGTAAAGGAGTATAATGGAAATATCAGCGACTTCTGTGATGTAATTATATTCTTCGATAAAACATGCATTTCCTTCTTTTTTTATTTTCCAAAATCAAACGACTGTTTATTTCTTGTAAAACTAAACAAAGGATATGTTGATAACCAGTTTTCTAACCTCTCATGTTTCTATCTTTTAATTAGCAGTACCTTCTTTGGGAATGTACATGTCACAGTTGATATTTAATTAAATATTTTGTTAATAAATTATATTTGATTAGCGCGCATTGCTAATCAAACATAGCGCCGTCTGTGTGAATGAGTGCCATGTGTGAATGTTTTGTTTTGTCACGTGATATTTCTATTTTTAGTTTACAAACTGACCAGGTATACGAATACGACCAGTGGACCAATGACAGACCACTATTTGATAATTAATATGCATGTATACTAACTTCGTGCACTACATAAGCGCTTATCCCGCCAAATCAAATAACTATTAGATTTCTACCTTTACGGTGTAAGAGGTCCAAACCTTTATGTTTGAAGTCATCGACTTTCACGATGATGTGATAATTATATTTCATATTTTATAATACTGGATACCTGGTTTCATTTCTTTGTTATCCTCATTAAAACTTCACAAATCCGAATCCAGCGTTATATTCTTTAACGATGACCCTGTGACATATGGCGCCCACGTTAATGATGTTACTGTGAGGGAAACCAGGGTCCAGATTCCAGTTCCTGGGACAAGGCCGAAACGCCACTCGCCAGTGCCGCTGTGACGACCAACGCCAAAATTTCAGACAGTAGGCCTACAATTTTCATTCTACATAATCATGACAAGTGAGTTCTATTCATGATTGTACTTAGTACGTGCTTCGAGTCCGTACGGAATCAGTGCACTTAATAAATATTTTACGCTGTCAACTACCCAGTAGTAGTAACAATTTCTAAACCTGTTACTCGAGTCTACCTGAGTTCATTTCAGGACAGGTGTCCACTGTCCAGTGATCCGTAAACTAACTGACATCTGTTTTGTGCTAGGAAAAGAATTTTGCGCTACAAGTTATGAAAAGACCCTATCGCGGTGAAACTATCCATTCAGCTGTTCAGTGATTCATATCTTTGGCCAGTGAAAAAAAAATCTATCCAGATATATCTGTGCTATTAATTATTATTTATGTTCTGTGTTTTTGTGTTTTGTATTGTATTGTATATGTCTGTGTATTATTTCATGTTCAGTGTATCAGCTGTGTATAGTGTGTGAGGTTGCCGGCTTTGTGAATGTGTGCAAGGTGCGTGTTACTCATGTGTAAAATGATCGGGCTCGATATTCATGTTTTCATTTGTTTTGGTTTTGAACTTCCGGAAGTGTAGAAAAAACGTGTTTCTCAAATGTTCGACATGTTTTGATAAACTTTGAGCTGCCAAACGCGTATGTTCAATATGGTAAACAATTTTTCTGTGTATTTTGAATGTCTGTGATGCATTGTTGTTCACTGTCAATGTACTTTTGTCTGTCAATGTCATTGTCTGTTGTACGTTGTGTGGTATGTGTTACTCGTACAGTAGGCTAGTTTACAGTAGTTTGAAAATCATTCCCTGCGCGCGATCACATTTTCAGTTGCAGCATTACTAACCAAAGTACGGGACTTCAAAACAGGACAGCGGGTCAAAGCAGACAGGTATATTTGTACATATTTTCAGGTTTATTGTTTGAACAGATTTTGAATGCGTGATTGTGTGTTGACAGATGCGCTTTGCGATAAGTTTAATTTTGCTTGCGACTTGGTGTCAGTCTTCTGATCATCCTCAAATCAACATGGCATTTGGTGGTGATGAAACCATGGGTAAAAAAGATTTGCAAGAAATTATAGATCAAATTAATGCAGAACCACATTACAGAGTAATACCAAAGGAAGAGTATGACATGTTAAAATCACAGAAAATTCCTACTAGTACCCCTAAGGTTCAGCAAGATGTGAGTGAAGGTGCTATACCAAAATTACCACCCCTAGGTCAAGTACCATTCCCAAGTCATGTACCCTCACCAGGTTATTTACACCCACCAGGTCTTATGTCATCACCTAGGTTTTTTAACAGCTCTGCTCTGTTTCAGAATAATAACCCTACCCCTATTAAACTCCCAACTTTCAGTGGTAGTGAACAAACTCAAAAAGGAGAAGTGAGCTATGATGTATGGTCATATGAGGTTCGGTGTTTAAAGGGCCAGTGGCCTGATCATGTTCTTTTGCAGCCAGTTAGAAGTTCTCTGAAGGGCACAGCAAGGGAAATCCTGATTCCACTTGGAGAAAATGCAACTGTAGACAATATCCTTGCAAAGTTAGATGATTTTTATGGGAATGTCTGCACTCCTGAAAACATAATGCAGAAATTTTACTCTGATCATCAACAAGAAGGTGAGTCAATTGTTTCCTATGGGTCTAGGTTAGAACAGTGTATTTCAAAGGCTGTAAAACTAGGTCATATTGATGTAAATGCCAAAGACGCAATGCTTAGATCAAAATTCTGGTCTGGATTGAAAAGTTCACAATTAAGAAATGCAACCAGACACAAATATGAGTCAGTGAAGGAATTTCATTCATTGTTAAGGGAAATAAGGCAGATAGAGCAGGAGGAAAACAATTTGAAGATTGTAAACACAGCCAGTAAGTCTAGTGTCACAATGTCAACAAATGTTGATGCTCTTTCAATTCAAAATTCTGAGATAGAGAAAATGCAAAAACAACTTTCAGAATTATTGGGACAAATGAAAAAGCTTGACAATAGAATGAACAAGTCAGAGCAAAACAGTCAGTCAAATCAAGGAAGAAATTTTAATAGAACAGCTTCTTTTCAGACTCAGGGCAGAGGTTCTATTTATCCAAGAGGCAGAGGAAACTTTCCACAACAAAGCCAGAGATCGCATCAGCAACAACAGAGTTCAAGACAGAATTATCAACATGTACAAAGAATGGGTAATTCTAATCCAGGTCAAGGTAATGCTTTAAACTAAAATCATCTTCTGTTGTGAGGCAAACAGAAGATGTCTATAAGAAAAGCCCTGCCATTACAACCAAGCCTCAAACTACCAACAATTTATTGTCCAGACTGATTGGTGAAGCCAATGATTCAGAGATTTTTGTAAATGGTGTCAAAACCAGAGCTCTAATTGATTCAGGTTCAATGATTACTTGTATATCAGAAGATTTTCATCAGAGTTTGAACCCAGTACCAGATTTACATAGTATTTCTGAATTTGGACTAACTGTACAAAGTGCCAATGGTGGTACATTACCATATAGTGGTTTCATTGAATTGGAAATATGTGTACCTTGTTTTGGTAGTTCATCATATGCAATTCCAGCACTTGTAGTTCCTCAGACAAATTATTCTAGAAATGTCCCTGTTATTGTTGGAACTAATTTTATTCGAATTTGTAGAAATGCTTATGAGCAGACAGCAGATGAAAATATTCAAGAAGAATGGAAATTAGCTTTCAACACAATGACAGATGAAACACCAGTGAAAACTACAAACAAGTATGCCATCCAGATAGCACCAAATGAGACAAAAGTAATACGAGGTATTGTTAGAAATGTTCATAACATTGACTCAGCTGTGACTGAGCAAATCAATACTACTTTGTCTGGTGGTCTAGTAATTTGTCCAAGAGTTATTTCCCTTACAAAGGGTAAGTATACTGTAACCATCCCTGTTAGAGTTTGTAACCTCTCTGCTTCCATTGTACATATTCCCCCTAAGTCACTTTTATGTGCAGTATATGGCGTAAAGGTCATGGATACTTGGAACCCTGATTCGTCAAATTCAGGTATATGTAAGAAATCCAAGAAATCTCTACAGGACTTAGACATTAAGATCTCTCAGGACAACCTTACCACTATGCAAGTAAGTCATGTAAAACAGTTTCTGTCTGACTGGACTCATTTATTCTCTGATGGTCCCACTGACATAGGGAAGACAGATTTACTGAAGCATGAGATTAAACTGACAGATAATCAACCATTCAAGGAACCTTATCGACGTATTCCACCAGGTATGTACGAAGAAGTCAGACAACATGTCAAGGAAATGTTAGATGTTGGAGCCATACGACCATCACAGAGCCCTTATTCTTCTAACATTGTACTGGTAAGGAAAAAAGATGGAACCTTGAGATTCTGTATTGATTACAGGAAACTGAATTCTAGGACAGTGAAAGATGCTTACAATCTTCCACGCATAAATGATACAATTCGACAGGTTAGTTGGATCCAAGTTCTTTACTAAGTTAGATCTGACAAGTTCATACTGGCAGGTAGAGATTGATGAAAGAGATAGAGAAAAGACAGCTTTTTCGGTAAGTGGAGTAGGTCTTTTTGAATGTAATAGAATGGGTTTCGGTTTGACGAATGTCCCGGCTACGTTTCAAAGTGTCATGGAAAGTTGTATGGTTGAATTAAACTTAAGGAAACGTTTGGTTTTTCTAGATGACATTCTGATATTTTCAAAGACTTTCGACGAACACTTGAACAGATTGACAGCTGTTTTCCAAAGACTTGAATAACACAGTCTGAAACTTAAAGCTAAGAAATGTGAATTTTTCAAAAACAGTGTAAGTTATTTAGGGCATGTAGTTAGCGAGAGAGGCAACAGATCCAGAGAAGACGAAAGCGATTTCAACATGGCCGATTCCTACCAACATCAAGACTCTTAGAACATTTTTAGGATTTTCGGGATATTATAGGAGGTATGTTCGTGACTATTCAAAAATTGTAAAGCCTCTTAATGATCTACTTAAAGGCCATTCCACGAACAAAGGTAAGTCAAGTAAGGCAAAAGCACCAGCATGGAGATGGGGTAATGAGGAGACCAAGGCGTTCGAGACCATTAAACAGAAATTGATGTCTCCACCTATTCTTGCCTATGCCGACTTTGACCAGCCTTTCATTCTTCATACCGACGCATCATGCAATGGTTTGGGTGCTGTACTCTACCAAATCCAGAATGGTGAGAAAAGAGTTATTGCGTTTCCGAGTCGTGGGTTAAAGAACACTGAAAGACATTACCCAGCACACAAGCTGGAATTCCTTTCATTAAAATGGGCTGTTACCGATAAGTTTCACGACTATTTGTATGGTAACAAGTTTGAAGTGGTGACGGACAACAACCCTCTTACATACATTTTGACCACAGCGAAACTCGATGCTACAGGCCACAGATGGTTGGCAGCACTCAGCAACTTCCAGTTTTCCATCCACTATAGGAAAGGTACAAACAATGCTGATGCAGATGGGTTGTCTAGACGACCAAATGAGATGGTGGAAATCAATCCCAATGTTGTCCAGTCTATCTGCAATGCTTACGTAGCAGACCGTGAAAGTTGCCCCTATTTTGAAAATGTATTCCTAACTGGAGAGGAAGATCCATTATCATATATGACTGTAAGTACCAATGTACTAATGAATACAGACGTTTTAGACAAATCAGATTCCTTTACTTGTGAAGCTAACGAGTGTCATTCTGATGATGCATGTGTTTTCTCAGACATTGACTGGGTTAAGGAACAATCATCTGATAGAGATATCAAAAGAGTTATTCAACTTGTTGAGCAAGGGTTTTTAAGATCAAATCTAAAAGAAGAGTCAGATAGTGTTTGTAGATATTTGAGATAGATTGACAAATTGACTTTAGAAAATGGTGTATTGTACAGAAAAACTATTTTAAAGAATGAAAATATTAAACAGCTAGTTTTACCAAGTCATTTCAGAGAAACAGCTTTTAGACTCTTACATACAAACCTTGGTCATCATGGACGCGACAGAACCATCCAGCTCATAAAAGAAAGATTTTTCTGGCCCAGAATGTTCCAAGATATCACAGAGAGAATCAAGAAGTGTGACCGATGTGTGAAGTACAAAACTCCTGAAAAGATTTCTGCAGAACTTGTCAACATTGAAAGTTACCAACCTTTAGATCTTGTATGTATGGACTATTTATCATTGGAAAAAAAGCAAAGGTGGCTTTGAAAATATATTAGTAATTACTGATCATTTTACTCGTTACTCTCAAGCTTTTCCATCAAGAAATCAAACAGCTTAAACTACTGCTAAAATATTATTTGAAAATTTTATAGTTCATTATGGATTTCCAAATAGATTACACAGTGATCAGGGCAGAAACTTTACAAGCAATGTTATCAGAGAGTTATGTAAGTTAGCAGGTGTACAGCAGTCGCGAACCACTCCCTATCACCCTATGGGGAATGGGATGGTTGAGCGATTCAACCAGACTTTGATCAAAATGCTTGGTACACTGGAGGACAAGCAAAAAGAAGATTGGAAATCTTATGTAAGTACAATTGTGCATGCGTATAATGCCACAAGACATGACAGTACCGGATATACGCCTTTCTTTCTCATGTTCGGCAGACATCCGCGTTTAGCTATTGATGCTTACCTCGGCTTAGACTCCGACACGGAAAACATTCGCAGTCGCGACAATTACGCGAAGAAACTCCAGAAGCGTCTAGAGTTCTCCTACAAGATAGCTTCACGTGAAGCTGAGAAAAGTGCTTCTCGTCATAAATTACATTATGATTCTAAGGTTAGAGAAGCTACAGTTCATATTGGAGACCGTGTTCTCATTAGAAATATTGGATTAAAGGGAAAAAATAAACTGGCAGATAAGTGGGCCAGAGATACCTATATTGTTATCAATCAGTCCAATTCTGACATCCCAGTATTTCAAGTCAAGAAAGAGTATGGGAAAGAGAAAATTAAGACCTTGCATAGAAATATGCTACTGCCCATATCATATATCCCCAAACTTTCTGAACAGAGCAGATATTGGCCAAAGGTGCCCAAAAACATTGATCAAAAACAGGAAAACCCCAACCCAGAAAAACCACCTAAGGTAGATAATAATACTAGTATTTGTAAATCTATTCATTCTAGTTCTGAGTCTGAGTCAGAAGATTCAGATTCTGGGTCATCTGATGGTGGTAATGTTTATATTATACCACAGAGACGGGTAAATCCTGGATCAGGTATTCATGGTAAGTCTACACCATTTAGTTCCATTCATTCAGACAATTGGAGCAATACTAGTACCTATAATACTAGTTCAACATTTGACGCCAGTAGTACTTACAATCCCTCGACATTGAATCGTAATGTATCAAATTCTCCCTCTGTAAATATTAGAACATCACCAGTTCCAAGGAGATCTACCAGACAGGTGAGACCACCAAACAAGTATGGTGAATGGGTGAGCCATCAGATAACTCCTGTGTACTATGTGTAAGATATTTAGGGGAGAATGTCACACAAACTTTGTGTTAATGTACATATACTTACTTATTTTATTTAGTATTGCATTTAAAATTTGTTTTTTTTACAGGGTTATTTATATGAATATATTTGTAATGTCAGGAGCCATTTTCCTTAGCAGGGGAGAATGTCACAGTTGATATTTAATTAAATATTTTGTTAATAAATTATATTTGATTAGCGCGCATTGCTAATCAAACATAGCGCCGTCTGTGTGAATGAGTGCCATGTGTGAATGTTTTGTTTTGTCACGTGATATTTCTATTTTTAGTTTACAAACTGACCAGGTATACGAATACGACCAGTGGACCAATGACAGACCACTATTTGATAATTAATATGCATGTATACTAACTTCGTGCACTACATAAGCGCTTATCCCGCCAAATCAAATAACTATTAGATTTCTACCTTTACGGTGTAAGAGGTCCAAACCTTTATGTTTGAAGTCATCGACTTTCACGATGATGTGATAATTATATTTCATATTTTATAATACTGGATACCTGGTTTCATTTCTTTGTTATCCTCATTAAAACTTCATAAATCCGAATCCAGCGTTATATTCTTTAACGATGACCCTGTGACATACATGTAAGTTAATATGTGAATAAAATTACAGGAACATCACATTGAACAACTTATTTATAAAATTCAGTAATTATATTCAATTTCACAATAAGCGTTTTTATTCAATATAAAATAAGGTTTGATTCATGTACGTGGAATATTTCCTGTTAAGGATTGAGTTATTTTGGCATATTTAAAAGAAAAATGAGTTTGCGCTGGCATGAAACTCTTTCTTAATATGTAGATTTGAATTAAAAAGAAAATTTCAGCAAAAAGATGTATTAATATTAGCTAGTTTACATCATCATGGGTTAAATATAAGAACAATGGTATGATCAGCAATGCATCGAGTTGTCAAAACATTTTTTCCGCTTTCTTTTATTTTTATTTTTATTTTTTATTATTTTTTTTGTCTATACAACTTCCTTATTTGCGCTTGATCGCCTGATATGTGCTTCTGTTGACATAATTGTATTAGGTACAGTATATACAAATACGTCCATCATTTATTAAAAGTATTTTGATTAATTAAGAAAATAAAATAGCAAACAGTTTAGGTGAATTGAATTATTCCTGACTCATACTGGGGGGGGGGGGGGAGGGGGTTAAGGGTGTGTACCTGACTTCTCTTATTTACTTGGTTAACTGTAACGGTTAGTGTAAATAAACAACTAGACAGCTTAAAAATCAGTAAATATCCACTTTTAAAAAGACTAATTCCATAGTGCTTCCAACTGGATAGATTTTAATCAGTTACTTTCGTCCCATGAATTTCAATTTTTAATTGTTTTTTATGAAAAATTTTCAGCATTAGCAAAGGAACAGAAGGTTTGCAATGGAAACTTAGGACAATTTATTGACAAAACGTGCATCAATTTTTAAAACATTTTACGTCAAGCATTCTATATACAGAGTTTCTGATTCAAAATATAGCGGACATCGTGATATTGTATAGCAATTACTTTTTAGAGCCATATGATATATATAGAGGTATATTGATCGTGCATTTCATCATCTTTTCTCAAGCTAAAGAACAAGATGCGATATCTGTGCATTTACTTGATTGTGAGTACATGTGATAATTGTTTCACTTTTGTTTTTTGTTTTTTTTTTTTTAAATTTGTCTATTTGTCTACCATATTACATGTTAATGCACAACAATTTGGGGCTCAGATTATAAAAAAAAAATGTATACACAAGATGATATACCTCCTTTCAATTTGGCTTATTTACGGTTAATAATTGAATAGGTATATTGAAACAATTTTTAACTTCGTTCTTTGTTTTTATTTAAACCCATTCTTCTAGCTGTTTTTAATGTTAATTAGATGAGATGAAAGTTCGATTTAAAAATGAAAGGTACAGTGATTAAATCTGCCTCACGGAAAAGAAAGAAAAAAGAATAAAACCCATGATATATTTTCATATGCTACACATATGTCAGGTATTCGCATGCTTATTTATTTGACAATCCTTGTGTAAGATGTTTTATATTTTTTTTACCTTTTTTTTATAAGCACCGACCATTTTTTCTTCTTATTTCATCAAGGCTACCAAAATATTCCTCTTATTATTCTTGGTAGTTGACCTGTGCAGGTAGGTTAGGGCTTTCCATAGAATATCAGAGTTCACTCTGTGTCTCACTACTCTGAACTCCGTAAATATGACTTCATAATGGAAAATGACGTCAAGACACAACCAACTTGAGGTGTTACGATGGGGAGAGTGTCGTGAACTTTACGCTCTATTTCAAACTGCGTGTAAAATGCTGGTTAGATATTTCAAAATTCCTGGGTCGTTACATCTTCGCTAGCCAAGGGTTTCTGATACGCTACTCTCCTCATAAGCCCTTGGCATACGGTGTTAAAAAAAGTTGGGATTTTTTTCTGAAGTTGTGATTGGAGTTGATCGACATCGTTCGACCAATCAGCAATTGTTTTTTGTAAATGACGATATTTGCGTTCGGGATGTATCTTGACTCTTTAATATCGGGAATAAAAAACGCAAGTAAACAACGATCCGTGTCATTCTATGAATAACTATTTGGTGTCATCCAGTATCTTAAGCTACGTGCAAAATATATGATTAAGAATCAGTACTGAAGATGTAGATTTGCATTTTAATATGTTTAACAAATTAACTCAATACCTTCTTGTTAATTATTCTTTAAAAACATTATTTTTTTAAATACGCTTTTTATTTCTGTCGATGACGCAATCTGTGCGTACCTGGTAAGAATCGTGATCACGTGACGAAAACAATCCCGTCTTTTGTCAGCACCGTATGCCAAGGGTTTATGAGGAGAGTAGCGTATCAGAAACCCTTGGCTAGCGAAGATGGGGTCGTTAAAGTTTTTTGAAATCTAATATGTCCGAATATTTTAAAAATACATCGCTTACGTACCCTTGATTGAAATTCAGCATGTTCAAAATGCATAGGAAAAATATACTTTTGAAACGTACTCTGTTTTATACACGTGGTTGGAGGTAAAATTTATTTTATGTGTATAAAAGAGTCTGACGCAGGTGATTAATGAGGATTAATTTGAGATTTTTTGTGGAAATATGTAAGAAGAGGTTGTTCTCTAACTGAATCTTGCTTGGGAAGTGTGTAATGGCTTTGATTTAATACAGATTACGATATTGTGTGGAAAATACCTTCTGATTTGTAGGTAAGTTGAATTTCTCGCGAAATATTTTGAACCCAAGTTATACTATGACTTTTCCCAAGCATATTTCGGGTACACAAGGATACGATGAGTTTATTTCTGATTGTTGTGTTAATCAGCTGCGCCGGGAGATTTATGTGAAACACTTCAAAGATGTATAAATGACCGTCACGTGATCGACAAAGCCATGTGATATTGTAACAAATATGTTAATATATAGCCGAGGGAACCCTCTATATGAATTGGAAGTACTTAATTACAATACTTATAAATTAAAACCAAAACCGACCTCGTCATGGACTATTATGTTTTGAGCTCATTTTAAAGCTTCGAGAAGCCTTTACACAGCTGCGTGCATTATTTTCTTTTTAATACATGTAATTGATATCAAAACATAGTATCTAGTAAGTTAGCCTACACTGATACTAAACTAGTTTCCTGTCGTGCATAAATCTGATCGGTAGTCACCTTCATTCCAATCGATCATTTTTGTGAATATTAATTCAGAAATAACATATCGTTGTTTCAGATTTTTTTTTAAAATGTGATATTAAGCCATTCTTATTGTGGCTTTTTGAATAAGATAAAATATCCTTATTAATTTGTATTTTGTTTACATAAGCGTAGATAAATGTTTTGAGACTTCAAATTCATGGTTAGGATGGAACGAGGAATAATTACTCAGGACCTATATTAAACTTTCCGGTAAAGTTAATTAATTAACTGAAAAAAAAATTAAAAATAGTGAGAAAGATAACAGTATGCTTTGATGTCAAAACAAAATAATTAAATGCTGTTGTACATAGGTTCCCTATTTTTTTTTTCTTCTTTTTTTTTTTTTTTACTATAGTTAACTATAGTGAATACTTTGATACTTTGATATACTGTGACACTTTACTCTCGAACATTTTTTGAAGATTTCAAAGCAAAGAATATCTTTAATTTGATTACATTGATATGAATAAGTAATTGACGAAACATATATTCTATAACTCTCGTAAGTGTGTCTGATTCAATCTTCAGATCTTTTTGCAACTATACTTGCCACTGTCGTCTGGACCTATAGCATTGAAACATGAGTTTTTCAAAAGAGGAAAAATGGAAGGAAGTGTGGATCCGCCAGGTAAATATCATTCTTATGACCTCTCTCTTTCTCTCTCAATTTTACACAAATTTAAGATTTAGAATTGAACTGTTTCTTTCAATAAGATGTTGTCAAGTCACTAGCTCAGCAATGGGACATTAATTTTAATATTTGTGTTTGTAACAATAGTTGTGACCGGTCGGAAGGTATTCACACTCCAAAAACTGATGTTTTTGGAGGTCCGTGTTTGCACTGTTTCCGATTTCATTTCGTTTTTATATTTTAGTACAGCTCATATACTGATCGTTATCTCCATATTTCATGGACAAATCTCTATAATTATGTTTTACCGGTATGGTTCAATTTGATAACTCTGCAAACATCAAGAAAATGACCCATGAAAACTGTTTTTCGTTTTTAACGATTTTACTCTGAATTTCTGGACATTTTTTCATTACCGCACAAAAAAACTCTTTTTTTTTTTTTTTTTAATATAAATGATAAATTTCATTTTGCAAGGATATGTGTCAACCACCTTAACAAACACACACACACAACTATAGTTAACTATAATTTACTATATTGATATATAGTGACAACTATAATTTACTATACTGAATTATAGTGACAACTTTGACACCATGAAAACTATAGTTTTACTATAGTGATAACTTTGTTACTTTGATTTGCTATAGTGATAATTATGAAAAACTGATTTACCATAGTGATAACTTTGACACTTTGAAAACTTTGAATTGCTATAGTGATCATGAAGAAAACTTTGATTTACAATAGGAATCACTATGAAAACTTTGATTTACTAAAGTGATCACTCTGGCACTATGAAAACTTTGAAATACTAAAGTGATCACTCTGGCACTACGAAAACTTTGAAATACTATAGTGTTCACTATGAAAACTGAATTATTTAAGTTATCAATCAAATGTAATTTATATCATTGTACTCTATCATCTTGTTTCCATTCTTGATAACATTAACTTATGTTATTTACTTATATGAAAAAAGGCCTATTGAAATAAAAGCCAAAAAATATTTATTTTAAAATGTTATCCAGCAGAAGTCAAACCATATTTTTTTTCCCAAAAATTATGAAATTAAAAATAAAATTGCAAGCAAAAATAATAATAATAATAATAATGATAATAATAATTGCAAGCAAAATGCATAGAGTTATTTGAAATAGAAGGCATCAATAGATATCTTTTGTAAATTGAGATAGTCGGCAAAACTGGATACATTTAATACTAAATGGATGTGTTAAAATTATTTAACCTCTACATGCATATCAGAAAATTATAACTGTAGCAATAAATTCTAAACTTTCCATTTCTAGATGCTTCATGTCGAAAACCTTTAAAATCCATTATGCTGACTGAAACTTTGAATTAAAATAGTGTAAACGTAGACACTCTGATTAACCAAAGTGACCACTATGAAAACTTTGACTTACTATAGTGTTCACTATGAAAACTTTGATTTACTATAGTGATAACTTTGACACTATAGTAATAACTTTGAAAACCTTTATTTACTAAAGTGATAATTTTGAAAATTTGATATACAATAATTACTATAGTTAACAATAGTAAAATATAGTTAACTTACTATTTTCTTAGCGATAGGCGTCCCGAAATTCAGTGTTAAAAACTTTGCAGATGAAACAAGCCTCTAAACCTGCTTCTATAATACTTCGGTCTGAAATGCTCTAGCAATGTGTTCCTCGTGATAGATAATACACCGAAAATGTTAAAAATTTTAACTTCAAATCTGTATCCAAGCCCTTTTAAGATCTCATTTATTTACAGCGAAAAAAGACCCACAGGCTGACTTAAACACCAAGAGAGCTGTGATGTAAGTATTGGTCATTTAGGTGTTATCCTTAAAGTTCAGAATACACTTTTGAATCAAGAAAATTGGATGAAATACCCTATCTTTTTAACTATTTTGTATGTCCCATTGAAATGCATCCAGTCCAACATTATATCGTACTGGAATTTACATGTACTGTTCTACAGGATGTCGAAAAGATATTATCATCATCGGTACATAGGAAGAGGCTAATTTCAATCCGTGAACAGATTCAAGGAACAGATACCAAGACTCCTGAAAGAAAATCTTTGAATTATCTGTATGTCTAATCCATGAAGATTATAAATAAATTTTGAATTTCTCAAGCGAAGCAACAAAAGGATCGTTATTAATATACAACGTCAAGTAGTGTATATGTTATAACACAAAACACTTCATGTGAGCAACTTTAATTGACCTTTTATTTGAAATATACTCTGTCTTACTTTCAACATTTTTGCATACATGCTCAAAATCCACATTCAAAGTCAACCTTTATACATGAAATATATGGAGATAATGAACAGTATTCAAGCTCAGAAGTCCATTAAACAATACAAATTTTTGAGAAGAGCAAACATGAACCTCTAAAATATCAGAGGTGGGATCAGGTGCCGTGGAGGAGTGAGCACCCCCTGCAGACTGGTCACAAATGCCGTGTGCTCCTTGTCATGATCGGGAAATAACGGAAAAATCTGTTGACATT
Organism: Saccostrea echinata; assembly: GCF_033153115.1. Lineage (NCBI taxonomy): Eukaryota > Metazoa > Mollusca > Bivalvia > Ostreida > Ostreidae > Saccostrea > Saccostrea echinata. The sequence continues at coordinate 763,981 of NW_026889767.1, forward strand.
TCAATGTGTAAATAATAACCAAGCAATAAGTATAAAAACGTCAGTCAGCATTTGACTTGATGATAAATTGTATTTGCTTACTAGGTGTTTTCTTCTTTTCATATATAAGATTTTGAACATATTCTGCTTCATATGAATACAAAAATAAGTCTGCTAATAACGGGGGCAAAACTTATATCCGTGGGAATTCCAACAAATTTTTGAAAGACGGTCTCAAAAAACCACATAGATATATTGTCATTCAGAAACTCGAGTATCGTTTTAATATTAATTTCAGTGTACTTGTTTGTACAATCAGTAACAATTTTAACAAATAATTTTGCAAAAGACATATGACAAGGTAAGCAAATTTACAATTTCCCTTTTTATTGAAAAAGCAACTGTCAATGATATCAAAAAACCTGGACTTTAATTTATGGTGGGGAATGGTTGTATATAAAGTTGAAAAGTCGTAAGTTTTTATGTTGTTGATTTTGGTAAAATTTTGTGATTTCAAATTCTCCAAAAGTTCCTTGGAATTTTTAAGTATTCATATCTAATTTACACCACTTCTCGAATATTTTGCTGCACAGCACTCCTGAAGTTTCGCTTTTACTACTGTTCATATTTTAGTGAGAAGTAAAGGAAGAGACTTGGTAGAATATTTACTGGAACCCGCTATGCATCTTTGTAAGGGTTTTATGAAATTTTGGAATCCATATGCATGCCAGTATAGAAATGGTAATTCAAATTCATGTTGGTTGTTAGGAATATTAAAAATAGTCAAAACTGACATCTGATTTCGAAGAATTTTCTCCTTAGAAAGGGATCTTTGGGTATAAGTTGGATTACCACTTGTAGAAATAAATCCAAGTTCCTCAAAAATACAATTTAAATAGTGAGCCTTACAGATAAGGACAATATTGTTACCTCCTTTGTCAGAAGGGACCAGAACATACTGATCGTATAATCCATCTAATTCTTTTTTTCACTTCTGAGTTATTTAACACAGAAGGATAGCTGTTTTTCATTTTTCCCCTCAATCACTTAATACGAGATTTTAACATACATCTGATACATTTAATTCATTCTGACAACGTGTCAAGGTTCTCTTTTTCCTGTCTGGCCCATCGACTTGTGTAATCTCCCATAGAATTCAAGTTTATGAAATTATGATGTCAGCTAAAAGATATATGAAATTAAGTCAGATCTTACTCTTTGGTAAATATAAACCCATCTCAAGTATATCACGAAAACACATTGATATACGAAATGTACATTATTCCATTCCTAATAGCCTCAGATTCAATGAATTTGAATAGATAACAGATGTGTACGGGTGGAATACTCAGTATATTTAGACATAATTCCCATTTATCACTATTAGCATATAAGAATCGAACGTGTCCTATTTTATGACCTTGACCTTTGTTGAAGAGTAATCTCCCTCTTTTTTTAAGCAATAAAAATCAATTTTAAAAAAAATTATACGGTAAAAAAATTGTTTCACTTGTCAATCTATTTCTAATGATTTAATGCATCTTTCCAACACATTATTTATTGATATTCTTATTATTTGAATTTTCATTTTTTTTTTTTTAAAATGGCTTTTATACATAGACTCTAATGCAATTTCTGTAAATTAATTACTCCTTAGTTAATTACATTATTTTTTGAAACTTTCTCTTGGTAAATCCTTTTCTACTGTAAAATGCTTTGAATTAATATCAGAGTATTATATATGTGATATATATTTAGGATAGAGAATAAGGTACTATTAAAGATGGAAATTCTTAAGGCTATTTTCTGGCATACATGTAATGCCGTTTGTATGATTTTTCATTTTGTTACAGTCAACATTTGTTGTTCTTTGCCAATGAATGTTTTTGAATATTTTCATTATTTGTGACAAGTACCTTTAGATGATATAAGTGACATTGTGAAAGTCATGCTATTTTTCTTTATTTATCTTCCAAAAATGTTCTGTTTTTATTCACTTTTTACAAAATTTCGAAAAATCGATATTTTGTTATTTTTTGACAAAGTTTATAGAAAGTTTCAAATAAACATGCAGCATATCAAATATATCCATTGAAAGTGTTGATGTTGTAGTTTTATATAAAAATGGTAACAGAGGTCCCATCCTATACTTGGTTTCAGCACAATTGGTGTAAAAAGTTTGATTGTGGTAAGATTGGCCAAGTTTGAAGAAAATCTGAGACATGTCGTGGCAAGCTTTCTTTCAATTTGTTTGATTTTTACCGAGAACTGGTCTTGATAATCAAAATATTCTTAAGATAATAAACTATATTCAAAACTGTTACTTGGCGACCTTTAGTTACAAATCGCTTAACTAAGGGCACATCTCTTCTCCAGCTTACTTTCACTGGACACCAGAACAAAAATCATTTTTAATCATCTCCCTTCCTTCAATAATACAATCAATCCAATTATTGATTGAATTTCTGGCAATTCTTTTGTCTTCATTAACCTTGTACAAATTATCATATCTACTGCAAAAGAATTTCCAAGATAAACGTTAAACTTTAAAGCCTTTCCTTGCTCGAATACGAATGAGTCAGCCATTTCTTGTCACGAGTCATCTCCATTTTGACTTCATTTTCACATGTGACGCCACAGACATGGAGCAAAACATTGCGTAACATCTACTCTTCATAGAACATTTTTATGACTATATGTGTACCAAATTTCATTATAATCTTAATGGTGGTTTTGTAAATATAGAGATAGTTCGAGAATTCCTTATCTCCCCTCGTACATTAGAAACTCATTCAATTCATTGCTGTAAGTTTAAAAAAATTCTGATTTTCTATTAAATTTGATTTCTTTATAAGAACAGGAAAATAATATCGACAAGGAAATTGTAAATCATTCTTTCTATCTGACTATATGCATTTAGCTAGAGAAAGAGAATTGCGAGAGCGTGAACGGAAATTTCAGTGAGAAAAATTTGAAAGAAAATCGCGAGACCGTGAGCAGATTAGTTCGAAGATTTCAAGAATAAACCTGTGGACAAATATTTCCGATAATTCGTAAAAGTAGCAGAGAATCTTACATGGTCACAAAATCCTTGTTCTAACATTTCTGATGCTCAGGGTTCAAAGAGCAGTCCTGTTGATTTGCTTCATTCGGTGACTCTAAGAAAATTAAACCTATTAAGATTTTGAGAGATACTGGTGCTGCACAGACTTTTTCATCAGAGGGCTTGCTTCCTTTGTCTGAGCAGACATCTACTGGTGGGTAAGTTTTATTACAGGGTCTGGAGCTAGGCGTCATTGATAATCCACAGCATAGAATTTGTTAAAAATCAGATTTAGTTTCTGGACCTGTTACTGTAGTTTTTGACCTACTCTTCTCGTTCCATACATTTCGTTGCTATGTAACGATTTTGCAGGTTGTACCAGATCCTATGATTTGTGAGAAAATCTCTTCCAATGTCATGTACAATGATTGAGACAACGACATATATCCAGCCTATGTTGTTACTAGAGCGATGGTCAGAAGACGAGAAATGGAGGCTGACCATACTCAAGCCCTTGACAAGACAAATTCTTCTATAGGCATTGATTTGAATGACACTTTGTTTTCCGAGCTTGATGGCACTAAAACAAGCATGGAGCCACACAAATTATTAGAAAAACCGGTGAAAAATGAAATTTCCTCAAAATTTAGTGGTGATGATGATGAGTCGAAAAAACCATTTAACCAAGAAAAGTACATCATCAGCCGAGAGTATTTACTTTCTGAACAGCATAAAAACCCTAATATCGCCCAACTTAGTAAGAGGGCACATCCTCCAGCAGAGGCTACTAAAGTTGGAAAATGCTTTTATATGAAAGATTACATCCTTACAAATATATCAAATAAATAGGATTTTCTAGAAAAATAGCAATCTTATAGCCTTTGAAAGCTAATAATTCTAAGGTCCGATTCGAGTAAAAAATTCAGTGAAGAATGTTGTTCTCTCTTATTAAACGGATAAAACGTTTGGTTATCGTATCATTTTGTACCTTTACATGACTACTTTACCATATGTAAAAATAATAAAATTTAAATATACAAACCATATTAAAATAACTAATATTCCCTGCAAAAATTAAGAAAAATAGAGGAAATTCGAGTTACCCAATATCTACATGTATTTAGTTTAACTGTTTATCTCAATTTGATATTATCATCTGGTAGACCTTTTGTTGTATCAACTTTTATTTAAAAAGAAAAAAGATTAAATCTTTTGAAATAAAAATAAGTATTACATGATTGGCAACAATAATTTCTGATGCTTAATGACAAGGAAAATATTATGACCTTGACCTTTTAATGAAACGGTGTCATCTCGTGGTGATATTGTCTTCTTGAATCTGCAAAAATTTCATCAATTTTTAAGTATGATAAACACGAGAAGAATCCCTCCTTAAGAGTATTTGAAAGGAAACCGAAATTTTGTAAAAGCAGTTTCCACTCTAGCCAATCCTAAGACATTATTATTATATTAATATAATATTATATAAGTTATATTGAAAGTGAAGATATGAATGAAAAGGATTATATTCAGAGTGCTCTTTCGAAAAACTCAAAAAATTCGGCAGATTTTGGCCAAACTTGGAGATTTGAGCATTCGAGCAAAGAACAAGTTAAAAACTTGATGGATGTGTATCATCAAATCTTCTCGGATGTTCTTGAGAAAACTAATGCAGTTTGTTATATATTTATAGTAAGCGACGCATTGCCTATCAAACAACATCCTTACCGTGTAAATACAATAAAATTGCAATACACAAGAAGAAAAGTGTAGTACATTTTGGACAATGACATTCAACCACGTAGAAGTAATAGGAGTACGCATTGTATTTTTGTACCAAACCGGACGGTACCTATCGATTATGTACAGATTTTAGAAAGGTTAACTCTTTCACAAAAGCTGATTTATATCCATTCCCTAGAACCGATGACTGTATAGAAAAATTGGAAAAGCCTGTTGAAAGTCTACTGGCTAGTGCGTTAACAGAAATAGCAAAATAAATGTCTGCTTTTGCTACACCAGATGGACTTTACCAGTATAAAGTAAAGCCTTTTGGCACGAAAAATGCATCAGCTACGTTCCAAAGGATGATACACTCCCTTCCTCATGACCTCGAGGGATGTGAGGCCAACATAAATGACGTCATTATATACAGCAACACATAGTACGAACATCTCCGAATCATTATTCGACATTCTCGCTAAAGCAAGTTTAACTGAGAACCTGGGAAAAAAAGCGAATTTTGTTGTGCTTATGTACGAAGGTTGTTAGAAAAGTTTACGGACACATTGATTGACGGAAAATCTATTGTGTACTGTGAAGTATGACTTATGTCTGATTAAATTCCTATATTTTGTTTATTAATATGTAAAAAATCTGGTCCACTAACTAAAATTTTGAAAATTTACCACAATTTTTATTATGCGGTAATAGGATTCACGGAGCAATTACTTAATGTTAAGTGACGTGACAATCAGATTTCAAACCCGTTAAGCTTTTTCATAGTTCTAAATATCTTTCATTTCTTTCAATTTTTCTTGTCTTTTTTCTACTTAAAAGTTAAATATCTATATCAAGACATGTTACTTTTCTTCTATAAGGTCTTTTGTGCTGTTTCGGATGTTAGTGAGATCTTAAAATAATAGTCTACGCAGTTAAGAGATCAGGTATAGAAACAATACAAGATCCATAGCCGCAACGTCCATGCGATAAGTGGGGTATTGACGTATCGATGGAGTTGATCATTAAAAATGTTAATTCTTTCATTCTTATAAAGCTACTACATGTACCATTAGAATACATTTGTCCTTTGTACGTGTAGGCAATCAAATATTTCTAGCAGCATCTAGAAGCATTTTAGTCTACTTTTAGGCATTGTTCTGTCTGCACACATACTTTTTAGCAGCTTGGTGCTCCATGACGTTCAATGACGTTCCCATTCCTGGCTTCGTTTTTACGCGTTGATGATCTATAAATGGCTATAAACAGTCATACACCCTTCTATTTAATTCAAAATTTCGGCAAGTGACGTTTTATGAATACTGCAGCGACAGGTAAAATATCATAATTCTTTCTGTGCTACATCTGTGCAATTTTTAATTGCAATAAAAAGTCTATGTTATGTAAACGTGCGAAAACGTAGCATGCTCCGTGAGGCATGTTTTATCAAAATAATATAGCTGTATATTTTTTAAGGATAACCAGAAAACACCAAATCTTTGTATATTTATTTGAAAATAGGTAGAGTTTTTATCTAGAGAGTTTAACAGGTTTTATGGAAATAGCGTGCTCACAATAGAACTTGTCCGAGAACTTTTCTAACAACCCTAGTAGAGTATCTAGGTCATAAAGTAAATCAAAGTTATATTACACCCATTATGGCTAAAGTTGAAGCTATTGCAAAATTCCCGTTTACTACAGAAAGAAAAGAGAGAGAGAGATTGTTGATTGATTGTATTTTGTTTATCGTCCCTCTCGAGAATTTTTCACTCATATGGAGACGCCACCACTTGCCGGTGGATAGCTGCAAATGTTGTCCTATACTCGGAACTTACGGCCATTGAGCAGTGAGTGATCTTCTTGGTGCCAGCACCTACTGCGACACGGGACCTCAGCTTATACGGTCTCATCCGAAGGACCGGTCTCCATGTCCCACAGTGGGATTCGAACCCGCGACGTAAGGATCAACTCCTTACTTCACGACTCTAGAGCAGACGCTCTAACCACTGCGCCACGCAGGCGACGAGAGAGAAAGAAAAAAAAAGAGTTAAAGAGATTTGTGTATATTATGTGTATATACGGATCACAATCCCCTGACATTTTTGCTTAAATTGTTAAACAAAAATCAAAGACTGACTGGATGGGCTTTGTTACAAGATTACAATATAACTATTAAACATGTGAAAGGCAATGTTATTGCTGATGCCTGTCAAGGGTATCATGAATATAGTTTTTTTTTCATTGATGTACATATATTTTTTTTGACAAGTTAAGTTTTCATTGATATTCAAACTTTTTAAGGGGGAGGGGGGTGTTGTTAATGTCAGATGTTGAGCAGCTGAAATTTGTTTGTATTGTTCCATCTTGAAAATACTGAGTACCATAAAAAAAACGTCTGAAACATTCCGGAGAGAATAACATGTATGGTCATTTTTTCCAGAATATTCTTTAATCTTGAATTTTGTGTATGTCCAGACTGTTCCAGTTTCATCTTGTATTTACAATTTCTATATTTTTCTAGATTAATATTAATGTATAAATACACTGTCAAGTGTATGCATGAAGAAGACTTGATAAAACGAGACGAGTATAAAAAGAATGGGATAAGATAGATGTTGGAAAATTTAAGTGGGACGTTCTTTGTAAAATAACGGAGACTCTATTGCATGTATGTTTGGATTTTTGCTGCACGTTTGTACTTTTTTTATTTTTTAAACTATTATAAACAAATTGCCATTGAGTTTAAACTATGTAGTAGAAGTTTACCTGGCATTTTAGACCCATGACATCATTAACAAGAGTGAATGTCAATTGAAAAAAAAATGAAAGGAACTACAATCAATAGGCCTTTCTCCGTCATTATTTTAACAGGTGTTTTGTAATATATCTTACCATTGAAATTGATATAAAATTTTATCAAAATAAATTATTTCCAAGGTCTTACAATGTTCTATAGTTAAAGTATTTTTATTCGTTATTTTTTTTAATACCACAATCATATCAGACGGACATCTAGATGGACAGACAGACAAACATATGAGGAGGAAAGTAATAGTCCCTTCTTGTTTCACCAATAGGGGAAGTAGTAACCAGGATATGACCATAAAAAACGTCAGAACAAACTTTTCCCGTGGCTTAACTCCCTTACTTGCGCTTGGCCGCCTGATTTGTGCGTAGTGGATTTTAATCACTTGCAAACGTCCCAAGGACTTCATTTTTCGATTACTTTTTTGTGAAATATTTTGAGTATTAACTAAGGAACAGATGGTTTGTAATGGAAACTTTAAACCACTTATTGACAAAACGTGCATCCATTTTTTAGCATTTTGAGTCAACCATTCTAATTGCAGACTTTCTGATTCAAAATAAAGTAAACATCGTGAAATTGTATAGCAATTACTTTTTAGAGGTTTATGATATATATGGAGATATCGTGATCGTCCATTTCATCAATTGATTTCAAGCTGAAGGACATAAAGCGATTTCTGTGCATCTACTTGATTGTGATTAATAATTCATTGCCTTTTATTTTTCAAAATTAATTTTCAAATTTCAAATTGTCTATTTCTCTATCATATACTAGTAATGCGTGACGATTTGCGAATCAGATTAAAAATAAAATGTGTGTACAAGATGAAATACCTCCTTTAAACTTGGCTTAATGCCGGCTTATAGTTGCTTAAATGCTGATTAAAGATCGCCTTTAAGTCATATTTAAGCAGCCTCAAACTATGTTTAAGTAGCATATGAACCATCATTAAGCTACCATTCAGCAATCTCTAACTCCTTTAAGGGTGCATAAAGGTAGTTTAAAGGTGGTTTAAAGATGGATTATACATGTACGTGCTTAAACGTGGTTTATAGACAGTCTTTAAGTAACCCTTAAGCCATCTTTAAGCCAGACTGGTACGTACACAATGTCCAAACTCCTTTAAGTCTTCTTAAATCCTGTATTAAGCAACATTTTAAGACATTATTTTTGGCCACATCTATACCATCAATAAACCTTTTCGCTAGGTAAAATATTGTTCATTTATTTATTTGTCTCACCTTTTCTTAACGTCGGCTTAACAGATTTGTGAACTTGATGAATAAGATTTGCTTCTTTTTTTTAACATAATAAAAGGAAAATAAAAAAAAATCCCTAAGGTGGACTTGAACTCACAGCACTTTGCTCGAAAAGCGAACAAGATACCCCCGACTATGCAGTTCTCGTATGTAGAGTCGGTAATATTGAATCCATATACATGTAGTTTATTCCACATTTGTGAGACTAAGATTTGGTAAAAATAGAATTCGGATTATATATGCTATATATAAAAAAATGTAATTTGATATTAAGTCAAAATTTAAAGATATACATGATGGATTCGGTATGGTTTGTAAATTCGTTCTTTGTTATGTAATTAAATCCAGTCTTCTAGCTAATAATCCCATGAATTTAATGAGTTTGATTTAAAAAAAAATACACGAAATATCTTTGCCTAATAGAAAAGAAAAAAAAAAGAATAAAATGCATGATGTATTTTCTTATGTCGCAAATATTCGAGGTATTCGTATGCTTATTACATGTAATTTGATAATCTTTGCTTAAGATTTTTTTTTTTTTTTGGGGGGGGGGGGATTAAAAACCAACAATTTTATTTCTTTTTATTTCATCAAGGCTATCAAAATATCCCTCTTATTATTCTTGTTGATTACCTGTACTATTTTCTTTTTAAGAACTGAGCGCCGAAAATATCCTGTAGTATCTAGTTAGTTGGCTTACAGAGACTATGGGTCACGGTCTTGACATTTAAATATTGTAGGTCTATTGTGGACTCTGCTCGCTACCGTACACTGTAACTTACCCGTTTCCTGTTGTGTATAAATCTGATCGGTTGTCACCTTCATTCCAATCGACCGTTTTTGTGAATATTAATTCAGAAAGAAACATATCGTTTATTCAAAATCTTTTAAAACGGGATAATATGCCATTCCGTTTAAGCTATCTAAATTTTTGAATAAAAATAATATCCTTAAACATTTCTATTGTTATAAAATAAAGAGTAGTTAAATGTTATGAAATCACAAATAAAACCTGTTCAGGATGGAACGAGAATTAATTATTCACGACCTATGTTAATCTTTCCGGTAAAAATAATTAATCTACTAAAAATATCATAAAAATTAGTGAGAGAGATAACAGTATGCTTTGATGATAAAACAAAATAAATAAATGCTTTGTACATAGTTTTGATTAAAGGAATTATTCAAAATTCCCATTAAAGAAAAAATACGGTATCTTACAGGTTTCCTAATGCAATAAGGTGCGGAGAGTGGATTTCCGCTTACGAGAGGAAAACTCGTGAAATAATTTTTGAAATTATGAAGATTACAACGTATGCGTTTGTGGTTTTGTAAAAATGCATTGAAAAAATGTATTTAAAATCTTTTTTTTTTTTTTATTTTCTTTTTTTAATTTTTTTTTTTTTAATTTTTTTTAAAAATTGTTTTTTTTTATTTGTTTGTTTGATTTTTTTATTATTTTGCAGCGATACTTTTTTATGCAAAATGAATGAGAAAAAGTGCCATTCTTTTTCTTTGACGATGAGTTTACAAATACAGTCAAGCCTCGTTATCTCGAACTCGATGGAACGAGAAAAAACTTCGAGGTATCCGAGGATTCGAGATATCAGGGGTACAATACTTAAAGAATAAGTGGTTGGGACTTCCAAATCACTTTTATATATCCATGATTTTCGAGATCAGAGTTCGAGATACCGAAGTTCAACTACATCTTGAATTTATATATATGACCAGACAAAACAAATAAATGAATTAGATTTTACTACTTTAAAGGTAGTTTAAAGGTGGTATAAAGATGGTTTTAAGACTGTTTAAGGGTTACTAAAAGCTGGCTTAAAGGTTGCTCAAAGACGGTGAAAGAAGTTTGGACATTTACGACATGTAAGCAGCTTAATGGTTCCATATTTTCCAAGACTCAACTCTATCTTACACACATTAGTTCTGTTTGTTCTGTTTATTCTCCCTTCACTATCTGTTCAAACTCAAGTGATTCAACTGTTTGCATTGTTTTGTATTTTTCCCACACTCATTCTTGCAATACTGTCAGAAGATCGCTGGGAGAAAGACACGCCCGACTTATGAGCAAAAAAATCGCCCCCACGTTTCTTCCTTTGGGACACAAGAAATACACCAAAATGTTCTCCTTATTTTTACAGAAAAAAATCTGTTAAAGAAAAAAATCACACCAAAAAAAATGAATAGTGTATGTGGTTCTATAAAATTGTTTAGAGAAAGATTGTCCCAAACTTGTTACTAAAGTATTTGATCTTAATAACAAAACAACACTGTGTAAAAATGTGTAAAATGTTTACTTTTTTTTATGTCTATATGGTGACAGCGATCATGGTAGCAACCTTGTGGGGCGCTATCTTCTTGATCGGAAGGGCCCAGATTTAATTTCCTTTCGCAGTCCCTCGCCCAACCTACGAGGTATAAAACATGTAGTGACTCTCCTTCCCAAAAAGCCCGCACTAAATCATTGATGTCCCGTGTCACGGTAGGCATCGGCATGCTAAAGAACCTTCATTGCACTATGGCCTTAAAGACCCTCTCTACACTAAACAAAAATGTTTTTTGGACATTGAGAAAATTATATTGTATAAAGGTGTAAATATTGAGCTTATTTATATCATTTTCAACAAAGGAAAAATGTTCAAAGTCAACAAAGTTTTGATGAACAGAAATCACTGTTGTTTACCTAAGTGGGGAAAAAATGCAGATGAGGTTTTCAATTAATTCATCTTGGCCTACCAAAATGTCAAGAATGCTTGAGTGGATTAGAAATTGATTGATCAACTAAATTTCAATTTATTTTATTTTAGATCTAAGGGCAGATTATTCTAACTACATAAAAATAACACAGAATCAGAACTCTTTAGTGTGCAGTGTATAGAGGGTTCTTAAATGCGAGCATATGTCTAAATGTAAAGCCCTGCATCGGTAATAAATGACCTCTAAGTATGAGTGATGCATTCTTTCAAAGGACGTTACACAAGAAAAACAATATATCTTGCAGGAAATGAATATTTGAATCTGTGAGTAAGTTAAGACCCCCCCCCCCCCCCCCCACTGTGAAACAACAGATGCTTTTTACAGGTATTATAAATTATTTCACAAATTCATACCAATGGTTTTCTTGTTTCAGGGGAGTGGGGTGTTGAGGGATGTTGTTGAATGTAACATATGTTTACAGATGTTTACAGACTAAAAACAGCAAAAATAGTCATTTTCTCGCCAATTTTAACGAAATTACAAATTTTAGAAAATGCACTTTATCAATCTAATATGTTGACTTTTACATAAGTTTAACATGAGGATAGATTTGAAGGTTATTTATCTATTTTCATGAGTATTTAAAAATCTTGCCATGTTGTAAAACCCGATTTCAATTGATAAAATTTTCTACCCCTCCCCCATCCCTTAAGACAAGAGTTGTATAAAAGGGCAAGTAACTTTTTGACACTGGTTTTAAAATTATTAATCCCTTACTAATGAACTCTTCCTTGCATTCAAGATAGTTTAATGGCCAAACTGCCATTAATATTGTTTAATTAAATGAATGTAAACTGTAGGCTGGAAGTTAGTTAGTGTGCATAGTTCTTATAATGATAACAAGAATTGGCAGATTCAGGAATATTTAAACTGTGAAGACGAGGAAGGAGTATAGCAGAAGAAGGAGTATTTCCTCATAAATACAAAACATCTAAAACCCACATTTTCTTGCAGACGGATGCTTGTGACGGTACATCGTTTTGTAAATATTGTCGTCGGCGACAATATTACCTACCCTCACTCCACATATTGTCGTCCATCGGTACATATTGTTGCCGGCGACAATATGTACCGAGACGAGCCTTGTTTTCCTCCTGCATAATGGACGACAAAATGTACAGTCAAGCACTAGCACATAATGTCGTCGGCGACAAAATATACAGTCAAGGTCGGCACATAATGTCGTCAATATATTGTGTTGACGAATATTTATTTGAGAAAGGAAAGAGAGATTGACAAACACACACATGCACGGAGGGAGACAGAAAGCATTACTCGCAATATTGTAGGGAGAAAACTGTTTGGTTAGAAAATTGTGTCCAGGATTGATGTACATCACTATGATATCTCAAGATACCGTAATTCTTGAGATATCTAATAAATCAGCCTATTCTTTTTTCTTGAAATATATACTTGGAGATTGAATACATGCATTAGTTTTTTGTTCAGTAGTAATGATTATTTGGAAATTATTTTTTGCTTCATTCTTATACTTCTTATACAATCATGTGCCGATGTGATTGGTTTTGGGGTTGACATTTTTAGATCACCTGAACTGGAAGTTCAAGTGATTTTTTCTGATCACATTTTGTTTGACCGTCCATCTGTCTGTACACTTTTAACAATTTCAGCTTCTCAAGAACTACGGGGTCAATTTCAACCAAACTTGCGATAAAAGCATCCACGGATAAAAGGGATTCAAGTTTATTCAAATGAAGGGCCATGACCTCTTTCAAGGGAAGAAGTTGAGAATTAGTGAAAATTTAGTGACATCTTTAAAAATCTTCTCAAGAACCAATGTGTCAGAAAAGTTTAAACTTATGTGAAAGCTTCATTGTGAAGTGTAGATTCAGTTCTATTCAGATCATGTCCCTCGGGGGAAGGGTGTGGCTACAATAGTTGATCAAAGTTTTTCCTGAATATTTAGAAAAAAAACTTTCAAATTCTTTTTTCAAGAACTACTGGGTCAGAAGAAATGATACTTATATGAAAGCTTCATTACATAGCTTACGTTCGATTTTGAGGTGCTGGCACGAAAAAAGACCCCTCGCTGCTCAAAGACCCTGAGTGCCAAGTATAGGGGGGCCACAATGGATGATTAAAATTTTACATAGGAATATATACAGAAAAGCTTTAAAAATCTTCTCAAAAACCTGACAGATGTAGCACAGGCCTTTCCCCTCTCCATCCCCATTCCCCTGTAATTTGATTTTTTTTTCTTTGGTAAATTCTGTTTGTTTAACTTGTATATACTCTCAATTTAGTCCACAGGTAAAATTTCATAAATGATTTACTTAACATATACAGTAACACAACTTTACATACAAATAACTTTTTTTTTGCTTCTCAAAAAAAATTCTGAACCGCATCCCTCCCTTTGTTCCGAAATTTCTGGAACCACCACTGAGGAACAGCAGTAGGACCGTGACTAGTGATGTATATATGGAAGCATCCTCAGGTTAGCGCAGATTCAAGTATCTTCGAAACAAACCGGTCCTAGGGTGTGGCCAAAATGGGCTATCAAAGTGTTACATAAAAATAAATAGGAAAATTCTCTAAAACTTATCTTCTCAAAAACAACAAAGCAATGATTAGTCATGTTTATAAGGAACATTGCCGTGCATTGCCATGCGACATGTTCCGATGGACGACAATATGTGCAGTGAGGGTAGGTACACATTGTCGCCGGCGACAATATGAACAGGACGACAAAATGTACCGACACAATAACGCTGCATGAAATAGCATACGTGACACGTCAGTGTGATTCACACACCAATTATATTCACAAAACAAACAAAAGACAACAAAAGAAATCTTTAAGCAACAATATCTGTAGGGCGACAATATGTACAGTGAGGGTGAGGAACATAATGTCGTCAGCGACAATATGTACATGTGTAACTTTTCAGCCGGCGACAATGTGTACTGATGGACGACAATATGTGCAGTGAGGGTAGGTACATATTGTCGCCGACGACAATATGTACAAGACGACAATATGTACCATCACAGTGATTCGATTTTTGACGGGGAAGGGGGGGGGGGTTTACATACGACAAAAGAACAAACTTTAAGTAAGGTCTTGGGTAACATTTGTTGGTTTATGTATTTATACTAGAACTATAACTAAAACTCATAATATTAATAACATAACTTTTGCCTAGGGTAAAACATATAGTAAATTCAATATCTTTTAGAGTTTCTTTTTACCCTATATAAAAAGTACATGTATTTGTGATTTTTTATATATGTCGTATTTAAATCGAAATAATGGGGGGGGGGGGGGGGGGGGGCTAGGGTATTGCTACATATGTAGCATATACTATACAGTTATGCTTCATCACTAGTGACGCCTGTGATCATTTTAATTACTAATTGTGAAGGGATTTTTGTTGGGTTGCCCCCCCCCCCTCCCCTGCACTAAAAATTGCTTCCTTGCCTAGGATCTACTATTTTTGAATAGAGTAAAATGCCTTTTATTACGATTTTCAGTAGCACTTCTCGTATAAATAAATATATAACGAATGTTACCTAAAGTTTGCCCCGCTTTATCTGATGTTATATATATATATATATATATATATATATATATATATATATATATATATATATATATATATATATATATATATATATATATATATATATATATATCAGCAATGTAAATCTGAAAGTAACACCAAAACATTCATGTACTCATTTAATCCTGTGTAAGTACAAAAAAGTCAACAGAAGTAGTATTGATAAAAAAGTATAAATTTCCATCACTTTTCGTGATCATTTGAGTATGTTTTTTTTGTTTGTTTTTTTGTTTTGTTTTGTTTTTTTTTTCCATATTAAGGATTGAAAACACATTTTGTAATTTTTTTTTTTTTTACAATTTTAAGGTTGTAAGTTGAAAAGTTCTTTGGAAAAATATTGAGCGCATTTGCCTAGAATAGTTGAAAAGTGGATTAAATCTTTCATGTTAATTGAAGAAAAAAATTTAATTTTGAACGATATTTCTAGCTATTATCCAGTTGATAAAATCTTAAACCAAGATGTTTGCAGAAGTTTTTTTTTTTTTTTTTTTTTTTTTTTTTTTTTTGTGATTTTCTATATTCTCCTTATACATGTAACCATGTACCTTTAAAAATGGCTGAAAATTATATTGTTTGATTGTATGTTTTTAACGTTCCTCTCGAGAATTTTTCACTCAGATGGAGACGCCCACCATTTGCCGGTGGAAAGCTGCAAATTTTGTCCTTTACTCGGCACTTACGGCCATTGAGCAGTGAGGGATCTTTTAAGTGCCAGCACCTACTACGACGCGGGACCTCGGTTTGTACGTTCTCATCCGAAGGGCCGGTCTCCACGTCCCACAGTGGGATTCGAACCAGCGACGTAAGGATCAACTCCTTACTTCGCGACTCTAGAGCAGACGCTCTAACCACTGCGCCACGCGGGCGACCTGAAATTATAGTAGCTATGTTTAATTATCATTTTAAGTTGCACCGGCTGCACTAAATTTTATAACAAGGAAACATACCCTAACTAGCACTTGAATTGAACAGATGTGTTTTTCCAATACAAAATTTGCCTACTCTTGATAACGATACTGTCTTAAAATTTGCTTCATTATTTTAATTTCAAAGAATACATTGTGAAGCAATTAAGGGAACATGCAACGGCCATAGACAAGATTTATTAGAAAAATAATAGCTTTATAATGGTAGGGATTTAAAGTTAACACTGCATCTAAGATCAGGCACAATAAAGTTTTCTATATACATAATATTCAATATGTTATAAATTAACTTGAAGCATAATATAAATCTTGGTCAAACACTGAAATAGAAATAAGGGACTGTAGATCAATATTCGCATAAAAACCTTAAAGTGAAGTTTTGTAATATTTCTTAAATTAAAAATCAAAGATTAAATTATCTTTTAAATACTAAACCATCACTAAAAAGGAAAAAAAAAAGGTCTAGGAAAAAAAATAAATGTTTAACATAGTTTTGTTTCATTATGTGGATTTCGATTTTCAATGCGATTTGGACATGTGAACTGCTTCCCCTATTTGTAACACTGACAATAAGAGAAAAAAATATTAATCATAATCGTTGTGAACAATGAATATGCATTGTCGAGAATATGTTGCTTGGAATCACTAGTCATATGCATGGTAATAAGATAGTAAATGTGCATCTTATATTTTTTTTAGGACGAGTTTATATCACACTTCAGTTAAAAGATCATTTCTTATGGAGATATATGCAATAGAACTATGGAATTATGTACTCATGTTTGTTAAGGTTTCCAGAACAAACTACAATGCTGAACTACCTAGATATGACATCATAAGAAAATAAGACGTTAGGTCACTGCAAGTTTGAGCTTTCATGTCATAAATTACATTTTTTTAAACGGAATTTAATATGTTCGAAATTATCATAGACCACCAATAAAAAAAGTGTCACCATTTCTTATTATTTATTTAAGTTTGGCATTATATGGCCACGGCTGGTTGCAAATCGATTATTTATGATACATGTGTTCAATGAGTGCCGACCCAATTGATTTTTGGCCCACCTCCAATCAAAGCAAACACTCAAACAATCAATATTAACTGTACATGTCATTTTTACAATGTAAGACTGACGTTTGCTTTCCAATTTTGCGTTGCGCCAGCCTTAACAAAATTTCATAAGTCAATCAATAATGAATAAAGATAATTTATCAATCAAGCAATCTTCAATCAATCAAGCAATTTTCAATTCAAACAATCAATATCAAGTTCAATCCATGAATCAATAAGTTTATCAATTCAATTAATGAACATCCAATCAATTAATGGATATTCAATTCAATCAATCAATCAATATTCAATCAAATCAATCAATCAATTTTCAATTCAATCGATCAATATGCAATCAATCAATCAATGTTCAATCAATCAATATTCAATCAATCAATACTCACTTAATTCAATGAATTATAGTAAGTTTATATTTAAGCCAAACAATATTCAATAAATTAATAAATATCAAGTCAACTTTTTTCCATTGACCAGCTATCCACACAATCATGTTGCAATAGCGCCCTGGTAACAGCGGCGCGAGTCAAGATGACTTGTGTTAAACTATATATCTCCAACTGGTTCTTCACTCTGACTATTACAAAGGCAATACTGTCCGCATTATAGGATAAGCATCCTTGACAATGGTGTTCTTTAAAATTTGAATTGAATGTGCAAATGCTTTCGCAGATATTGCGCACGGATCATTCCACGTGGTGTGCTGTGATATATGGATTTATAATGTATTCACTACATAAATCCGAATATTGCAAAAGTCTTTATTGCAGTGTAAAGCTAGGGGTTAGATATATTACTGAATATACAGGATACATACAAAATAATTTAAAAAAAAAAACAAATCTTTTATGATTTTAAAAATGCACTTCAAATCAATGGGCAGCCTTAAATACCTGCGTCACCAACAAACCATCGTGACCAACAAATTCATACTTTTTCATATCTATTTTCATTTATCGCATTCATGTATATGAAGAATTCAAAATAGTGTTATGAAAATTCATGAAAAAAAAGTTTGTAAATTCAATAAATATAGAAAAATTGTCTCTGAATAAGGACCATGACTATTCTTAACAAACATGTTTGCAAAATTATAGAAATCCAAATTGTTTGCTTTAAGGATACGCATACTATTATACCCTTTTCTAATAAGAAGCTCGGGGTTATTACATTACTCTTTTTCGCAAAGAAATGTCTTTTTAAAAACACAAAATTCATCATCCCAGAGCCCATTGCGGCAAAATCGTACACAGTGTTGTCCTGTTCTATCCCAATATGGCTCCTGAAAGTTATCAGGCTGGTCTTTGTTCCAATTTGTAAAATCGACTGCTTTGCGGCGATTCCAAGTAAAAACTCCTTCGTTATCCATGTCAGTTGCCCCAATCCAAGTCTCGCAACAATCGTGCCAATTAGGGCAGTCGACTAAAAATAATTAACAAATTAGTCATATTGATATCAATGCGCAACACGGTCGATTTGAGTCATAAATGTAACTTCGATAAAGACCATAAACAACTTGCATCGAAAATACATATGAATAATTTAGTATAGGTATAATTATCTATACCAATGAGTAGAATATTAATATGATTTTATATAGCACTTAGTTCAAATATGATTTTCTTTAGCACTAAGTATAAAAACGATTATCTGTAGCACTAAGAATAAATATGATTATCTGTAGCACTAAGAATAAATGTGATTATCTGTAGCACTAAGTTGAAATATAATTATCTATAGCACTTAGTAGAAATATGATTATGTATAGCACAACGTTCAGAGATGATAATCGATAGCATTAAGTAGAAATATGGTTACTTATACTCTTGTGTATAAATATGATTACTTATAACCTTGAAAATATAAACGTTTTTAACACTATAACAATGGCAACCTTGAAGATAAATATTTCTAATTATTGCGTTGAGCATAAATATAACTCGTTTTAACGTTGCTCTTTTGAATATTTTTAATGCATATGAAACGTCACATAGACAGTTATTTTATTAAGTTTCTGCTATATACAATCATCAAATCATTAAACACCAGATAAAAATGATTAAAAAAAGGAAATAAAAGAAAAAAAAATTGCTAAAAGGATAACGATGTAATTAAAAGCATTCGTTTAAGATCAATAGATAAACATTTTAGTATATGAAAATTAAATGAGCATGTTGAGTAAATCAAATAAAATATTAGCTATCGTTAGAGTTTTCAAAATTAAAGACTTCGAATAGAGCAAAATATCTTACCACTATTCCAAGGTGTTATAAAAGTTTTCAAGATCCATGAATTTTCTGCAGGGGTCTCTATCTCTACAAGGCGAGCTCCGTGTCGTTCACATTGCGCCTATAATATTTTTGATACAATTAAGAAAGGAATTTAATTTTAATTTTTGAAGATTCATGAGGACATGAACTACGAGGCTTCATGCCGGCATATATGCGCTTCATAACAAAAACATGCCGGCGTGAAACGTCGTAGTTCATGTTCCTCATGAATTTTCAAAAAATAAATTTATTTCTAATATTAACATTATTTTCTGATGAAATGCCATAAATTACGCCATTCAACTGTCATTTTTAAAGCAAAACAGTTTGCACTATAGTTTTGACGTCAAGTACGGTATTGTGACGTAGCAATGGAGATATTCATGCTCATTCATGGTAGTTCATGAGAAAATGGACTTTTTTTTTTTTTTTTTTTTTTTTTTTTTTTGTAATTTTGTTGTATTTGTGAAGTTAAATCTTTTTTTCTTGAAATAAAAAAAATATATTTTCCTTTTTGGCATATACCGGTGAAGGGCTTCAAATTCAGACCTGTACTTGGCACTCAGGGCCATACATCAGTGAGGTTCTTCAACATGACAACGTCTACTGTGACAGGAGACCTATGTTATTTTAGTCCTCATCCGAAAGACCTGTGTCTTTCAACTTTAATGCCGAGTGTTTTGTGAAGAACTACCTATGCTTATGTCTTAGGCTTGGCGCGGCAAGGTAATTAATTGCTCAAAAAATGAAAATTTTTCTTATGGACATAGCTTTATTTGTCTTCAGGTGATATTTTTTGCCAAATAAGTGTTCAATTGTACCAAATGTGCAATACTATGTGGAGATAACACTATATTCACCCTTAAATAGTTTTTAAATATGAAGTGGAATTTATATGAAGAAACTTCACTTGCGCTACCAGGAACGGTCCCGGTAGACATCTTGGTGGTGACTCTAATAAACGAAAAATCTGCGTTGGTAATTCTGCCGTGAATGTGGTTGGCCTGCAGAATTGGTAACCAATAAAAGTTACCAATAGTAAACATTAGTACTAATGTTTTGCAAATGGTAAATTGCACCACCAATATCAACCAATGGAAGAATTGTGAACGCACCCATTACTTAACAAAGGTTTAGCCACGTCAGAATATCAGGTCAGAGCATTTCTACTATATGTTTACGGAAGCCGGTAGGTGCCAGGTAGAAAAATATTTTATCTGGCGGCCGCCAGAAACTTATCTGGCGGCCGCCAGAAACTTATCTGGCGGGCCGCCAAATAATTTTCTGGCGGCCGCCAGATGAAAAGATCTGGCGGCCGCCAGATAAGTTTCTGGCGGCCGCCAGATAACTTTCTGAGGGCCGCCAGATAAATTATCTGGCGGTCGCTTGATCTTTTTATCTGGCGGCCGCCAGATACGTTTCTGGCGGCCGCCAGTTATTTATCTGGCGGCCGCCAGATAATTATTTGGCGGCCGCCAGATAAAATATTTTTTCTACCTGGCACCAACCGGCTTTCGTAAATGTTTAACAGTGAATACTGAAATATTTTTATTCAAAAAAGTGATATTCTGATACTGTGTGAAAGGACATCAAAGTGATAATCCGTCACAATGTACGACAGACTAGAGATTTTCCTTCCTTTCAAGAAGAATGTATGAAATTCTCCCAAGCCTGTTATAAGAGAGATAGAGAAAGAGAGAGAAAGAGAGAGAGAGAGAGTATATATAATCCTGCCAGAGAAAAAATGCCAAAATTTCGCCAAATATGTTGTTTAAACCCATGTTTACACTGTTTTCTATTCCACAATTGCTTAGCTTTGACGTCTCAACCATTCAAGTACGACGTCACAGCCTATAAAACTGGGTTAAAATTTAAGAGCCAAGGAGAAAATAAAAAAAAAAAGAATATATTAAACAGAAAATTATAATAAGACATGATAATTTTTTTTCATATTTTCACTCGTGCTCTGCACTGGTGAACATATTAAAAAATCCTGGTTTACTAGTGAAATAAATTCTATATCGCATTCAACATATTTTATATTCTCTATATACCTTCAATCTGCCATGCTTGTTTAAATAACATAACCAAGCTCAATTTTTTCACAGAAGAAGTATTAAATGATGAAAAAACAATTCCCTACCTTTGCAACGTTCCAGTTTTCCTTGTTTTCGCTATGATAATAACAATGGCGATCATAAGGAACCCATCCAACAGGACAAACTGAAAACAATACGGAATTATATATTTTTCTGATAAGTGGATAAGCTTGTTTTTTTTTATTTTTAATATATCAACTGCTTTTCTTATCTCTGATGTTTAGTTTTTCTATATAAGCATGATGTTTGATGGGATGACATTGCCCTGCGATTGTGACTGGCATTTCAATCTGAGTAACGCATTCAGGAAGACATGCAATTGATGCATTAGTATCGTATATTTAATGATCTCACCTTCAACCTCTTACTAAAAACAATTACATACTATCATGTACGATTAACACAATCCAAATCAAAAAGAGAAAATCAAAATTCCTTTTTTTTACCCAGTTTTTACAATCTGAAGTCATTTTGGTCTGAAAAACCTTATATGTGTCTCCACAAGTTCACTTTTTGGTGATTTTTTAGGTTTTTGAGGAACGTTCCTTTCTAGACATTTCAAATTATTTGTTACAATAAGGCATTTGAGGAACGTTCCTCTCTCTTATAAACTTGTATTTTTAAATACCTCATGAGTCTTAACACATCGGGAATTTGAGGAACGTTCCTCTCTGAAATTTACTTATATCTTTAAACATCTTATAGACATTCACATGCGAGGAACGTTCCTCTCTCAGATTTCTATCTGTTGATACCTTATTCATAAAGTTTATTACAGCAGGCATTTGAGGAACGTTCCTCTCACAAATGGTTGCATTGCTTTTGAGTACTATATCTTGTGAAGCTTTAGACTTGCATTTGAGGAACGTTCCTCTCTCAAATTCACATATCTGTAGACAACTCATGCATGATCAAACATCAGACATTTGAGGAACGTTCCTCTCTCAAATTTTCCTATATCTTTAAACATCTTACACTGCATGTTTACGTATGACACATTGGAGGAACGTTCCTCTCTATGCATGCATAAAGCATTGAAGGAACGTTTCTCTTTAGTACATGAAATGCAGTACATATTTGTAGAAACTTTTTTGGTTTTTTATCCGCAAACACTATAAAAAATATATATATAAAAAGTCATTTTGACATTTTAAAAAAGTATACTTTAATAAAGCTACGTTAAAGCATTACATCAATCATGCACAAAGAAATATTTGACTTAAGTACAAGTATGTACAATGTACAGTATACATGTATCAACACGAATTCAAGGGACTGGATGACATATGATGCATTTGAGATTAGTTCTAGGAAAATTAATTGCAGAACAAATGAAAGGGCTTCCATATTTAATATATTAAAACTCCAAATTCCCCAAAATAATCTTCCTCTCTAAATAATTGTTCTGTCATTGCACACATTTTCAAGAACATTTAAAGTTCAACATTATGTTAAAACTTATTACAAGAATTCCAATGTTTTGTTGTACTTGATTTTATTGTATGTTTAAACTAGCTATTCAATGTTGTAACAAAAACTCTTGCCTAGTACATACTAGTATATTAGGAAGTATAAAGTGCCATAGTTACAAAATACAATTCAGGGACTTAAAAATTTTCATTACTACTTCTAGAAAGCATTTCAAACAATATGCTACCCTTTTCACTGAATGGCATTCACATTACTTTCTACAATCTACCTGGGTTAACGCCCATGGTTTTTTTAATTTTAAACCACGAAATTAAACCATATCATTGAGGATCACCATGGTTCTTTCTCAGTTACATCTTCCTTTATACCGGTTATAGGGAGAAAACCTGTATCCAATTCCTTGGTCTCCAAAGGTTCATAATTGCTTTTTTCATCAACAAATTCTTAAGTGTCATCATCTGTTGGAAAAATGTCACATTCAGTATCACATTTTAAAATTTAAATAAAGTAATAAATTAAGGGCCCTCCAGATTTTCAAAATTGTGATTTAAAGATAAAGTAGCAGAGATAGAATATTAGAAAATATTTGTATAGTGGTAATAAGATTACGTATGATGTCTCATCTAAAATGAGATTTAAAAAAAAAAAAAAACAGTGAAAAATGGAGAACTTGGATTAAAATTTTGAAATTTTATTTGCTATGAATTATGAAAATACATGAATAATCTTGAAAAACGAAAGGTAATGTTCTCAGAGAAGTGTTTATTTTGTGAGGTCTTAATTGAGACCCATACTCCTCACACAAATTATCTTTATTCATCCTTTCTTTGAAATAGATATTGTATCTTAGACATCACATTAGAATCTCTCTCACAAGTTTTAATTTGTTATCTGTTATATATGATAATAATTATAAGGTCATAATTTGGAAAAGTTTCATTTATCCTTTTCCAAAGAAAAGTGCAGCTGTCAAATTTTATTTCACGAGTTTTAAATATGTATTCTCCTTTAATCTACAAGAACTTACTTTAATTCTGATTCTCATTTTTACTTTGCATTAGTAACCTTCAGATAAACTTCAAAGACTGAAATCTGTGTCTTTATAAAAATGAAGTATTGACTCTATAGTGATTTGTCTATTTACACCCTCCCCCCTCTCCAGATCATTCTTTATACAACTGACTTTGACATATTGCTCGTGCCCTGTTCACAGATTAAATCACTGCCAATCATATATGCTAGGGAAACATTATGAGATTTGCCTTAAACCAGCTCTTGCAACTATATCCCCTATCTATCCCCTGAGACTGCAGGGGGACAGGCTTCATGGACAGTGAAGACCAGTGCTGATAATATGATGATATCTGATTACTTGCTGAAATTTATATCAGTCAGGGTCTAATAATAGATACAGATCTGCAGTTAGAAGATCAGCAATTAATTAAGAAAATTTAACATTCTGTAATTGAACTGATTAGACAATTTCAATTCCAACTCCTTAAAAATTAGGATAATGTCAATATATTTAATAAAAAGACAAAAGAAATGTAGGTAATGTAGCTTACAATTGCTCGCATTAAGGCAGAATTTAATTGTTTTTTAACTAACTAAGAGTTTTTTTTCCCACTTGAATTCTTAATCAGAAACTATATTTCCACGATGCTGTTTTAATTGTCCTTTGACACGAATAAATCATAGTATACTATATTGTATCGCTAGTAAAACTTATTTTAAAAAATAACCTGCTAAGCACAGATAATATATATTAAGGCCAATAGGTGGCAGTTAATCAAATTGCCAACTGGTGACAAAAATTAAAGCACTCCAGCTATTCTTAGCTATGCTTAGCACTTTAAAAAATTGAAGTACTTCTAGCTAGCAAATCAAACAGTATTCTGTGGTCAATGTATAGAAGTACATGTGTATATATTCCCAGTCCCTTAGGTTAATAATGCTCTTATTGGTAAAACATTACACACTTCAGAGCAATCTTTAAAAATAAAATAGATATAAAATTCATAGTTTGTTTGTTTGTATGTTGTTTAATTAACGTCCCTCTCAATAATTTTTCACTCATATAAGAATGCCTGTACTAAATACACATGCAAAGCAACATGACAAATTCATATTTGTAAAACGTGAAAACAACATCGCCTGATCCAGAGGGGCAAGAAAAAATCCATATTTCCTCTGGAACACTTTAAAAAATATATATTGATTTATAAGATTCAGATCTATAAAATTAACATTTAAAGAATATTTTGTACTGAGTAATACATTCACTGGATATCGATCTAGCCCCCCCCCCCCCCTCCCCCACCTATTTCCCCTTTTCCAAATTGCTAGATCCGATTCTGTCTCTGTGATTTATTGGCAAGTTTGCAGAAACAAGCAAAATCAGAATTTCACAGATACACTGTATCTAGGATTGCAGAGTGGGTCATTTGGGATTGATAATCTAGGGATCAGCTACAGCAAGATTAACAGCCCATGTCATCTGTAAAATTACAGGTCAATTTATATAGCCTCTGTCTTATCAGCTTTCATTATGGAGAAATAATATAGGAAGATTTTCTTTAACTCTTTTAAATCATTAAGAAATCTCTTTATGGCTTGACAAGTGGTATAAGAATAAATTAAGATATTTAATCAATGGTCGTAAGAACCTTTGTATGCATATCAAGCATATCATGATGTAAGCATGAGCCTCTTCAATTATTTTTTTACTCCGTTTTTACATAATGAATAAATAAATACAAAATCGTGGATAAGCATCGAATGATGTGAGTATCGATTAGTGAAACTGTTACTCAAAATTGAGTATCATTATTATTATTTTTATCAGGTACTGGTAACACATATTTAATTTTTTTTTATTTTTCAATTGTGATTTTTTAGCATTTATGATGTCTCTCAAACATATAATATACTTAGTTGAGAATTATGATGTTGTTAGTGTGATCGAGTGATGAAAACAATTATTTTACACAATCTTGTGAAGTATCCCTTTATGTATGCTACCTGCAGCAGACTTTTTCAAAGAGTACATTATTGAAGATTTAATTGGATTTGTCTTTTTTCCAAAACATTTCAAGTTAACAATTAGCAAAACTATCAAGAACAAGTTTCTACATGGCTGCATGAGTATGATCTTTGACAAGGTCACTATTGCTGGTAATTAAAGAACAATACTTGATTCCAATCTAAGTACTAATTCATACACAGATAAGCTTAATTAGATACAAAATAGCAGAGTTATATGTAATGATATCTTGGGAAAGTATAAACAATTGACCAGTGAACACTATGTGAAGCCGTGAAGCCGTTAAGTATCGGAGATGTACATGTATAAACAAACTACAGGGCTCTGTTTAGTTTAAACACATTACTTCTGTGACATTATTCCCCTGAGCCTGGGTGAATTGGCATGCTTTGCTCTCTAACGCCATTGAAATTAACAGTGCTGAGCACCTAGTGAAGCACAGATGATATATGGATGGAACTGGCTGAATCAGAGCTTTAGCATTTTCTTTATCAAATCAATGTTTGATAAAAGAAAGCAAATACAGCTTTACATTAAAAATATTGGGTCTTTCCAATAATTCAAAATGCAAGAAAAAAAACTTGAAAAATCTTTTGGAAATAATGTACCTCTTCAATACATGTACATGTCAAGTCATTCCATTTTACAAAAATATTATATGAAGAAAAAACCCTACTAAGTATATTATAAATATTATTAAAATGTTATATATGAGTTCAGTGTTTTTAATGGGAGGTGGGCAAATTTTTTTAAGGAGAGAAAAATATCAATAAGAATTATTATCAATTTTACTTTTGGGAAATAATGTCAAAAGTGGTGTCCCAACACAAAAAACTCCTACTAATTTACATGGGTTATGTATTTTGCATAACATTATCATGAACAACATGAACAAGGAATGTTATTTCCCAAAAACTTTTATTGTTTAGGCATCAGTTTTCTTATTAAGAATATATGTGTGTGTGATGTCTTTTTTTACGTGTATGTGTTTTTTAGGGCTGTATCAATATATCGAATAATCAATACGTATCTGAATATTTAAGAATATATCATATCGAAAAAAAAAACTTCCAATACGTATCGGACAGGCAGATTTTCTTTTAATTCTGTGAAAAAGTTGGGAATTTCAATCACCAAAGGTTATATTTTTCACTGTTTTGAATTAAAATTGATCAATAATGATATAATCATTAAGGAGATAGCACATCTTAGATAAATATATTACAAAATACATAGTCAACTTTATTTATCATATATTTTTTTTCACATTCATTAAAAGTTTGAAATTGAAGTGTAATTTGTTATGACAGTGAGACAAGAACTTCGAAATGGGATATAAAACAATTAGTTTTTATAAAATTTATGCATTAAATGAAATATGACTTTTTTATAGTCTTGTTAAAGAATCCAATATATCGGATATCACATTATAAAATTTCGTATCGTATCAATTTTTTTTGCTCAATACACAGCCCTAGTGTTTTTCTTAAATCATGGACATGGATCCCCCCCCCCCCTCCACCCCAACAAAATAAATAAATAAAATAAAAACAAACAGTCTCATTGCTGCTATGCACAACATTTGAAAACATACACTGGATGTCATAGAATTTCTAATTTTCTCAATGATACTACATACTTGATTTGTTTAGGATCCTTCTCTCAGTAATGAACTGCTGCTGCAACAGGTGTCATGACCGGATAGATTACACTGAAACCAAAGGCACATTATTTATCAAAACAATAAATTTCTCAGTCATAATTTACTGTTATTTAGAAGTGTCTAATCTAGCATTTCAATAGGCTATAATAACTTTGACAAAGTTATTGATTAAATCTTTTTT
The DNA here is from genome assembly GCF_033153115.1 of Saccostrea echinata. Lineage (NCBI taxonomy): Eukaryota > Metazoa > Mollusca > Bivalvia > Ostreida > Ostreidae > Saccostrea > Saccostrea echinata. The sequence continues at coordinate 791,830 of NW_026889767.1, forward strand.
TTTTCCATTTTTTATGCAAACAATACATGGTATATATAAAGATTTATCATACATTTAAATAAATATTTGCATATGTACCTTGATACATCCTTAATAGTGAGATACTGCAACATCCTGTTTTTTATCCAGCATAGTAGTTTTTCTTTTTCATGACTATACTCTAAGTTGACATCAAGAACATGGGTTTGCTATGTTTGAGAGATCCACATGCCCAAAGTCTGATAACACACCCACAATCATTTCAGTGTGGAGTGTCTTGATTGACATTTCTTCAAATAATGGCACCGTGTTTCCATTCAGTAGGTCAATTGCACATGAAGAGCTTGCTTTAATTGACTAGCAGGAATAATATTCATCAGAAGACAATGTACTGTAGTTTGATTGAATGGGGAATTAAGAAATGGAGAAATTGACAATGATATACCTGTGTATTATACTGTGATACGGACAAATAATTATTCCTGTTCAAGCACTTGATGTATGCGATGAAGATTTGTATGAACAAACCGGGCTGGGATACATATCAGTAGAGATACATCTCTGTAATATTATTTAATTTTCAATTAAATGAGTGGATGTTCAACCGAATAGAATTGATTGGTCATTTACATTTGAATCTCGGATGAAATAAACTAGAAAAGCTAAGGGTAAGGATACTTAGTTTCAATTTTTATCATTTCATATAAATATTAAATACAATTTTAAATATTAGAGAAAATTTTTAATCGTTACATTTCTTTTTATTTTAATTTCTACGTGTATGTTTTATACGGCAGCATTATATCAAATCGGTGGTAAATTTATATGTGTTCAGGAGAATACAGTATAACTTTTTGATTGATTGATTGTTGTAGTTCTGTGTGTCTCTTGGAGGAAAATGTCACTTGTATGAGAGGTCACCTGATGCTGTTGAAGGCTTCAAATTTAGACCTCTACTTATTCGCATGATACTCAGGGCAATTGAGCAGTGAAGGTTCTCTGGCGTGCAAACACCTCAGACATGGTGCGCCCGTTCGAGGTCTCATTTGAAAGACCTGCAACTTAAACTTCAAAATACTAATCATTTTATGAAGGAACAGTTTCTACCTATATTTCTTTTATCATTTTTGCAACCAGGGCACTAACCCGAGATCACAGAGAGACTTATCGAGCTACATGACAGTACTTTACACACACTGTATTCTCTCCCAGTTCCCTTTACCATATGAAATTAAGGCTCATAAATCATGACCGCATTTTGCTTTACTTAAGTTGCAGGTTTGCATCTTTAAAATAATAAATGATATTTATATTTACAAGCAATATGTGCAAATCCAGGAATTTTTTTTTTCAAAGGGGGGGGGGATGTACCACACCTTTACACAAGAATGTACATGTAGGCCTAAACATAGCTTTTTTTCAGTGTTCCCTTTCCTACAAGAAAATATCTATGAATTCATAAGTTAACAGGAATCTTTAATGATAGACGGAAACAAATCATATGATTGACACATCACTCAAATAATGATATACATTTAAAATATTTCTTTATACTTGATCCAGAAGAATTACCAATGGTGAACCATGAATGAACCATGTCATGCTGTACAGGAAATGCAAATTGATTATGAATCTTTGCACTCTGTTGCTTTAAAATTTTTGTGGTTAAAATGATTAAAAACCACCACATTTACAAAAAGGGTAACAAATTCATATATTTTCTACCTTCTCAAATAGCATCACTTAAAGAATCCCATATACTTGAAGACACATTGACCAACAACTTTTTCTCCGTTTTCTACAAACTATAATTTTTTAAATAAATTTTAAGCAGACAATATCTTTCTTTGTCCAGAGAAGTTTCATCCTTGATGTTTGATCTTGTGATTTTAAAATCAACAGGAGTCATCTGCTCCTTAGGGGATACCAGCGTACTTTCCTCAAATCTGCTGTTTTCATGTATAAAGAATTAAAATTCAAAATGGGAAGAGGAACGTTTCTCAGATATGTTATGTGTTCAGGCTTATGAAGCCATTGTCTACAGATAGGAGAGGAACGTTCCTCTTATGAAGCCAGTGTGACCAAATAGGAGAGGAACGTTCCTCTTATGAAGCCAGTGTCAACAAATAGGAGAGGAACGTTCCTCTTATGAAGCCAGTGCCAACAGTTAGGAGAGGAACGTTCCTCTTACGAAGCCAGTGCCAACAGTTAGGAGAGGAACGTTCCTCTTATGAAGCCAGTGTCAATAGGAGAGGAACGTTCCTCTTATGAAGCCAGTGCCAACAAAAAGGAGAGGAACGTTCCTCTTATGAAAACAATGCCAACATTTAGGAGAAGAACGTTCCTCAGATTCATTGGGCTCAGATTTATGTATATATTGTTAAAATTTTAAAATGGGAAGAGGAACGTTCCTCAAATGTTCAGTGTATTTAGATTGATGTTTGTTGTATCATTGATTAGAATTGGTAGAGGAACGTTCCTCAAATATAATCTGTATTAGGGTTCATGGATTTAGTATGTATTATCAATTGAAATTGATAGAGGAACGTTCCTCGTACATCATTGTATATACAAACACACATATTTATTATGAGCAATCTGAAATGAAAGAGGAACGTTCCTCAAATACAGTTTTTGTGCACAGAACTAAGGAGACAACGAGGAAGATTTGGATGAAGAGGAACGTTCCTCTCTTAAATTGCACTTAAAGTGGCGAATTTCTCAAAAAGCTTCCTTGTAGAGGCTCACTTATTGACTTTTAGACCATTTTCGACTTCAGATTTGAAAAATCAGGTTTAAAAAAGGAATTTTGATTTTCTCTTTTTGATTTGGATTGTGATGATTATATTTCAATTTCAAAAGTATTTCCTGCAGCGAAGAGACACCCTACCGTAGTTTAAGCAAAAACCTACTGAGATACATGTACCCGGCATAAATATTTTTGTATTTAAATGAGTTTTGTTTAAATATCTGAATACCTAGTACTCAACAAACTTCAATTTCACATTCCTCAAGACCAATTACCATCATTCTAAAATTCATCAGAATCTTATATCACAAACTGATAATATTAAGAAACTTGATTGCTCGCTTCAAATGAAACTTTGAGTGATAAAAAAAGAAGTCTAAGGGCCTTAACGGTCACCTAAATATAAGTGAGTGAAGAATCCGTAGAAGTTTAAAGTAAACTAAAATAAACTGAAAGATGAAGCTATGTTTCCCAAGAGGAAGAGGATGATCAGAGATTAAGAAAAAAATGTTAGTCTAATACTCAGTAACAAATCGTTACTATAAATTTATTTACTTGTCGGCACTTTCCCCCAATTGTCACTATATTGATGCAAACTAAACAAAAAAGTAGTGCTTGAGTATTAATGAAAACTTGACCCATCTCATTTCCTATTACATAAGCTTATCTCTATCTTTGAAGAACATTGGATGAACAAAGATAAGGTAGTATTACCGCATTAACATTCCTCTATTATTTACAGGTTTTTACAAATAAAAATACCGTATAAGTTGAATTTTTAGCGAGACGCAAATTTCGTTATTTCTCGCTAAAATTTTAATTTATTCTTATCATTAGTACAGACATACATCGTTACGATTTTTATTTGTTTACAAAGTATAAATTAATAACATTCCAAACAGAAAGATATAAATCAATTAATTTAAACAGGGTTATACAGGGTTATACATCACTATTTATCTATAGCAAATCACTGCAATATAGTTAGAACAATAAATCATATTGTATCGGCATGTGTCCCAGTCACGTTAGCACTTATTTATTTAAAAACATCATCAATTCCACTCCTCTTAAATCCGTTTTAAATGATGTCAGGTTTGCTGCATAAAATCTCGAGATTTACAAGCCATTTCGCACCTAATGACTTCATTCTGCTAAGGCTTAAATCCACGTCTACACATTCGTTACCATCAGAAATACTGGCAGCTACCTCCCCCGCATACCACTCGTGGAATTCCTTCTTTAAAAAATCTTTAGCGCATTTATTTACGCTTAAGTCCATTGGTTGGAGATTGTCCGTGCATTTTTTTCTTGGGGGGGGGGGGGGGGGGGGCTGACAGGTACGTACTGAATGCGGTGTTTCTTCAAAGTTCGAGAAAGGGTTCTTTAATTTGTCCACAGGAACAGTCTAAATAACCAGTGCTTGCCTTGTAACGGGGAAAATCGCCTTCGTCTCTTATATTGTTGATATATGGAACAACGATCTTTGTGATATAGTCTTTCATGGTTTCTTCGCTGGCCCAGTGATTTTCTGAATGAGTGATATTGAATGTTTTTGGAAAAATGAATTTCGGATGACATTGATAGGTTTTCCCCCGTGAATAATTTGCATGGGCAGAAAAGATCCCGACAAAGTCCCAGCAAATGTAGCATTAAAAACCTGTTATTTTTTTTTAAATTATATTAGCAACAATATTGGATAAAAATATTTGTAATAAATTATTTTTTCTTTGAATTTTGTTGAATCTTTTGCATGTAATTTTCATGCAAATCAGCTGATGAGTTAAATATGCATAAAATGAGAACGCAAACTAATTATTTGTTTTTTAAGAGCAAAGATGTCCTATCAACACCCAAGCGAACAATTATGTAAAAAAAAAATACCTGTAATTTGCCGTTTGTCTTCGATCCCTTTAGTGTCCACATGCTTTGATCCTTCGCGGGCCATTATCCAACCTGCTACAGGGACGATGTTGACAACTGTCTGGTCCCAGTTCAATATAAGTTCCGCTGGGATTTTATAGGTCTCTACTATTGCTTGTATTCGTTTAAGAAACTTATTTTTTTCTTCATAAGCAAAGTCAAGAATTTTCTTCGATGTTGTTCTTCTCTTTTGACCATATCCATTCTCAATATCAGCGATTTTGCCCAACTTTTAGATAAATCTATGTGGCCCCCATTCTCGTACAACAAACTCCTGTCCCTTGACAAGACGATACCCTTGGCGGAAGCCCTCACAATAGATGCGTTTACAACTCCACCTGAATTTCTTTATCCAATAACCATTTTTTTGGACTTTGGCGTCCATTTCATCGCCTAACAAAATTTTTTTGAAGGAGAATAGGTAGAGTAAGTCCCACGTTTAGCTCGTTTTTTTCGGTGTTTGTACAGCATCCTCTAGAATTTCATTGACAAGTTCCTTTGCCTGATCAAATTCGCCATTCACCATTTTTTTTCTTTTCAAAAGTCTCAAAATCGATATGTCAGAAACAAACACTTATTCACAATCAGATAGGAACGAAACTTAACCAATTTCAAAGAAAGTTCAAAATCAAATGACAAGACAAGAACAAAGTTTTCAATACTTTAATTATATTGTGAAAAAAGTTCACGTACCAATCAGGTATTGTAAAGAATAGCTATGAAAGATAACTCTCTTTAATGATGTAATCCTTCTTTACGAACATTTCTTAATCAATATGCCAAAAAAGATAACTCTTATCATGGATGCGGAATGAATTCTTAGCGATATTCAAATTTAGCGATCTCAAAACCCTCGCTAAAAATGCCAAAATTGAATCTTCGCTGAAGATTCTGCTTATACGGTAAAGTACTTTTTGTATTATACTTTGTATACTTTTGTATTAAATTATAATAATTTTTTTATTGAATTGACATTATTAAATGGCATTATTTACAGTGATAAGTTATCAAAGGTAAAGAGTAAAGGGAAATAAGAAATAAATTTTCTCAGAATACAAAATTAATAGAGCACTATCCAGCATGACACAAATTCACCAAGTAGTCCAGAATTTCATAAAAATTGTAAAAATACCATTGCTTATAACAACTTTGTACTCTGATTGCCTTCTAGATGCCGAGGAGCAGAGCAGAAGATTTTCAAAAAAAAAAAAAAAAAAAAAAATCACTATAAATCAATATAATCCCACATTTATATGAAAATTTCAGAACGTGGGGACATGACATTTACAATTTTGAAAAAAGCACATTTTGTATCATTACTATACATTTATTTCATCTGCTATATACCTTGAGCAGAACATATTTTCAAAGAAATAATGCATTTCACCGTATTATTAATAAAGAATAACTTTGCACTTAGTTTTCAAGCTGAAAACCCAGAAGCAGGGACGTTTTTAAAAGAAATGATATACATGTATTTTACTATATAATCAATACCACCCTTTTCCCTAACCCTTTTCCAATGAAAGCGTCAATGACTCCGGGGCCACAAGTTTCACAATTTGGAAAGAGGTACCCTTGGTATCAAAACCATACTCTTAGTCTGTTTCCTTGTCACCCAGGAGCAGAGAAGATTTAAAAAAAAAATAATGCATTTTCACCTTATAATCAATAGAGCCCCTACCTAACACCAGAACCCCTGACCCTGGGGCTATGAAATTTAAAATTTTGGAAGAAGCACCCTAGGTTTTCATACGCATGTACTAAGTTTGCTTGATACCCAGAAGTAGAGAATATTTTCAAAGAAATAATACATTTTCACTATATAATCAACAGAGTTCAAGAGCTCAAGAAACTCAGACCCTGGTTTCAAATATTCCACAATTTTGTTAGAGGGACCATTGTTCTAAATAACCATGTATATAGCTTATCTTCTAAATATACAGGGAGGGGGGGGGGGGGTGAGAGAGAGAAATAAAGATTTTTGAAGTATTTATACATTATCACCATAAGATTGTAAGAGTCCCCCCCCCCCAATATCAAGGACCCCTGACCCTTGGACCATGAATTTCACATCTTTAGTAAAAGGTTTAATGCTTATGACAATCAAGGAAATGATTCAACTGCTTGATGTCCGGGGGCAAAGAAAGAGATTACAAAAATTGCACTAATTTTGATGTTTTTAGCCCCCCCCCCCCCCTTAGGCCCAAGAAGAGGGGGGAGGAGGGTTCAGGGACCAAGAAATTTACAAATTTTGTTTCCCTTCACTAGTACATGTTTTATGCTCAAATTGGTTGAAATTGGTTAATCAGTTCCAAAGAAGAAGCTGAAATGTCCAAATGTTAACTGACGACGGACAACGAACGACGACGGACAAATGAAAAATAGCAATATGTCACCTGAGTCCCTTGGGTGATCTAAAATTTAATATATATATATATATATATATATATATATATATATATATATATATATATATATATATATATATATATATATATATATATATATATATATATATATATATATATATTTAAAGTTAAAAATTATACATATCAAGTAACTTACGATTTTTCTTAAATCGAAATTCCCATCCAAATTCAACATTTGTCCTATCTATTAATCCTTCGTTCAGGTAACATTTCAGAAGTTTACAAGACCAGAGCTTGTTGTTGTACAAGATTCTTGCACATGCAGAATTTAGTAGAATGCATTGCAAACTACATTCTATCAGACCGACGCCATCGGAAAACGTTGTATAGTAGGAAGCTTGTGATGGCAAGATGTTGTCAAAAGAAACATTTCGTACCAGTTGTCCTTCATGGGAAAAAGAATACGACAATTTCTGAAGACACTCAGAAAAATGCATAGACCACCAAATTTAAGCATTTTCTCATACGAATACCTTGTAGAAAGATAAGCGTTTCTCAATTCTTTTTCTAGTTTAATAAATTGAGGCTTTAATATATGTACAGAATTTTAAAAAAATGTTTTGGTACTTGCACTTTTTCAAAATGTGTAATACATACATACATAAAATACCCTCACATAGTGATGTCTTCTGATTAAAAATCCTATTTGATTATAAAAAACAGGAGAATCATTAATTCATACATGCAATCAAAATATATGAACAACCTTGTTTATCATTCACTTAGATTGTTGGAGCAAAACACCACATGATTATTATAGATCCTACAATTTTTATTTTAAAAAATTAAATTTCTTTTTAAAATTAATTTTTAAAGTTAGAGTTCAGCAGATCACAGTTTAATATATATCTGCCATGTTGAGGGCTCAAAAGAAATGAAACTTTTTAAAGCTGGTTTGAGGATATAGCATATATAACATTGGTCGGCGTTTAAACAAATTTTTAAAATAGTTTTTTCCTTTCCTTCACTATATATTAAGATATATTTTTTTCTTATTTTTTCACAAAAAATCTTCTTTATAACATAAGTTCCATGAATTTATTATCAATGAAAGGTAAAATACGTTCACTTGATCATTGAGAAACTAATGTAAAATACATCCAGGTCTTTAGTACATATGTTATGAATGAAGCAATAATAGGTACGGTATAAGAAACACAGTGAATAATCTTCTGTGGGATTCCTTATAATTTTCCTTATAAGTGAGTTTTTATTTATTGCTTTTTACTGTAACAAATAACTTATTATTTTACTTAAAGGTATTTTGATACGATGTGAATTCCTTGATATTGGAAATTAACTGCTAAAAATCATAAATTAGTAAATAAATTTAGCAAAAAAAAGTTTACTTTCGTTATCAATGGCCTATAAATAAGAAAAATAAGTTACCATGAATTTAGAGTAACACTAAAACTCATTGGAATGATAGAGAATCACTTATTATGTTTGATATTGAGTGACAACTTTAAAAAACCCAGATATTTCTTCGGGCTGTCAGTAAAAAATCCAAAATGTTTTTCCTTTTGCCGAGGAAAACGCCATAAGCATGCAAATATATACAAGCATGTTAGAAGGAAATCAATTTAAAAGACATTCCAGATACTTTGTTGCCTTCTTTATTTTGGTGGTCGTCGTCAACAGAAATGTAGTTGGAAATCAGGTAAGTTAACACGTTTTTTTCAACAAAGCGTCACTCTAATTTTAAGCAAAACATAAAGATGCCGAAACGCTTAAATGAATGGATATTGAAATAAAAGAGGGCAAATGTTATATTTTTTTCTATTCGAAGTCAAAGCTCAGATGCATATTGTTTTGTTCAAAAATTGCAAAATTCACACAGCTTAAAAGGTCCAATAGTTGTATTATTGATAAGTAAAATAACAAATGGTCTTTAGTACACGTGATCTTTTTAATTAGTGTATTGATTACAAAAACAAATCAATCACTGTGATGAAATCATCACATCATGTTGTGTTAATCTTTTAAAACATCACCTGATAGCTGCTTTTTATTATTTTTCAGCGATTGAGATTTATTTGTCACAACTAATTTAAAAGCAGTCTTATCTGAAGTTACTATCAAATACAATGTTACTTTTATCCTAGGTCGTTTTTATACACTTATAATAAGCATTAAGAAAGGTAAGTGCTTGAGGCAACACTGCTTTGTTGGCATTCTTGAATTTTCTCTGAAATACGCAATTTAACATCATGATATCAAAATGCTTTATAAAGTAAAAGCAAACATAAAAAGTCCCTCTCTAACACAAAGCATACTTTTGATCTTACACCTTCGCAAGGGGCTAGGGAGTTTTTATATGATTGCAAATTAGATGACTAAAGCTCATAAGAAGGACGTCTAAGACATAGTGAAAGTTATAGGAGACAGAGGACACATGTCACGTGACTTAATTGACTACGTCATAGTCTCTGATACTATAGATATGTTAAACGTTCTTAAAATCATAAGGACTTTTGTACTTTTTGTACTATTTCTTAAGCTTCAACATTTAATGCAAGTCTAAGACGATACTGTTATGTAATGTAATTATGTAATGTGAAATAGATTAAACCATCCCTATTTTTTTCTTTTCGATGCATGTCTAACAAGTTAATGACGTTATGTAGGATCTGTTATTTAAGTGAGATTAAGAACACGATTGTACGCTCAGTTTTATTCGAAAAAAACAAGCCAGTCAATGCACCGTGAGAAAACACACTAATACATTTACAAACAATATATATTTCTATAATGTTTCTATTGTAATAGAAGATTTTCATAATAATAATAGAATATGACTCTGCTCTTACTATTACACAGGTGATACCGCAGGAAAATAGCTAGAAGTAAAACAATTCATTAATTATGATGATCTTTTTCATGGTCATCCTAAAACAATTACCCACTATCGTAAGAATTTCAAATGATAAAAACATCTAACCGAAAATCTAAGGTGAAAGTAAAACTTCCACGATCCATCTTATTTTGTGCAGATGCTTCTACCTGCACAAAACGAGCTTCACATTTTTCACATCCTTCCCTTGATATTTATATTCCATTGTCTTTGAATTTTATAAAATCATCTAATGATTTTTTCATGAATTCCTTAAAAAATCATTTGAAGGAAGAAATCGCATTTTCAGATCACAATTCTTTTTCTTAAGGATGTTGTTAAAAAGTAAAATCGTAAGACGATAAGAAATGATAAATTTTGGTTATATTATCTTACACTATACTTCAAATGAAAAAAGAACGCAACTAGGATAAAGATGTCGGTAAAATATCACAGTGCACCAGCAATAGTAACTTTATTGAACTACCTAGATATGACGTCATAAGAGCACATGAACTTGAGCTGCCATGACGGGGAGAGTGTCATAAATTAAATTTTACATCCCTGTCGTATGGCACGTTCAAAGTATTTTACGTTGATGTTGAATTCAGGTGTCTGGATTGTTTATGAACTTAAGTATAATGCTGAATATTTGCAATAACATCATGGTTTCTTTCTCTTGTTTGATATACAGCGTAATCACACTACTAGGTCAGAAACGTACTGACATTCCCATTTTTTACTGATAAACTTAGACAATTACTGACCTTTTTACTGCCGGTGCTGATAAACTTAGAAAAGTGCTGACAATCTTAGTCGGTGCTGATAAACTTAGACAATTACTGACCCGATTACTGTCCCTGCTGAAAAACTTAGACAAGTGCTGACATTTACTGATAATTACTGTCCCTATTGTTCTCGCTCTCGGGGAGGCTGCAGCGGTGTGAAAATGTTTGTGTGTATTATACTTTCAACTTAGAAACAGTCTTAATTTAATTTTAAAAATATTCTAAAGTGCGAGTTCCAAGACAGTTAAAATGTTTAAACTAACATTTTTTTTATTGATATCTGTAAATAATTTATAACGAATACGATGTACAATTAATTATGCGTGAATCAAGTTTAAATAATTATTGTGTGGAACAATTGTACTTTTTCTTTAATCCCTGTAAAATCTAAATAAATAATTCTTTAATTAACAAATTGGCTTTCATTAATTCATACCATCGCAGGCGGATGCTAAATATGCCCTTTTTAAATGTATTTTAACGTACTGATTCCAGTTTACATCGATGGGAAATACATGTGTGTAATTTTTTTTAATCAAGTAACAGGAAAGTATATTTTCAGACTTTCTTTGAACTTGTTGAAAAAAAGCAGTTCCTCTTTAAGGAAGGTAACAATTGCTTATAGAAATTGTTAAAAATTATGTCTATGATGGAAATTGCGGTGGCTAATGAATTAGAGTGCAGAAGGACTGATGGTATAAAAAAAACTTGAATCGATGTTTGATAAAATTTGAATTCTCAGTGGTATTCAATTAATTTTAATTATTATTATATATTTATGTAAGTGGTATTCAAATAATATTGAACAATATAATTTATTCATGTAGTGAGTTAAATAAAGTGATAGGCAGCACACACATTTATCTAATTATTTTTCTCTCCTCGTAATTTTAAGACGTTCAAGGAATCGTGTTAATGCAACGCTTCTTTTCTTTCTTTTCCAATATTTTGAAACAGAGGCAAACTTTATTGTGTCGATCTCATATTTCAGAGGATTCTTAAACTGCTTTTGATTTACGCAATGAAACCATATTCTCCAAAATATCCTATGAAAAAATGAATCGCTGATTCGTGCAGCGCCTTCTCTTTTATTCGTTTGCCTTACACATGCTGAAGCACTGAGGCTGAACCAAGATACGTTCTTGTATATCTTAATAATATGAAAGTTGCAGTGGTCACTTTAACAATAGGCCCTCATTGCCTATTGGTCTATGTCTGCGCTTGACCACTGGTGTAAGGAGTAAATATACAGTCTGATTGACCACTCTGCATGCTCAGAGCAAAACTGAGTTTATGGTAGTTTCACAAATTCACTATCAATTAAATCAAATAATTATATGATAAATCTGGTTGATTGCTGAATTAAAAGAAATGTTGAAATGAACACCGAAGTTCACTTATTACTGTTGTAGACTTAGTCTACTTAATCTTAACTTCAGCGGTCGATGTTGTTTTCTTCATAGTTTCTTTTAAGTAATTCCACTGTGTTTAAAACATAACAATTTTATTCAAGCTATTGCAACATGAAATGGATCAATCGCAACTTCTCGGGCCTTTCCGACTAGCGGAAAAACAACTTCGAATGTATCACGTAGACGCCATAATAACCCCCCCCCCCCGCACCTTTTCACAAACTTTGAAATAAATGTGGGAAGACCTCTTATCTGTGGAGTATAAAGTTTAACTTTGTTGAATGTAAGAGAGGATTCCCTCACTGGCCATGATTGCAGAGTGCAAGGTCGAAATGTGCACGAAAATGATCCTTCGCTTAATGACCATGAGTATACAGGTCGAAATTTACACGAGAAAAAATCAATCACTGCCTAATTTTAGAAAACTAAATTGTTGGACATCTTGAAACAGGATAATGGCAGAATATATTTATGACTGTATATTTACACAAAGAAACTTGTTCTTTAGCAAATTTTGAAATCAATGGGGGTGGGGGGGGGGCTATAATGTTTTGCGATTTTTTTTTCACCAAAAGGCGCTTCATACCTACAGTGTATGATTATTCTCCTTCATTTTATTTTAATTGTTAGTATTTTGATTTTAAGGGGTATGTCAGTTCTTAATAATTGCAAATTTAGTTTCTGTGTACTCAAGCGACAATTCAAGCGATGAAAAAGCTATCTCATGATTTGGTAGAATTCCGTTAGGTACATGTAAATGTTATATGTCGGTGATTTCAGATGTAAAGACAATTTTTGGATAGTACAAGTGCACAAGGAAGGGCATGTATAGTTTGATTTACAAAGGAAAATAACAGATATTGATATTTTTATTCACAGCAAGAAGTTAAGGGTCTTGTTTGAGTTGGATTTGTAAACTGATACTGAAATCTTTACTTCGGCTTAACTCCGACAGAAAAATTATTAATTATAAAGGTGTATGCGAATTAACACTGACACTCTGAAGCCGAATGCGTTAAACACAGTAAACAAAATCATGAAAGGTATTAAAGTGCAATAAATTATGGTAGAAATATTTAGATGAGTAATAGAGAATCAGTATGAAATGTATTTCTAACTTTAAGTTAATACATGATCCTCTTTCATTAATAGTGACTTTTCTTTCCTGTTGCACATGGAAAATACATGACTTTAATTTTAAATGCCGTCTGATTATTCAAAAAGCTCAACGAAATATTCGTCAAAACATCAAAATGAGATTTAATCTTCAATATTAGCATACACGCATAATCTTCAAGTTACATGAAATACACAGGCCCATAGGAAGCAATTTCAGTTGGGGGAGGGGGGGGGGGGCACAGCCATACATTTTCAATTGAGGGGGCATTCTCATCTACCAAAAATTTCTTGACAAGCAAAAAAAAAAAAAAAAAAAAAAAGGTCATCAGATGTTTTTATTGAGGGGGCACAAACATATGGTATCTATGTTTTCTACAGTAATCTATATATCGGCAAAATTACAAAATTATTGGGGGGGGGGCACTGCCCCCCCCTGTCACCCACCCTCCACCCCCCGTTCCTACGGCCATGACACAATATCTATATAGTACACATGAAATGGATTCATTTGCGTCTTTGCAGGGTGAAGATTAAGACAATATACATTGAAGGTCCCCAATATCTCCCGTGTCTCTCTCTCTTTCTAAAATTTATCCAGGCGAAGTGAATGAAGATAGTTTTAGATACAGTTTAAATCCGACTGAGAATAAATTTTTATTCTTCTGATCTTGTATGTAAATTGTTTTCGAATAATTATTCTTAAATTGTTCATTAAAAGTTCAGATATTATACGGTAACTTTCAATTATGTTCAGTTTGTTTGTTTGTGTTTTTTTTTTTTTTTTAAAGATGATAAACAAACTTTACATGCGTCTTCAAAATGTTGATCATCTATTGTAAATGCAAGCGACAACACATTCATTATAATTGTTCTCTCGCTTTACCGTCCCTTGAAATGTACGTCGCGCACTAACCCGGCTTAACTGAAAATATTAGAAAGAAACCCCTGAAAACCATATTTTTGCAACACTTTAGTAGTTATTAAATTATTATTTTTCGTTTGTTAGAAATTGCAGATAAATCTTAAAAGTTTGTGTCTTTCCAGAACTTTGCTTTTTACATATTGTTTTTAATTGATATTTAATAATTCATTTTAATTTATCTCATATAAATCTAGTATCTTTTATTATAGAATAGCAATATTTATTTTAAAAAGAGGGTGAGAGATGTGTGTTGAATTGCTTAAAATTGTGTTGAAGAGATGTCTACCCGTCGCCGTAATGTTGCGCAACTAATTTCCTGTGATGTCCGGCGAGTGCCCTTCTGTATAATGCTGCAGTGACACCTATTGTCTTATTTTCTCGCTACCGTACACACTCGGATCGCTTCAGGCGATTTTTTCTACACAAAGGTGCTTCACAGAGTTTCCGATTGTGTGTTCAGTAATTCTGTAATTCAGCCAGTTATCAACTAACAGACTTGAATCATTTTGAAAGAGCAATAAGCACAGTATTACTGAAAAATCAAACCAGTTTACATACTGAACAAAGTATCATTTTCAATCCAAATTGAGTTAAAATATACATACATACGATATTTTTTGTCAAACCGCTGATTTTTTTTAAATAGATCATTTATTTATTATCACTTAATTCCAAATGAGTTGCCGTGCATTACAGATCATAACTGTAACACTTGACGTATGAATTACGAAAATACGATTTACAAGTGCAATTGAATAGAAGGAAATTGTCCCTAAATAAATCTCTCAGGTGGGAATCCAGAAATTCAAGATATGGAAATCAACTATCACGTATTCTATTCAAAAGAATAAAATGAGCAATAACTAAATCAATGAATACCAAGGATCAATGAGTAAATACAGGCCATTAAGTGGGAAAAGTAAATTGTATAAACTTTAAAACATTCATTAAAATCATCCTTTTTCCGGAGGGGGCGGTGGGGGGGGGGGGGGGGGGTGTGCATAACTTTTTAATATTAATATATTTTCTTTCTAATGCTGGAATTAGCGTATATTTGAGTGTACAGCAACACAAATTGAGGGCGGGGGAGGGGGGGGCAGCATCTACGTCAAATTTAATGTATGAAAATTTCACCAAAATGTCTATTCTCAGAAAGGGGGGCACCCCTGGCCCACCGCATACTGCGGGTCTGAAATATTGTTATTCAAAATTAAATGCATATAACACATCTAACAAGACAGTTTTATTTTTTTCAGACATAATTAAACAAAAAGGAGAGTACATGTAAATTAAAGGAATAAGAAATAATAATATATTTTATAATCAGTAGAAAAAGATCACTGTAAAACTCCATGATATTTCGCTAATAAACGCCACTAAAAACAGTTCATAAATTGTATCTGCTGAAAGGTTTTGGAGTTTATGTTTTCCTTCTTAAATATTTTTAAATGAATAATTCTACTATATATTGATCATAGGAGCTTTATAAAAATATCATAGGGGCATAGTTAAAAAATTATTTATTTTTTAAAAATCAAATAAACCTTCTTTTAAATTAAAAAAAAATCAATTTCACACATCTGAAGTCTCCCCGAGAGCGAGAACAATAGGGACAGTAATTATCAGTAAAAGTCAGCACTTGTCTAAGTTTTTCAGCAGGGACAGTAATCGGGTCAGTAATTGTCTAAGTTTATCAGCACCGACTAAGATTGTCAGCACTTTTCTAAGTTTATCAGCACCGGCAGTAAAAAGGTCAGTAATTGTCTAAGTTTTGCAGTAAAGACAGTACATGGTCAGTAATTGTCTAAGTTTATCAGTAAAATATGGGAATGTCAGTACGTTTCTGACTTAGTAGTGTCAAGCAATAAGAAAAACATGTAGAATGTGAAATGCTCCCTGTTACACGTCCGCAGAAAGAGTTATGTAAAATACAGGGCTACTGTCTTGATATATAAACAATATTCGGGCGAGGATACGAAGACGTGATGGAAAGCGAGGCTTGTTTTCGACCCTAGACAGTGTAACCATGTATTTTGTTTATCCTGTAACATATTTTTTATATATGACCTCCAAAACGAGCTATTTTCAACCCGATTTAGGTGCATCTCTGCATTTGAAATTACGATGCCTTAGCGTAAAAAAAATTGCAATGTACATGATGTTACTATGCTTTCAGAACGTAGGAATATATGCACAAGGCTTTATTAGGGCATTGACCGAATAAATCTTTGGTTTATTAGGTCAATGCAAGAGGTACTGAGTAGTTGCAAAATAAAGAATTGATACATCATCTATAAATTATGCTGGCACAGTTGATTAATAAGGGTAAATTAAAAATATTCTATGTGAATCTAGAAGAGTTTTATGTTTTCTATTTGAATCTTGCTGTGGGAAAATTTGATTTATAGCAACATTTTGGAAATGTTACAATTGACCTTCACGTGATCTTCAAATCCATGTGACATAAAAATATGTTATTTTGATTCCTGATAAAACTATCTTCGCAAGTTGACTTTACATATATACATTATTTTCAAACTAAAGTCACAACACAGACCAAATAAAACATTTTGTTTTTAGTGCATTTTAAGCCTTCGGACAGCCTTAACATAGCTGCGAAGCTCTAAAAGAGTGCGTACTTAGGACAAAATTTATTTAGCGTAATCTCTTTTTATTCATACCATTGGAAACTGTTGAAAATTATTTAGGTTTTAAGTAACAGTATTACACTTTTGAATTCATTTATTCCATCTGTACTTCAAACCGTTTAGTAAGTATCCAAGTCAGAAAACATATCTTGATTTAGTTTATTTACGGGATAAGATGTACTCATATTCCATGGTGGCATATCTATGCCATCCATAAAACGTTTGTCAGCATCAGATATCACGTCCCGTCAAGATAAATATTTCATCGTCAAGATAACGGTGGCTTTTTCGAGATCCAACAGCATGTAAAGTATAATTGTTTTTTTTTTTTTTTTAAATCGTATATCTTGTATATAATAAGAGAAATTTGCTTTTGCAATTTATGATGAAAAAAAATCGTGTGGATCGTCCTTCATAGGATAAGGAATGAGGAAAATTTCAAACTATACTCAGAGAAACACGTACAAGAACGTATTAAAATTTCAGATGAATATATCTTCGATGTGTTGAAATATTTCAGTTTATTTCCATGTGTTGTGAGTTCAAAAAACTGTAAGAAATTAAAAAGTGATGCTTTCACTTTTTTGTCCAAACTGAAATATTTTAAATATTCGATTTTGTTTTTTTTTCCCTTTAAAACATACGAAATCGCCTAACATCCATATTGTGCCAAAAGTAAGTGATTTTTTATGAGGAAAATTCTTCATTGATTGACAAAAATAAAGGGGTTTTTAAATGAATATAGTTATTCTTCTCATTATAACTAATGTAAATTAAAAAGAAATTCTTAAGTGCTTGGATCGACGACCTATCACATAACTGTATTTGGTCTAAAAAGTCATGAGACAAACTAAATGAAAAAAATCAAGCAATTGCAATGCTACATGTATTATTTGATCCAGCATCTTACAATACATACGTACTTCAAACAAGATAGAAAATTTTGAATATACTCTCTAGAAGACATCATGCTGAACTGAAATATCCATACAACATTTTAATTCAAATTTGTGTTTAATGAGCTTTAAGTTGTTGCTAAGCAACAACAATACTTTCACTTTTTTGGCTGTATATGTTTTTTATCACTCATTCTTGACACTTTTTGTGAATTCCATGATATTGTAAGTAGGATATGGGGCCAAAATAGTGTAAAGAATATAATTGTATTAAGTATTGACCTTGACACTTCTGTTCTTTTGGGGTCAAGGTCATACCAGTACAGAATTCTGCCTTAAATTGAAACATATATCAATTTTGAAATGTTGCAATTATTATGGATATATCCTCTAATAGTTGACGTAAAAAATATGAACAACAAAATCCACATAGAAGTTAAAACAAATGAATTTGTTTTTTTTTTTTTTATTTGCATATCTTGGATACATTCCAAAAATATATCTAAAATTTGAGAACTAATTCGGAGAAAACGATTTTTTTATTATTAATTTTAGGGTTTTATCGATATTAATTAATTAGTAATGTTCCATCATTGAATATAACAGTTTCAAGGAAGAATATATAACCCTCATTCAGAAGCTAGCGATATTGACGTTTTCATTTATTTGGACATCCAAATAGTTTGACAATTGCTTGATATATGAAATGTTTCCGTGCAGAAATGTTCACTTCATAGTTCTGAATGAGATAATAAAAAAAATGTTCGAAGTCGCTTAACCAGCCTTATAAATGATTAATGTGTGCTCCCTGTCAAGGGACACATAATTTTTTTTTTTTAAAGAAAAATCATTTACTTTGATCTTTTTTAATACAGAGCAGCGTATTGGTATGAAATTAAATTGGTATAAATATCCTATCTTGTTATGATATGACATGTCAATGTTAGAAATGACGTTAGAAAAGGACAGGACATAAAATATGTATCAAAACAGAAATTAAAGGTTGAGTCTAAAATATATTAGCTTTCAAGCTATCATTAAGAAAACACAACTTTGTGTACAGTTGTACAAAACTTTGAATTCTTTACGCCGATGATTTAAATGTGTATTAGATATTTGTTCAAGAGAATGTTCAAGCTTGATGATTTTGTTTGATGAAAAAAATTGGGTCGGTAGGTAGGTGAAAAAATTTTTTTCCAAGAAAATTTCCAGATCAATGCTGAATTTTAAAATCTATTATTCTGAATGCATAAAAAATAATTTCCTGGAATGTTAAAGAAAGTTTTGAGTCGGGTCATTTTTAGTCAGTCCGTCAAGCATTTTTTTTTTATCAGGAAGGCATAAAAGAAAATTAATTATTAAAAAATTGTTATGTTGCTAATCAATTAATCAATTTATTTAGTTGCTACATGTATGGACTAACACAGCGACAAAAATGTAAAGAATATCGGTAATACGTTAAGCGTACACCTCATTAGCCTCTAAAGTGCAAGAACATATACTAAATTGTTGGAGCTGAAATATGGAATCTTAATTGCTTATATCACGTTTATTTTAAATATTAATGGAAGCTGATACTGGTCTGCATAACATTATTTTTATTCAACACAGAATTTAAGCGAAGCATGGATTTTTAGCAGTTGTGAATTTTTTTCTTAAACAGCGCAAACTAGCTCCAAACATTTTTCAGGTAGACGATGTAAAGATTTTTTAATGTGTATATTTCTTTTTATGTCCCAAACAATGCATATGCTAATAAACTAGTGTCATTTTCGACATTCAGTTTAACATTTCAATTTTTATAACAGTCACGTGACTCAGAGATCATACAAGCGATAGAACTAGTACTGCGTACGGCAAAAACCTATGCATAATGGATATCTATATTGCTTTCCCCGCATGTATATAGTTACATTTTCGCAGAGATTTTTAAAAAAGCCAATGTGATACAAATTACAAAAGTACTAAGATCATATTTCCTATTTTCACCTGTAACATAGCTGAGCAAAACTCTCCCTGAATAAATATAACACGTTCATATATGTAAGTAAAATATTACTAACCTGATCCTCACAGATGTTGGCGCACCTGCTGTAATATTTTTTTCTTTTGAGTGAGAAATCGCTGCATGCATTTCCAATATATCAAAAAATTAAGTTGGAAGATTTCGTTCACTTTTGCATGCTTATTAGAAAGATATCAGGGACTAGGGAGGTATATGTATGTAGATTTATTCAGCTAAGAAAAAAGTCCTCCTAAATAACTAGATAATAAATCTTCATAGAAATCCATGCAATAGACACAAAATTTCAATTTCGACGCTTCTTTCAAATTTCCTGAGTCAGATATATTCCTGTTTTTACTGGGAAGGAGAAGCCAAACAGCAGAGATTGTGACGATTAGAATTTCTAGGTTATCTCTGTCGAAATATGAAATCTTGAGAGAGCATTAAATGAAATATATGGAGATAACGAACAGTATTCAAGCCCAGAAGTACATTAAACAATACAAATTTTGGAACAGAGCAAATACGAACCTCTAAAACATCAAAGATGGAATCAGGTGTCATGGAGGAG
Organism: Saccostrea echinata; assembly: GCF_033153115.1. Lineage (NCBI taxonomy): Eukaryota > Metazoa > Mollusca > Bivalvia > Ostreida > Ostreidae > Saccostrea > Saccostrea echinata. Next base: position 812,107 of record NW_026889767.1, read on the forward strand.
TGAGCATCCCCTGCCGACCGGTCACACCCGCCGTGTGCTCCTTGTCATGATCAGGAGATAACAGAAAAATCTGTTGACAATTCAGTGTGTAAATAATGGCCCAACAGTAAGTATGAAAAACGTTAGTCAGCATTTGACTCAAAGTAGTGAAATACGATATTTTTTCACTAGAGATATGTCATTTTTCATCTTTGTCATGAGAAATCTAGAACAATCAAATCTGGTACTTATAAAATTATAATAATGAGGTATATTTAATTGCGTGGACCCTGAGGTCCACGAAGAAAATATATAAGCGGGGTAAAACCGAATGCCATGGGCTTACGTCAGGCTACGAATGCGCGAGAATGCTAGAGATTTCGCCTCCTAGACAACTTGCCCTTAGAACAATTCGCCCTTTTCGAATTAGAATATGCCAATCATTGACAAACCTCCCTCTAAAACATGCACATCGTATTTATGATGTATTTTTTGGCGTAACCAAAATCCGAATTTCTCTTTTATACATATATCCTGATATACAAACTAAATTCTATGGTACAAGCATTTTAAATAAGTAGGAAGAACTCATATAGATAGCTTAACAGCTTAAACATGCTGTGTTAAAAACTTAATTCGACTACTTAGTTTTAAAAAATACTCTTTACGATGTTAACCGGAATTAGTTTTGTGCATCAAGGTTTGCAAAATAATTTGATAGACAGCAATCCAAATGTAACTTGATAGAGGCCTGTAGCAACGTTTATCCATGTGAACATCAAAAAAAAAAAAAAAATTCTGCGTACTACAGATCTGTGCTACACGTGTACCGTCTATCTTTCCAATGATAGAATATCTTCCATATAAATATAGTACAGATGTCAAGTCCCAGCCGTTATGGGTTAAATGTATCGAAATGGCCCGATTTTGTAATGATAAAACTATATGCAAATCGGGGATAAAATTGAACAATTTTGCTATGAAAGTGCTGTCACTCACAGTAGGCAGATCATTGTAGAAAACATTAACGAAAGTTTAACCTATGCCACCTTTCAAAATATCCAATGAACTCGTCTATGAATGCATTGACGGTCGTTGTAACAAGAATAGACATAAGTGGAGTGACAAGACCACCAAAATTTTGGAATTAATGCACCACCCTACCCTACGGCTAATTTGAACTTTTTTGGAAAGGTATATTATTATGCAATTATTTTCGTCCGGTCGTAGAAAATTCTATGGTCAAAATTTAAAATAATAGGAGGTTAAAGATCAATGATTAAAATCTGTCCATAATAATGAACATATTAAAATTCATAAATTTTGTAGGATTTTGCAATAAATTTGTATGGAAATTGATTCTTACAGTGAAAATATCGATATTATTGAAAAAGAAGGAAAATTTGAACTGTAATGTCCGTCTGTCTCTCCGTAAAATTAATTGTCTTATGGAAGACTTAATTCAGTGCTGATGTACAGGTTTTTTGTTCATAAAGTACAATCAGGCAATATAAAGACAGGTCCATGTATAAAACAGTAATTAGGAAATCGAAAAATGACAATACCCCCCTTTCACCCCCGACCCCCGAAATGTTACTATATTTTGAGTTTTGTTGCTTTGTAGTAATATTTCTATTTAAACATTAAACATCAATTATTTTGAATATATTGAACTCTAAAAAGACATTTTCTGTTCCTGAAGCATATTAATCATCTATATGACGTCATATACCTTAATGCATAATAATTAACTTTTTTTTTTGTTTATAATTATAGATTCGTTAAACAACTTAATGAATATGAAAGCAGTTTTATCAATGGTTCTTGTACTACGAAATATACAGGTGTTTGCTCGGCGCATAAAGCCTTTGGACATGTACTGTAGGGTCCTTTTAGGGGTGACACCTGTTGTCACAAGACAAGAGATAACCGAGTACTAAAACTCTTGATATTTTTCGTCTCCCTCATACAAAAAAAATACTGATTCTTGTCTATGTTTTGAAAGGTTAAGATAATCTGATGAGATTTCGAATAAGCGTTAACTCGTAAATCCTGCCTATTATGTACTCGGTTGTGAGGATTTAAGAGCAGACAGATTTCGGACTTGTATCGGTGATACAGAAGAAATTCTATGAAACGGGACAAAGAAAGCATTTTTATTTCATTGACGTTATGCATTTGTTAGGGCTGTAATTTCTCTATCTTATTCACAAATACATCACTTTACAAGGATGTGTTTCATTTGAAAAGCAGAATAGAAACTTGATTGAGCTCACAAAATGATACCCCCGCTCCAATAAGAGTTTTCGTCCTGTTGAAGGTGATTCTTTAAATATATCATCGATATTCATTCAGGGTTTAAGAAGGACCTGCGTTAACAAAATGGATACCCCATTTGACAAGAATACTGGCAAAATCCATGTTTTGATATAAGAAATCCCAAATATCCTTCTGATCAAGACGTAAAATTAAAAATGCACAACAAAACGGTTTAATAGCAAGATTAAATATGTGAAAATCTAATAAAATTTTATTCAGCTGCATAGGAAGATTCAGAATAAAAGATGGATACCGGGAAACCCCGATTCCGATGGAAACGTAAAATAACAGGTGCTTATCATTAGGCAGTTTGTATTCTAAGAGATTGTATGTTGAATGGCATAAATTTGCAAGAGGAACTGCGTATAAGGGATGTCCACCCCAAGTGTGCCGGATATACTGATGGCCATATACCCCAATCACTTTAAATAACGTACATGTGTAACCCCCCCCCCCCCCCTTCTCAAGAGGAAAAAATAAGTGATGCATGATCTTTATGATATATAGTCTTTCCAGTGCTATACTCAAATATTGTCTACATTTTTTGTTAATGTTTCAATAACACTTTATATAGTTCTTCTCTTTCTATTTCATACAACTTAGCATCGCATTTGCATTGCTTACGATGCAGAAAAGCATTCTCTAATCATGCAAGACACTGTTCAAATAGAAACATGAAATGAAAATAACATGCTTGACCTTTACGTCTTCTTTAATTAAAAAATAAAACAGAATAATTACATTCAAATGCTTGTTGATTGAAATCCAGACTTCATTTGGCGTCTTAGAAGGAAAATTTGAAAGTTTGTCAAAACTTGCCTATTTTCTCCGGAAATTGAGTGCTTTCGTTCGAGCGTACATTTAGATTTGAATTTTGTCTTTTTAAAACTTTAAGGTGAATACAATGAAACTTTTTAGCCTTTTTTGATTAAAAGAAGAAGACAATTTCATAAGTTTAACAATATTTTGATCGGTAATCAATCGGTGCCATTATCACAGGTTGTGCTGGGATTCTATAATTCGTTTCCGGTTAAATAAAACGTTTAAAATTTCAGATCAAGGAGAATAAAAAAAATCCTTAGGTCTAATTTGATCGTAAAACATCGTTTGAATGATTATCTTTAAAATATTTAGCTAAATGTTCGTAATTTATTACATTATGTAACTACGAGGAATGCATTTTGCTGAAAAACACAATCTCTTAAAAAAACAAACAAAACAAACAATAATATTCATATTTAATTTGACAATACTAACTTAGATAGGTTAAGTATCCTTTCAGGTACAAAGATTTCTTTTTTTATGTAATTCAAATATTAACTTGTGAAGAATAATATCGGCAGACAAAATATACTAACCCCCCCCCCTTTCACTTTTATTCGCAATTAAAAAAAAATTTGACTCGAGAAAACTCTACGATCGGGCGAAAATGCATGAGAAGGGATGTCTCTTTTATAAAATATAACTTTCAGCCGTAGGGAATGTTGGTGCATTAAACTCGAAAAATAAGCGTCTTTTTCTTGGTTTATCACTGCACTATATGAGTTACCCCATATCCAAGACAGATATTCGACTTTTAATTTACTCGAATTGTCACTAGAAAAAAAAACTGTACATGTTATGAAACTGTTGTATAGTTCTTCATGTCCGTAGCAAATACCGTCTCCGGTCTAAGCGTCACTAGAAAAACAGTGCACACAACTGTGCTTGCAAGACCAAATAGCCTAGGTCTATACACGTGCGATGAGACTGTCAATCGCATCTTCTCTGACCTTCCTGGCGAGCTCGGAAAAACACGTTGTTTTGCCGAGAAGTTACGATTGCAGGTGTTGTATATTAACCATTACGTTATTTAAAAAGAGACAGAACAAAAACACACACACACACACACACACAAAATTAATCTTTTTTTGTGTTTTTAAATCGATCGAGTTAATAGATAACCTAGCTTCACTTTATATAACTCGAGACCGTCTAGTGCCGAGACCCTCTAGTGCTCCAGTACAGGATCGGATCCACCAGTTTTTGAAAAGGTGGAGGAGTTCTAGGTCACACCACAGGCACTTTCAAGCCCGTAGCAACAGTTTTCAAAGGGGGCAACCTCCAAAAAGAGTTGACAAGCAAAAGCAAAAATTAATTAATAAAATAAAAATAACAACCTATGCACCACACTGTAAAACCATATTTCGGGGGGGGGGGGGTTATTCGTCTAATTTTTCGGTACATTTTTATTTCTTTTAAATATTAAATATTAGATATTAAATGGCCGAGATTGTGAAGGTACACTGAGGAAAGCAATAAGCAAAACACTATCTAGAGAGCAGAAAGGGCAGAGACTGAAGTACTTATTTTATTGAAAATATAAGACGTAAAACATCTATATTACAGAAAAAAAATCTCTCTCTCTCTCTGCTCTTTCTGCGAAAATAAATGGGGTTTCAACGTCCGGAAACAACCCCCTCCCTGGATCCGCCAATTGAGTTAAAATTCAACCATTACGATACCTGCACGCTTAAGCCTCTTTTAATTCTGTTCTTAATTTGCAATTACAATTGTGATAGAAACCTAGATCAACAATTCATATTCATATCATTTCAAGGTCAGGATTTTTTAATCATTACAGCCTAATTATGCATACTTAAATAACGATGAAAATTACGAGATACACGTAAAAAAAATCAATTACACTTTTGTATAATCACTAAATCTAGAAATTTTCTTTGAATTTCGTTTAGAAACACATGCATATGGTCCATGTGTTGTAGTCCTTTATTAAAGGACAGCAACTTGTAGTTAAAATGTTGTGATTGATTGTATTATTTTGTGTCACCAACTTGAAGTTCGGTTTTAATATCTCAGAAAAATTGAAATGTCATTCGGCATATTTTCACATTTCTCATGCTTGGTGCGAAAAGAAAATTAAAAAAATAAACGTTAATGAAATAAAACATTAAAACTAGAATAAAGAGATGAAAAACATCTAAAGAACGTTGACCTTTACTAGTAGGGAAAAAATATATTACCAGTTTGTTTTTTCAGGGTGTTCTGTCGGCTGGGTTCCTTTTGATAACCAATGTTCTTTTTTTTTTTCCTGAGCAAAACTGAGACTAACTGGAACAATGCCAATGTAAAATATTTTTTTGCATAGAGTATAAATGTTTATTTCTTTTATTTATAAGCTATGTATTTTTTTTTAATTAGAAAGTGAGTATTCTTAAGCTGTACCTATTTTTTCTTACAAACCTTTGGTGCAATGTAACCTTAAAGGAAGCCAATCTTAATTTAAAATCATTTATTTTCGTATTTTTTCAAATATTATATACTATCCTCAGACAGAAGTTACAGTGGTTAATTATAGTTAACTTTTTGGTATATTGTTAATTAAAGTATCAACGTTTTTACGATAGAATTTGAAAGTCTTTGCTAAGCTGTATCAATGTATTTTTACTTCAAATTGATAATTGTTTCAGTTCAATTTTTTTTTTTATGCTTACTTGGTATTTTTGATATTGATGTCGAAGGAAATGTTACTTGAATACTCATTGAAATATCAGTTTCAAAATTTATATAAAAGTGTTTAAAGTGATATCAATGCTCAAAAGAAGATCTAGGGTAATTTGCACAGTAATGCAAATTATCATAGTAGAGTTTCAAAGTATCGTGGCATAACATGCTTACAAAGAATGAAAGTATATACTGCATGTAAATAAAAAAAAAAATACAGTCCTTCAAATTAATTTTTGCTAGGGTTCTTCAAGAAAAAACTAAGAACGTGCAAATACAGTATGCTGAAAAGAGACTATGTTCGTATTATATATACGGGTCATTATAAAAAAAAAGCAGCTAAATGGTTCACATGAAAATCGGAGAAACAACAAAATATTGCTGTTTCTTTTTTAACGTAAAATTATAATACAACACAATACTTCGAAAAAAAAAATAGCAAATAATAGGAAAGATATTTTTTTTCCAGAAGTTTCTCGTTAAAAATTATCAAACGTTGTTTTTCTGTCATTGGTATTACCTTTTAAATGAGTGTTGTATAGAACCAAGTGAAAAACTTAGGAATGCAAGCTATAATAAAAATTACTAAGATTATTCCAGTTTTCTAGAAAGTACAAAAGTATCATTTTCCAGTGATGAACATAAAGTTTTTTTCATCAAATTTGGACATTGACCTGAAAGATAAATTAATAGACAGATGCTAAATATGCTGTAAATGTGTCATGGGAGTAAAAATCAATATTTTATGATTTTTTCAAGAATTAAAATTAGGTAATGTAAAGATATGTCTAACATTAAAACATATTAATAGTCAAAAATAACGAATTTTAGGTTGATTACTCCACTGACTCAGCTGTAACACCAATGTCCGAAATTAGCAACACCAATTACTTAACACTTAACAATTAGCATTTAAACATACTATTATGTAGAACTCAACATGGAAAGCAGAATACGCTATACTTCTAGCATACAAAAATAAAACCAGTTTCTGAGATTTCATACTTTAGACATTCTTATAACAAAAAAAAACTGGTTACACCACTGACAGTGACTTATCCCACTGTCATCATAGAATAATACATAGCTGTGTACTGTCATTTAAACATTCAAAGAATAAGTGAGTTATGTAGATTACCTTGAATAAATATTAAACAGAAACCTCCTATTGCAAACTTTAACCTCTTTTTCTTAAGCTTATCCTTTTCTTTAATTAAGCAATTTAAGCTCGTATGTAGACAAGTACGAGGATATCGTATACAAATGCATGGTAAAAGCTGGAGGAAATACCATAATAGTCTATCATTGGTTTGGAGGAAAATGTAAAAGGGTCTCAATTGTGCCATATGTAATGTTTTAAATTTCATATTCTTCATAAAGAAATAGTAGATAAATGTATTAATCAAAAACTCTTGTCACTGGTGTTACTTCTCTAGTCATAAGTGTTACCATAACAATGTAAATATTTCTAGAGAGATTAAAGAAAACTAAGTTAAACTTGACTAATTTTACTTTACTCGGGTCATTAACTCTTATATCCATTCATGACCTGCGCATTATTCAAAAGGAAAGCTATATGTTATGAGCGTAAAAAATTATTTTCATAGGTGTTACATGTACATGTACTAAGTTGTCATTGGCATTACCATGTACTGAAAGAAGTCTTTAAGTGGAAAAATAATTTATTGAAAAATAATTCAACTTGCTTTCAAACACCATGAACTAGGTGGCATTGTAGAATACAAATTAAACAAATTTTCTTCATAAGAGAAATACTCAGCTACGTCAAGGAATGCCAGATTTCACATTTGATAATTTGTAAGGCACTGTGTAGCAAGTACCATTGTCATTAAAATTTTAACAAGAAAAAAAAAATAAATAATACGGCATGATTATGCCTAGATAAAAGGTTGCATGGGTTTGTTTTAGCTATCATTTATTAGGGAATGCAAAATTTCACCATTTAATAACAATGCTGCCATTTACTTAGAAACAAATCTTGTGTTATATATGACGTCATTAGTCTTGACTTCACGCAGTACAAGTGATCCAGAGGAGTGGATCCTATGGTTTAATAATTACAAAAATGCTTAATTTAATACAGAATCATTGTCAATCTTTAAATCTAATAATTAAAACTCAAAACAAAACATTTCTTAAAAGCCATTGTGTATATAATTGATTTATCAAGACCTTATAAAGCTTCACAGCGTCAGAGAATGCAAAGCAAATCGCTAATACGATAATCGCATACCAAATAAACCTCACAAGTGGAAGTGCATACACTAGACTGTTTATGCTGAAATACAAAATATCAATTGATTATATCATGTATATTCTTAAATGTACTGGAAGTTGATTCTGCTCTGAAGAATATTTTTAAATTATTACTATGTACAGGCAAGGTGGAAATTCTTTGCTATTACATGCATTTTCGGCTAAATTACGAGTACTTCCTAAACAACACAAACTAGCTCCCAACAATTATCAGGTAAGGGATGTAAACCTCTTTTAATGTGTATCAATTTTTATGGCCAAAAAAAGCTGGATGCCCTTGCACTAGTGCGATTTTCTACATTTAGCCCAACAATTCTATTTTTATACCAGTCACGTGACACACAGCTGATGCATGACATGTTACTGGTACTAAGTAAAACACAAAACTATTCATTGAACATAACTATATTTATTTTTCCTACAATTTTATTTTTACTATTTTTATGGAAAAACATAAAATTAACGAATAACAATAAATATAATGAATTATAAGAAGAATCTTGATACATAAGAATACTTTACGAAACATTTATTAATGAAAAATGAACTGAAAGAAATTAAAATTACAGAAAGCCATATCAATCGTTATAGGCAAAACTTTTTGTCAGTGTAGGAATCTTTTAATCTGAACCTGTAATTAAAACATTACTCCTTTTCACAAACAAATTGCCTATTGATAACACACAATTTATCGTCCCAGAGCCCATTTCGACACAACATGGCGCAATCTTGTTCTGTGGTGGCATTTGAATTTTGTATCCCATTGTCAGGCTGAAATTCGTTCCAGTTTGTAAACCTGACCTGCGCAAGTAAATAAACCCTCCCTATCAATGTCTGTTGCGCCGATCTAGACCTCACAGCAACTCCACCATCTTGGGCAGTCAACTAAAATTAGTCAACAAATGACTTATGCACTTCAATGCTAAACTGAGTGGTGGATTTTTGTCTCGAAATTTTTGATGCAGGTTTAAGCAACCTAATTGTAATAGCGTAAGAATGATTGGATATTACAATGACTTTTTTTTCAGGGAATGAAGTATGAAGATAACAAACATTAATCAATCTCAAAAGTCCATCGAAACAATACAAATTTAGAGCAAAGCAAACATTAACTTCTAAAAACATCAGAGGTGGAATCAGGTGCCATGGAGGAATAAGCATTCCCTGTCACTGGTCACACCCGCCGTGTGCTCCTTGTCATGATCGGACAAACGGAAAATTTTGTAGACGCCAGTGAAAATAATGGCCTAACAATATGTATTAAAAAAGTCAGTCAACATTCGACTTAATATTAGATGATATCTGCTGACGAGGTCAATGTATCGTCCATAGAATTTGCAAAATGTTGACTTTAAACGAGGCCTTTGATATTCTTGTTCCATTGATTTATTTGTAAATAACTTGCCTCTTTTTTAAAACTTGTTCGTATGCAGAGGCTTAAAAAAAAAAAAAAAAAAAAAAAAAAAAAAAAAAAAAAAAAAAAAACTTATTCAATGTACAAGTAATAATACGTGAAACAAGATTAAATAAATGTGGGGAATGGTTGTACTTTTTCCAATAAACCAATGATCATCAATTTATTCTTTCGCACACAGTTACTAATTACATCCGTCTTGAAATGTACAGCTTGCTTAATTTCTATAATTCTGTTTTTAAATGACTTTTTCTGTACAGCTGTATACCGCCGGATTTCTGGTATCAAATCCTCATGATAAGTGAGTTCCTTACCGAAAGAGAGCTTTGATATCAAACGACTATATCTTGTTAATTTTGTTCCTTAAGATATTATATTTACAAATGTAAGAAAAACGTTTTTCACTTGAAATATGAACAGATATACCCCAAGTAAAAACTCAGTATGTATGTAGTATACACCAAAAGGACTTATTTGCTTTTTTCACGTAGAGTCGTGACCACTTAGTACAGTCGTATTTATTTATTTATTTTTTGTTTCATTTATTTATTTATGACAGTATTTATTTATGACAGTATTTGATTAACATATAACTTCTTTTTGTAAACTATCACAATGTGTACAACTTACCATTCAGACAGGTGAGAAACTATGATATAATGCTATCGATTTTATTGACAGGACAATCGATCTAAAAAAACATTAATTATGTATGATTGTCTCTGTGACACCTTGAAACTTGTCACCATAAATACTCTTTAAATAGATATACATGTAATCAGGAAACACCCTCCTCCAAAGTTTCATTAATCTAAAGCTTGCCAGAATTTCGTCAATGTTTCTCACTTTTTGAGAAATCAACAGGAAATTTTTCTATCTATAGGTCATTCTCGCCAAATATCATAGGGGTATAAATAGATAAAACAAGTGTACTAACTAAACATGACAGAATTAATTTAACAAACACGTGTGCTCTGTCTGAGGAAACTAGTTACAATAAACCTTTATTTAAAATCGAACTTGTAATACCCTCCCCTTAAATTTTCAAAATCAATTTGATAAGAAAATGCAGGTACTTAGTATCAGAAGGAGATGGTGGTAAGGTGGAGGTTGGGGGCTGCTCCCAATTTTTTTTTTATTTTTTTTTCAAATATAACATTTTATTGTTGAAAATGTTCATTGAAAGGCTGGTAGCCCCTTCCCCCATCTTTTAGTTGCAGTTCAGTTAAATCAGTGTAATAGGGCAATGTATCAATAAAATTTAGTTGTGTAAAATGTTGGAACCTATAACACCAACCCCAACCCTACCGAAAATATGAAATTTACAACTCAAAGAATATTTTACTTCCTTTTAAGAACATGGCATGTTTTAAATCAGTCAAAATATGTATCAATTTCAATCCAGTTTCTGTCAAAATCTCTGGTAAACCACTAAATGTTTTAAAAATAATTTATCTATTTCTTTTTGTTACTTTGTGCCTGATGAATTATCGTGCGTTGCAAAGTGTTTGACAATGATTGCATTAACAATTGTATGAATTAATGTATACATAATTAACAATAGGAGGAGGTAAATTATAGGGAAAATTAAATGATAATAACTTATTATCATGAGAAATAGATCACTGTAAAATACCACATTTCGTGAATAAATATTATTAAAAATATTTACTTTTAATAAATGGCTAATTCGCTAAAAGGTTTTGATAATTTTATGTTTCATTACAAAATATTGCTGTTGATTGATCACTGGAGCAATAATTTTTTTTAATTATTTTTTTTAAAATGAAATATAACCCCTTTAAAAAAAATCAAATTAGTACCACTGCATTCTCCTCTTCAGCGATAACAATAGGGACAGTACTTATCAGTAATATACAGCACTTGCCCAAGTTTTTCAGCAGCGACAGTAAAACCGATCGGTAATTGTATAAGTTCATCAACATGGATTTAGATTGTCAGCACTTTTCTAAGTTTATCAGCATCGGCAGTAAAACAGAGCATTATTTGTCTAATTTTGCAATAAAAAGAATTGCAATGTCAGTAGGTTTCTTGCTTTGCAGTACTACTACATAAATAAGGAACGCTGACGATATACAAGCATGTTTCATCCCGTTTGTCATGCAGTTTAGTTATTAGTTAGCTATTATCCTTTATAATCAGTAAACATCTAAATATGAAACAGATTCGGCACTTTCAATGGTGTCTTTCATTTCGAGTTCACTGATATACATCGAATCAAAATATGAATGAAAGCAATTATTATTAATTGATTACACATCGTCAAAATTTCTAAGAGGATTTCCAACATTGCACAAAAACACTGATCATTACCTCTGAGGAATTGCATTTTTAAGAGCCTTATCTGTAGATTTAAGATGCAAATGACAACATTATTTGTGAATTTAAAGGAGGGGGGGGGGCGGCAAAAGATGCCTATGTAATAATATGAGTGAGTTTCGTTATCATCATTCAATGTCTTTTTCTTATTTTTATTTTTTTGTTATCCAACTAGAAAAAAGAATCCGTTTTCTAAAACTTTTGTAACCCAAGACGGTAACTTTAAGAAACTGGTTTTAATTGCTTGTGGTACTGCTATAAAATGTAACTTTAATTGGAAACTTTTATTTGAAAATATATCATACATAATAAGCTACTTACGATTTTTCTTGAACAGGAATTCCCATCCAATATTAATACTCGAATTGTTTATCAATCTTTCATTAAGATGACACTTCAGCAGTTTACAAGAAAAAAGCTTCCTGTAGTACAAGATTGCTGCACATACTGAATTTAGCATAATGCATTGCAAACTACATTCTATCAGACCGACGTTCTCTAAAGAAAATATATAATAGGAAGTGTGTGTCGGCAAAGTGTTGTCAAAAGAAACGTTTCGTGTCAGTAGTTCATCGACTGATCGGGAAATTTGAAAATTTCTGAAGACGCTCAGAAGAACACATACAAGAACACCGAAATTGCGCATTTTCTCTTACGAATTCTTCGTAGATGTTCACGTATTTGAATATCTAAAACAACTGTGCTTTATAAAAAAAACTTTTTTGTTACTTGCATGTATCTGTTATTGAAGAATGAAATCTCTCTTGTAATGTAAATTTGAGGGTATTAATAATGCATGCATGCAATTATAATAATTGTTCTGAATGCAGAACGCTAATGCAAACATGCAATCATATGCAATAATAATGAATATTCTAAATGCACAATTTTTCTAATGTAAATGTACCCATTTTGATGCACCAGATGCGCATTTCGACAAATAATGTCTCTTCAGTGATGCTCATGCCAAAACGTTGGAAATCCAAAATATTTAATTAAAAAAGACTTTGAAGAGCTGAAAAAGGTGCCAAAGATTGGAGCCAAATACGTCGAAGGATCAGAGCTATGCATGAGGGAGATAATCCTTAATTTTGAAATAAATTTCTAAATTTTACCACAGCAATTGAATATATCCGTGCCTAGCTACTGATTATTCTCATTGAAAAGTTTGATCGACGAACTGCATGATTGTCCTTAGGTACCAGCAATCTAACAACATATGAAACACGATACAAGAGATAGACAAATGTACTTCTATGTTTAAAAAAAATGCAAACCGTGTTTATTTAAAAAAAAAAGCCTTATGATTAACTATCAAACAAACACAGAATACAGAGATTAATTATCAAACAAAAACAGAGTACTCAGACTTCATGATAGTGAACTATTGCAAAATGAATGAAAACCTGTTGTACGAGTTTTATGAAAAAAATAATTGGAAAGTATACCTAACTTTGAACTAATTCGTTTTTCTTGGTGAAAATATAGTTTTTAAAATAATAAGAAATCGCTCATACAATTTCTTATTGCCTCCCACAAAGTGAAATACTTTTAATCCCAACCTTTCCACACCAAAAGCAGTTTACATATACTTATAAAATCTCAAAGACAAAATTGTTCCAGCTTTACAACCATTTATTAGAATTTTTATGCTAATGAATTCTGTGAGAAGTTTTAATCAATACCTACATAATTACATGTACTTTGAAAAAAAAAATTATATAATCATGTCAAACTTAATAGGTTGACATCATTTTAACTTCCAGGTCTTCGCCAGGTATAGTGCAGCTACGATACATATCTTTACACTGAAACGACAACCTGTGTGAGTGACATGTTGTCTGAATAATATTTTAACATTGCGTTAGAATAGGGCGATTAAATTTAGACAGGTATAAATAAATGTAAGCTACATGCAGAGGTGATTTAGACTTGTTTCTTGTCAGCATAAAAAACATATAAGCTTCCAACATCCTAAATCCTAATAATGTTCTAACGAACTACTAGGAAATTGAATATACTTCAAAACCTTTAATGATGCAGGAAATGGATAACATAATTGGTCACATAAATGGATTGCCATAATTAAAGTGACAAAAAGTGTTTTGGTGAAAATGTAACTATTATGTGAACTTTAAATAACACAGTGACTCTTAGCTTAGGTTGTGTAATTTCGATTGATTAATTGATTGTATGTTTTTTACGCCCCATTCGAGAATTTTTCACTCATATAGAGACATCACCAGGTGAAGGGCTTCAGATTTAAACCTTTACTCGGCACTTAGGGTCATTGAGCAGTAACGGATCTTTATCGTGCCAACGCCTGCCGTGACACGGAGCCTCGGTTTTTAAGGTCTCATCCGAGTGACCTGCAACTTTCACTTCAAATTGTTGAGCGCCTGGCGAAGGAACAATTGCTACCCATATTTCTTAGACTTGGGTCAGTCGCGGCCGAGATTCGAACTAACGGCCTTCCGATCACGGATGGTGTAATTTCGACACATTATTCTATTTTTTAATTTTTTTTAACGGTAGTTTTTGTCAAGTATGTCACGGTCTATTATGCTGCAGTTTTATGAGATCTTTTTCCCTTTTGTTATACATTTTATTTTTCAAATTACATTGTTTTATTACATTTTTATTATTTGTCATAATATGAGATGACTTCGTTCGATTTACTAAATGTGTTGGGTAACTTCGACCAAGCACAAGGTAATTTCGACCGGCGTCAATATAAACGATATAATTTCCGTCATCTCTTCAATAAGAAGAAATATATAAATTCAATTTTTTCTGTTGTAAAAATAAAATATTAATGTAAAAATACTGTCAAAAACAGACCATAATTTCCCAAATGTGTCTAATTTGAAGGCATTGAGTGCACCTATCGACGCTGATTTACTTGCTTGTCAAGCATGCTACTAATTACATGCACACACATGCATCTAAACAGCAAGTAAACTGAACAGATGAGTTTTCAATGACCAGGGCCAACACAAACCTATGAAAACAGAGGTTGAATCAAGTGTAATAGGGGAGTAAGCATCGTCTCTCAACGAGTCGTATCCAACAAGTACCCTTGTCATGATAGGGTAATCCGGAAATTCAGTGTGAAAATAATGGTCAAACAATTTGCATGAACAATCAACAGTCGACATAACGATATATTTTATTTGCATACAAGGTCATTTGATCGGCGTCAGAATTTGCAAAATGGTGACTTTAAACAAGATTACTGATATCTTTCTTTCATCCACTTATTTGTCATAAAGTCTGCCTCGTTTTAGAAATGTTTGTAAGTGTATCGAATCAAGGGGGAAATTAAACTACATGTATTCATGCATGTGACGATAGTACACTAGAAAAAATTGCTAACGCACCACTTGTTATTCTCATTTGTTAATTGAACATTTGCCTAATCGGCATTAATATATCTAATATGTCATTTTTTTCCTATAGATTTGAATTGACAGATACATTGTTGTAATGACAAGACCCTTAAATAACCTTCCTGGCCGAAAACCAATTTCCTGACTTGCACTGCGCACCCATTTTTGCCCAGATATATAGTTGGTGATTACCGATGGTGGTCAGCGTGGTTGCAATAGTAGCAGTCTCCCAGTTAAAACACAAATAATATACAGCAATAGACTATCATATCGTCTAGTAGACACCCAGTGCCTTTGTCTCCATACCTAGTCCATCCAACTTCCGGTTACCCCAGTTTTATGGAACAATCTTGAAATTGTCGTGTAGTTACATCTTTATGCCGTGTTTAGCTGTAAAAAAAAAAAAACATTTTAAAGTTTGTTACTCTATTTGCAATATTTTTACCAGAAGAAGAGTAATCTTTTATTTTTTTTATTTTTTCTTTACAAATTCCTCCAAAGAAACACCCTGCAGACACCATTCATATTTCTTAAACACGATCCCCTAGGGCCAAACTCCGCATATGTTTTATTGAATTTTTTCAATTAGTGCAAACATAAAGAATACAAACACAAAGAAACAAATAGAAATTTATTCTTCCAAAAAGTGTGAGCACGATTTTTTATTTATTTATTTTTTTTTTTTTTTTTACGTAAAATGGTTACGTTTTAATAAACATTGTAGTTATTTATCAGTTACGACATCTAAACGCCTCATTATTTTTTTTTATTCTGGTAGCATATTTATATATCAAATTCATCATAAACAAGTTTTGAAAAAAAGACATTCTCGAGTTTTCCAGAACATATATACGAAAGCGTCTAACATCTATATTGTGCCAACAGTAAGTAGTTTATTGTAAGAAAAAGTCTTTATTGTTTGACAAAAATAGAAGGATTTTTATGAGTACAGTTATTTTCTCATTATATCTTATATTAATTCAAAAATTTACTAGGGTAATTCGATCGACGATCTATCACTTCGCTGTATTTAGTCTATAAAATCATGTTACAATCTATATAAAAAAAAATAAAGTGCAATGCTACATTTTTACATTTGCAAATATTTCCCTTAGAAGAACTTTTTGAAGAGAAAATATGTGCAATTCTCTATGACGAATCGCACGGCGAGAAGATATCTTTCCTCCATATTTCTGTCACAGTGAAACTGGTGTCGGAACTTCTAGCTTGTAAGTTGATAGCGATGACAAAGATGAAATAATACATAATTATGGACATTTGTTTTTAATCAACTAATGTTCATTAGATCTTCCTTCGGTGTGAAGAATGGTTTAAAAATTTTAGATTTAAAAATCGCACTTACCTTTTAAACCCGAAATTCCTTCGAAGGTGTGTAGACTGAAACAGACGATAGGGTCTCTTTTCACTCAACTTATATAAAGAACTCATTATTCTTAACACTTATCATTTTTCTATCATTGTAAACTGAGATTTCCTGAATTTGATTGCTAAACATCAATGTAAACATTCAAATATTGGAGCTTGGCAAACTCTCATGACCGAATAACTTCCAGTTCTAGGTCACTGCGTCTCACAACATTTGTGTAATATTTCTATTGGAATATTCGTCTCAAATGTAAATATAAGTAATAAATTACAAGGTAAAAAAGTTCACTGGGAAAGGAACTTAGTTGATACGTGATCAAATCTTTGGACTTCACGTGACCAACCAAACTCAGAACTTTTTGACCTCATAATTCATTTCTTAAATGTACTTTTTATCTAGTATATTACAATACATTCCTATTTCTAACACGTCAGTCAATCAAAACAATTTAAGCTGCATTCTTTAGAATGACTTTATGTCGTAAAAAGTGTGCTTTTATGATAATTCTGCATTCAACTTCACATTATCTTCGACTAAGCTTAAACTTTTATCAGAAAAAATAATGTGACATAAGATAAACTTTTTAAATGAATTAATGATGGTGATAATCAAGTTATTATACTTAAAAATGATTATGAAGAGTTGTTCAAAAGGAAATTAAAAACGTTCAATTCATCATTGAAAATATTTTAACACGTAAGTAATTTTTTTTATGTTTTATACAAGCAACCATAATTAAATTCATGTATAACATATATGTTAGATAATATATATTATTACAGTATTTTACCTACTTTATTGCTTCTAATGTTTTGTTCATAGCTGTACCAGTAGTATCGTGTATTAGACGTGATCTAATCAGGTAAAAATATATTGTACATGAGTTCCACGTTTTACATTTTGTTGAAGAGTTCAACCATATAATATTTGTTCATCAAATCTGTGTTTTCTTTCAAAGAAATAAGTCCATTGTCCCATTTTGCATTCATTAAGTTTTGTTGAAACACAAAGCTTGAAACTTTCAAAGGATTATTTTTTTGGAGTTTTATCAATATTAGTGAATTAATAATGTGTTCTATCATTGAATATGAAAGTTTCAATAAAGAATACATATCCCTCACCCAGAAGCTAGCTATATTGACGTTTTCATTTATTTGAACATCCGAGTCACTTGACACATGCTTGATATATGAAATGTTTTCGTGCAGAAATGTTCACTTTATTGTTCTTAATTAGATAAAGAAAAATATTTTGAAGTCGCTTAATCATCCTTGTCTGTGATAACGGGGAGCTCCTTATCAAGGGATACATAATTTTCTTCTTTAAAGAAAAATCATGTACTTTGATCTATCCTAGTACACAGCAGTTAATTAGTATGAAATGAAATTGGTATTAATCTGTCATATCTTGTTATGATATGACATGTCAATATTAGAAATGGAGAAATAAAACAAGTATAAAGAACAAGAAATGAAAGACTGAGTCTAAGATATATTTGCTTTCAAGCTATCATCCAGAAGATACACCGTTGTGTACATTTGTAAAATATTCTGAATTCTTCATGCTGGAGATTAACACGTCTATTAGATATTCGTTCCAGAGAATGTTCAACCTTGATGTTTTTGTTTGTGTTTTTCTGGGAGTCCTTAGAATATCCTCAAATTCCATATCACATGAAGGACAACTGACAAGAAATTTTTCTTTTGACAATACTCTTCCATTTCATTCGTCGCACTCTATAAAGTATTTTGAAAACATTCGTCGAGCAGACTGTGCTTTGCGATGCATCCAGCTGAAATCAGCATGTGCTGGAATCCTGTACAACAACGTTATTCTATCATGTAAACTCATGAAGTGTTATTTGAATGAAAAAATGATAAATGGGACAGGTTTTGATGTTGGATGGGAATTCTGGTTCCAAAATAATAGTATGTTATTTTTTTGTTTGTCTCCATTTCTTCAAATTTGTAACAATTACCCAAAGATTACATGTTATGAAAAAAGAATATTAGAAAAGTTTTTTTTTTTTTTCTATTGTCACCAAGCAACAATTTACTAAAAGATAAATCAAGTAAAACATTATGTAATAATTTATTTGGACCCCAAGATTCATCAATTTTATATCAGGAATGCTTTCTGTTGCTAGAATAACTGCTGGTATTACATGTAAGAAGTAACTAACAGGATTTTTTTCCGAATTTGTGATAGAGCTTACCAACCATTGTTGTTAAAATTCCCTATTATGTTAAACTGTGAAATAAAATTCATTTCTAACAATGAAAAAATCCAGAACAATGCGTATATGAAATATTTAAATGGTGAGTGAGTTAAACTATGTGATTTAAAGTGAAAAAAATACCTACCTATTACAAAAGTTCCCATTGAGAGAAAAAGCATGACAAAAGTAAAATCTCTTTATAACAAGACTTCAAAGCATCTTAATAAAACTCATTATTATCGTTAAATAAACGATTGTTATTACTGTAAAAGAAGATGGGTTTATTTTTCATTGTAAAATATCGATTGCGTCTTCAATCTTTATGTAATAAATAACTAAGTACACAGAAATCGACATAGCTTAGGAATGTCGTTTCTTATAATGGTTAGTAAACACTGTATCTGAAAAAAAAAGTAGAAATTTCCAAAATAAAGATAACATGTTTATATCTGTATGTAAAATGATCATTAGGTTTTCCTTACAGTTGTTGCGCACTTGCTGCCATATTTCATTGTTTTTAGTGAAAAATAGCTCTATCAAAACATCAAAATCGGAAGCTTTCGTTCAATTTTGCATTATTATTATGTGGATATAAGGAAGTTATTTAGATTTAATTGGCTAAGAAAAAACTCATCCCAGCTTGATAACTAAATTATAAATCTTCATAAATAAAATCGTGCAAACACATACACAAAATTTCGGCGCCGCTCTCAACTCACTTCTGATTAAAAAAAAGTCCCAGAATCCGATATCTTCCTGTCCCCAAAGAGAATATGAAGCCAAGCAGTAGAAACTGTGACGTTTAGGGTTTTTATGTATTCTCTTTCGAGATATGGAATCCTGAGAGGGTATCATAGGAGTGAAATACGATATTTTTTTCTCATAGAGATATTTTCTGTCATGCGATAGCTAGACCAATCTCACTATGTGTTTATAAAATTATTGTGATGAGGTATAGTTTATAGTTAAAATGTTGTAATTGAAAGTAGGATTTTCGTTCATCAACTGCAGCTTCTGTTTTAATGTCAGTGTCAGAAAAAAAATGAAATGTCACTCAGCATAACATATTTTCCCATCAATCATGCTGTTTGCTATAAGAAAACTTAATATCAACAATATCAAAACGAAATACAAAAACTAAAATAAGCAGCTGAAGAGGTCCAAGGAATGTCGGCCTTATTGGTAAGAAATAAATATATTAAAGGCTATATTAATATTTCTTTGTGAAAATAATCTCTGGCGTATAAATAACGTATAACAATCTGGCAGAAATAAAGAGTCGTCAGAACTTGACGATCAATGGTATACCTTAACCAGCTGCTATATATAACTCGGATGTTCTTTAATTTCCTTTTCACGAATGAAATGTTTGATATATCACAGTTATTATACAGTTCTAATTTGGAATAAATACACACAGATATGTAATAAGAATATTTTTTTCAACATACGGTATTTGCACATTCTTAATTTTCTTTTTCGGTTTGTTTTTCAGTGTGTCCTACCGGCTGGGTTCCTTTTAATAGCCATTGTTATTTCCTGAGCAAAACTGAGGCTAACTGGATCAATGCCAAAGTAAACTTTTTGTGCATTAATTGATAATTAATTTATAATTAATTAATTGATAATTATTTATTTTTGTTAATAAGTTAGGTATTTTTTATTACTTAAATGAGAGCACATAAGTGAGTCAAGCTGATCAAGGTACACTATAGATCTCAAGTTCTGTCAAGTCTTTATTTCTTCGAAATTATTATCTGGTAATTATACGCCGTAGAATAATTTCTATGGTATACTATAGTATAAAAAAAACTATAGACGTTTATGACTTAATAACAACTTAATTACGACATCGGCTTTCCATTGTCAAAATCCCTCAATTACGTATCAATATTCTACTATCACCTGCATTTCGTGTTACATGTATGTCTCCTAGTTGATTCAGTGCGCAAGAGCACTCAAATTTTCAACCATGTGTAATGAAAAATTAGCTGAGGGTACAGGGCTGTCAACAATCTCATTTAAAGTCATCATATCGCTAATTCTATGGTCGTTTTGTAAATAGCTCGTTTGAAAATACAACCTATCGAGGGGTTGTATCTGTATATGTAACAGTCTTCTTGACATGATGCAAGATAGGATTAGATACAGGCACGATGCGATACAATCAAATACAATGCAAAAGAATACATGCACGATGCGATTCAGGCAGTAAACGCAAATCCTGATAAACGATTACTGATAGGATTATTAAATCGTACGATAATTACGTATAAATAGACAGAAATCAAAGTCTCGTTCACTTTTTTTCACTTTATATATATATATATATATATATATATATATATATATATATATATATATATATATATATATATATATATATATATATATATATATATATATATATATATATATATATATTTGAGCCAGTGTATGAGAAAAGGGGTCTTATGACATAACGTCATAATGCACAGAAAACGTCATAAACGTCAGAATATTGCGCGACGTCTGCATTTTCAAAGACGCTCCATTTCAACGTGGAAATAGATTACCTACGCTATTGAACGTTATCAGTTGACCATAGTAGTCACCACCATCATGTGATCATGGATGAGGTCAATTCTGAATTTCAGGTATTTATTTAAGATAATTTTACACATGTATGTACAATTTAGTCAACAATTATTAAGATCGATTATGTAACCTACCGACGCTACGTACAGCTATAAAGACCGGCATGGAATAAGATATTGTATAGCTGCTATAGATAACAGGTATTACAAGTTTTATGAAACATCAATATATTAATTTAATACCAAGGAAATAAATATAAGATTAAATCCGAAATGAACTGCAAAAAATGAATCAACATGAGCATGTGAGTCTTATTTTCTCGGTCAGACAGGGGCGTAGCTTCCATTGTGGCAATAAGGTAACTGCCATCACCCCCTCCCATAATTAACAATACATTGCAGAAAATATTTTGTAATATTATCAGCAAATCTTTAATGTACGTTCACATCATCAAGATTGGGCTCTACCTCCTTTACCGAAAAACTCCAGGCAGGTAGTGATGGGAAAATATTAAAAATCGATGAATGTTTGACAATTATAGTTTTGACGAAATAAAAACTAAGTTTGATAAAATGTGTATTCATCTGAAAATGCGTTACAGTTTTAGTAAACATATTGATTAACTTTTTAACATCACCAGAAATCCGAGGTCGGTGAGCTTTTAAATACTTTCATATATAATGTATAGTATCATATCCACGCTATGAAATTGGTAAAGTTGACGAAAATTCTGTGCAGGACAAGTATGATATTTGCATTTTAAAACCCCTAAATCCATTTTCTGGGGGGGGGGGGGGGGGGTCAGTCCACTAAACCTCTACCAGGGCTCTGTTTAACTTTTGGACCTACTGGGGGCTTGAAGCGGCCCATAACCCCGGACCCTATGGTTTGACTCTATAGAATGTATTTAAAGTCAAGCTACGCCCCTGTCAGAATAATGCAGCTATGATGCGTTAAAGTAATTTCTCACATCACTTGTAAAACTGCATTGTTCGGTAATAAACTGAGAAAACAATACACACGCGCACACTGCAATGTGCGCGTGTGTATTGTTTTATAAGTTTATTACCGAACAATGCAGTTTTACAAGTGATGTGAGAAATCACTACAAGGAATTTACTTATAAATAACTTTTAGTCCATATCCACGTTATTATAAAAAGAAGAAAAACAAGTCACCGGCACA
Source organism: Saccostrea echinata (assembly GCF_033153115.1). Taxonomy (NCBI): domain Eukaryota; kingdom Metazoa; phylum Mollusca; class Bivalvia; order Ostreida; family Ostreidae; genus Saccostrea; species Saccostrea echinata. Next base: position 834,696 of record NW_026889767.1, read on the forward strand.
ATAAATGTTCACATATATGGTAACTAGTCGGACGAGTGTTTGGATTTCTTACAGAACTACAACTTTCAGATTAGATGTTATATATTAAGATTTTAACACACAATTACGTTTTGTACAATATTTTCAATTTTACGTTTACAAATTGCTTTAAATTAATCCTTGTACTTTCTTTAAATAGTTACATGTACATTAATGAATAAAAACGTCCAATAGATATTTTAAATTTCCCTCTGTTTTCGCGGTGCTTAGCATCAGAGTTGTCATAACTCTCAGAATATTGACGGACAGACTAGATAAAGTCTACAAAAAATCAAATAAATAAAAATAATAATGAAGATAAATAAATAAAATTAGAGAAAGAGAGTATATACGAATTAAAAAGTAAATCATATTCTTTTCTCCAGTTTTAAATAGTTGAACACAAATCAAGATTAAAAGAATAGAAATTAAAAAAAAAAAATTATAATAATAAGAAAACCATACATTTTTTGCAAAATTCTACTATTTAAAATCAAAGTGGATCTTTCAAATTTAATTCTATGTCATTTATATAGGACTAATACATTTAATAATTATAAATGAACATGAAGTACATTTAGGGGATAGATTCGTTAAATAAATCAAGTAATTTATTATATTTCGTCGATTTCAAAGATTTAATAGTGTTTTAATTTTTAGGAACTAGATGATCTTTTCAATACACACTTTGGGTTGGAATCAGCTGCCAATTCACACTCAGATTTTGAGGAAGATCGTTCAACAAGCGATCAGGACGATACACCCTCTGATCCGAATAGATTAGACCGAATACGCAATTTTGTTCTCTCTCAATCAGGAAATGAATTGTCTGACTGTGAGAGTGAAAATGAAAATGACACCCCTTCAGAACTGAATGACATTAAACAAAATTGTAAATGTGGTCAGCGTTGCTTTTCAAAGTTTGAGAATTCCGTAATTCTTGACCATGTATTTAATGTTAGAGAAATGGAAAAAGATGTAAAAGATTTATACATCATGGGTTCTATTAGCATTGCCGGGTCATCTGTCACTCGAAAAGGATCAAGAGTCCGGAACTCGTACCACTACAGTTTTAGAAATGTGAAAATTTGTAGATCGACTTTCCAGTGTTTATTTGATGTCGGGAAAAAGTCTCTCTCTAATCTCTTGAAACATTATTCAGCAAATGGGGCCGTCCCTAGACGACATGGAAATCATGGAAGGAAGCCGAAGCATGCAGTCAGTTTTGACGATGTACAGAGAGTGGTAAATTTCATTTTGGGCTACGCCGAGGAACACGGCCTCCCTCAGCCTGCAGCCCCTAGAGGTAGGGATGATGAGCCTCCCATTTTTCTTCCTTGTAATTCGACGAAGAAAGCTATTCATGGCCAGTACAAGTCGGCGTAGCCCAAAATGATTGCGTACTTTGCATGGCGAGTGATTACTGGTTTGCATCATCAAATTACTTACCTGATGCAGGTAGTTGGTCATACACGATGTCTGATTGACGCAGGTTTTGCAAGGGCAAAAAAGCTGTTCCGTCGCACAGACTGTGATAGTATGAGTGAACTTCAGAGAGTTTTTGATCATTCTTCAACAACAAACAAAGGTATTCTCTACGACAACGGAAGAGAGTCTACATGGAAATGCTACGGTTGGAAAGAGTTTTTGGGCCGTTTTTTCAACTCATTACCTGGTATTTCAAAATACCACTCTTTCCGATTTCATGTGGACTTTCCAGGATTTGTATTTGTAAAAGAAAATAGTGATTCGGCCGAGAAAAAAATCAAAATATCAAAACCAGATGGACTTCAGCAGATTCCGGGAAATTTTCCTAGGGAACTTGCACCCCTCGGAATGTCTAGAGAAAGAGCTCAGTATCTTTATAAGAAGGTCAGACCGTATGTACGTCCAAGATGTCAAGATGAATTATGCCCTCCAGCCCAGACTGAAGAATAGCTTACCTAGGCTATTTATTTTCCATTAAAAATGTGACAAATGCCATATTTTGTTTATTTCACAAACAACAAATATTGATTGTTAAACATTTTTTTGAAAAATAGAATTAATGCAAAAGAAAAACAATTTTAAATAGTACTCTGTTCATTAAAACCGTAATTTCACCGGGGTTGATATATGACGTTTTTGAAGTCAAAATACAGGATTATGACGTTTTAGCCATTTTTGCACTCTTTTGTAACCATAAAATGAAGCACTTATCATTAAGATATACTATTAAAACTTATATATTCTGATTCCTTGCGTTTTATTCTACAAGAATCAGCAAAAATCTGATTTTGTGATTTTTATGTCATAAGACCCCTTTTCTCATACACTGGCTCATATATATATATATATATATATATATATATATATATATATATATAGATAGATAGATAGATAGATAGATAGATAGATAGATAGATAGATAGACATGTTCATATAGAGACATTTATATTAGGGATGTCAATTTTACTCGGACGGCTTAGTCGAATAGTCGGAGACTTTAGTTGAACGATTGTCGAGTACTTTGTGAAATTTAAATTAATTTTTCATGTCATTTTTCCTATTGGTCTTTAACAGACTGCTAGCCTGTACAATATCTAATCTACTATATCTCCACTATACAAAGAATTATTGAATCGTTAACATTTATGTAGTATAAATATATGTATCCAATGTATTTGATTTCAAATATAATATTTACTGCACATTTTTTCAATATGGTATACAGAATAACAAACGCTCGATCGCATTTATCATTTCTTTTCATGCTGCTAGTACATGTACCCCTTATTGAATTCTTACCTGATGCCATTTTAATGTGTCTTGTCAGTGATCCATGATTGTTAAACAATTAAAGCGCAACTCTTTTAAAAACAAAGACAGCTTGCCATAAATTTTAATCATGAAATTTTTTGCAAACAATCAATACAATTTTAAGATGATTGATATTAATATCAGAAAGAAACACCTTTAAAATACGCTTATAACTGTCCCTCAATTTACTTGAATTTACAAAAATGCAACTGCTGTTTAATTATTCTTCATTAATTGATAGTTGCATTATACGAGATCTTACGGAATTGTAGGTTGAAACTACATTTTGGATCTGACATCTTTTAAAGTATGCCAATGCATACTTACCGAATTTAAGAAAAAAAATCTTTTGAACAATTAACGAAGACCGGATAAGCCTTTCCCTTTTACTCACGAGAACACTGAACACTGATACGTTAATAAATGAACTTAACGGATCTAATTTTGTTACCTTGAATTTAAGATTAATATTAAGGACATACGCAACGTAGTTTGAAGTTTATTGTCTTTTTCTATGGAGTTGAAGTTTTCCAATACTCAAAGGAACTGTGTGCTCCATTTTATTGTCTATATATTGTGGTGTAAAACAAGTTTGTCAAGAACAAGGTTGCGGCCGTACCGTACCAATTGTTACAGCATTGTTTTCATACCGTTATGACTACGGATTCCTCCATTTACCTGATCAATACAATACAGTCGGCTCACATCAACAGGGGATGTTTTCTCCTGCAAGACACCAGGTCCCATCTTCGGTGTTTCCAGGAGTCAATTTTTTTTCCCCTGTTCAAGGTATCTATTTTTGAGACAAATGTAAACAATAACAATTGATGGAATAAAAATATTGTAGGATCACTGTGAAAACCATAATGCACACCTTGTTGAGATAGAAACTCTTGAAGAAAATGCTTGGATCTTAGAAACGTTCCTTTTACCTTCAAATGATGGTAAGATTTTTTTCTAATGTCTGATAATTGCATAATTATATTGTCAAACATTAACCATAAAAGGTAATATATTTTTAGCATTACCCTGTCGGTCAAAGAAGATGAATATTGATGGATTTTTCTATTTTAATTTTCTTTGATTAGAAAATGTTTTAGCGTGATCACAACAGCATTAAACAGATGCTTATTCTAAAGCATCCATACGTTGTGTCATTTTAAGTTCAATTAAAGTCTGAATCAGGCAACATGTTCATGAAACAGACACAGACTTAAGAGTTTAGCCAAATGTTTAACCACATGTGAAAAGTTAATTAAAAATTAAATTGATCTATAAATTTTCAGATAACGCTTTTGTGAAGCAGTATTGAAAATATTGAAATTTTAATTTTGGTCTGCTAGACTTCTTATTAAATATTTCAGTAAAACATGGAAATTTTAACTTAAGCTTCAGATGTTTCATGATCCCGTGGTATTAATGAAGACACAAAATGATACAGTTTTTTTTATGATTCTTAGTCGATTGTTACAATTGGTGGAATTGTTGCGATTGTTGGATTGGAGCAACGGACATCGACAACGAAGGAATTTTTACTTGGAACCGCCGGAAATATCACGTTTTCTAACTGGAACGCACATCAGCCAGATAATCTTATCTCAGCACATTGTGTCCGCTTTTGTCGAAACGGTTCTGGGATGACCAAAACTGTAATACCGATATCGCATTTGTTTGTGAAAAAGAGTGACATTCCTATCACGCTTTTGAAATTCAAATCATTGTTAACAATTACTTTTATTAAATAATGAAATCGGCTGTATCTTAAGGGATAAAATAAATGGTTTTCTTGGAACTCCTGCATTTAAATGTTGAAAGTATATTCTAAAGGATAAGGACAACGATTATTTGTTCTTTTTCATGAGCCATAGCAATTGAGAGAAATAGATTCCCCAAGCTGTCTTCTTATCTGTATATTATCAATTAAGTACATGCGATACTTCAAAGCAGATTCTCACTAAGTAATCTAGATCTCGGAATATAAGTATCCTTCCCTCTTCACAGTGACTATGTAAATCTTTAAAATCATCATAAAGACTGTACTCTGAAACCATTAATTTTCGTGGTTTTTTTTTTTTTTTTTTTTTTTTTTTTTTTTTTTTTTTTTTTCTAAGTATGAAGAGACCCATGAATTTATGTCCACCACGAAATGTGAAATGTCATATATTTAACAACTCAACAATCCTTCAACCACGAAATCAAATCCCCAAGAACCAATAGTTTTTACTCATACCACGAAAATTTGACCCCAGGAAAATATGTGAATTTACAATATGTTTGAATACTGGTTAAAGACACAAAATTATGTAATTGTCACTTACACAAGTAGAAGTCACAGTAACAGTTTATAGATAGATTCTGGATTTTGGTGAAGAATGTAAAGTGAAACACTCATACTTCATCTTTCGTTTTCAGTATGTTTTTCTCGCCCAGTGTGATGTCCTGATTATAACAAAGATTATAAGAAACATGCATTATGCCTTTGATCATTAATAAGAATATAGACTCATTATCATGTTGCACCTAAACTTCATACCTTAATTTGTTTTGGGGCTGTCTTTAGATACCCGTGCAAAGGCTAATGCAATAAATTGTAAGTCATTTTTTTCAGAGTAGGTCACTTACATTAAAATTAAGTAAGAACTCTGTAAATTTTCATCCTGAATATTAACATCGTTTTTAAATATTGGAACATTTTAAATGCAACCATTTAGTTGCTTTCATTAATATTAGCTATAATTGATATTGAGGAATAATGATAATCATGTAAACCTTCACCCCAATCAAGCAAAGTGACATTAGCGGTTTGTGCATTTATTAAATATGATGAACGTGAATATGCATTATTAATAACCCATAATAATGACAATTAATAATCATTGACGGAATGTACACTGTAGATGTTTACCTTTTCAGTGGAATTGCAAGGAATACTTTAACTTCATGACTCTTCTTCTTTATAAGGTACAAAGCAACCAAAGATAACAGTGCTTGGTTTTTATCTACTTCAATGTTAATGTCCTGGAAAGTAACCATATTAAATATGTGTTTACGGCATTTTTGTAAGAAAACGTTGGAATTAAGTTTCCTTGTATGTTTCTTCCTTAGTGTCTTCAGAAACTTTTCTTTTTCCCTATCCTACGACAGACAACTAATAAGACACTTATCTTTTGAAAACACTTTGCCATCGCACTCTTTGTACTATGTAAACTTTCTCGAAAGCATCAGTCGTTCAAAATGTGCAATGCGATGTCTTATGCTAAAATCTGCATGTGCAGGAATTTTGTACAATAAAGAGTTACTTTCGTGTAAAATCTTGAAGTGTCATCTTACTGAAAAATCTATAAAAAGGACTTCTGCTGGTGTTGGATGGGAATTTTGGCTTGTACATGGCGGTAAGTGCTTCAAAATAACATCTAAGAATAACATTTTAAAAGTAAACTAATTTTTTAACATATTTTTAACCTTCAAATAAATTTTAATACAGACAGCATTGCATGACCTACACCTTTCCTCAGAATTGCTACCTGTGATAGGAAAGCTAAATATAAACATGACAACGTCACTAAAAGGCTCAGAAGATGGGTATTAAATATCAATGTCGCTCAAATAAATCAGATTTTAAACAAAAATCTCCTCTTTTTCAGTTTGCCCTGATGGCTGGTTACCTTTTGATCACCATTGTTATTTTTTCAATAAAACCAAGAATAACTGGTTCACTGCCAAGGTAAAATGTTCTTCATCAATTATTTCATATTCTATTTTAAAATAACTGTGAATGAAAATTGTTTTGTCTTCATATCCAGATCCCAAAGGCTGTCGCAATTTCATCCATCAAATACAGTAAAACACGCTTATAGCGAACACGCTTATAATGAATTGACGTTTACAGCGAAATTATTTTTATTCCATTTGGGTTTTAAAATATATTGTAAACTTAACGGATATAACAAATTAGGTTTATATATAACGAAGCAAAATCTTCCGTCCCTGGCAATTTGTTATAAGTGTGTTTTACTGTATATGAAATGATTGATTCATAACTATTAAAGGAACAGTGTGAAAAATATGGAGCTCACCTTGTTGAGATAGAGTCACCAGAGGAAAATACATGGATCATGGAAACTTTTCTTCCTCCTTGGAATGAAGGTAATATACTTTTTTACAGAGTATTTCTAGTTAAGCAAGCTCACTTGTATGTGTACATGTACTTGTAAACTACAAGTTAGAATTAAACGTACACTTTTACATTATTTTTCTTGTTATGCAAAGTATAACCTGTACTTGTAAGTTTTTTAAATGTAAAAGTGCTTAATATTAAAAAAATTAGGAAACACATTAAATATGCATATCACCCTTTAAAATAAATATATGCATAGGCATATTTATAAGAAAAAGAATGAAAAGAGCGTTTATAATCTTGATCCGTCAAAGTCTGTTTTGAAAATCTAGATGTTGTGTATTCAACATCCAATAAAATTATATTTTTCAATTATAGACGTTTAGTTCTTTATATCAGTATTTCATTAAATCTTCAGGTTTTAGGAAAACGCACACTTTAAAAAAAAAAAAAAATGAACAGCAGTTAAAGATATATAGACTACAAGTTTTGACTTACATGTACTCGGTAATCTACAGGTAAGTGGATACCTGTAGAAGTTCGTCATTAGCAAAAATGATGACGTAATGCACAGACTTCCGGGGGGGGGGGGGGGTCCTGCTATACCTACTCGTACACGTTGGTTTGCTAAACCTCTCTATTTATTTTCAAAAGTGTATATTACTGTATAGTTCATAGAATTGGGACATAAACAAAGATTATGGTGATTGATGTACAGTAAAACTTGATTGATAGTAGTTCCATTGAAATTTGCCTGATTAAACATATTTTAACACTTGAGCTTTAATGAAATGGACTTAAAATCAGCACTGTAGAGACAAAAACAATATACATATAAGACAAATTCTAATATATCCATTATTGGCGCATTTTCCTGTTATACCATACCTATTAACCTATTACAATTTGATGGTAGGCGTAAAGGAACATTTGGGATGTTTATTTATATGCTTTTATAAGAAGCATGTTTTCGTTTTTCATCAAACTGATCAATTCAAAGTTCAACATGAATGTTAATGATATATTTATGTGATCTATACGGCTAAAAAAGGGCAAATCTTTAAGTCATCTTGAACACGTTTTCTGAGTTATTTTATTCAGATTCATTGACCCAATGTCATCCAAACCTGCCACAGAATATCCAAGGATAAGATAAAATGTTGGATCATGTTAACGTTGCTTCACACAAGAGGATGATTAATATAAGAGTAACAAGAGACCCATGGGCCAAATCGCGCACCTGAGCACATTGGCTAGAAAGAAGCAGAAATCAGTTCATTATTGAATAAGGAAGAAGGGACTTAAATTTACACTCTCAGAATGCTTCCATATGATTTACCTAGAGAAAGTTTCAAAAATATAAATAAATAAGAAGTAATTAATTAAAGATTGCATTGAAGTCTATGGGGACAAGCAATTTTTTTTTAAAATAAAGATTCAATAATCAGAATATCAATAAATACTGTGATGGAAAGATGCATTAGCTCTAAAACACATTAGAAATTAATAGAATGACAATTGAAAACGATTTTTTTTTTACCAAATAAGTTTTTTTAATTGATTTTTTATCAATTAAAAACAGAGGGAGTTAATTCAAGGTCATATACATGTATATGGACACATCCCACCCTTACATGCTAATAGTAATAAATGAGAATTATGTCTGTGTATGGACACATCCCACCCTTACATGCTAATAGTAATAAATGAGAATTATGTCTAAATATACTGAGTATTCAAGACCTACACATCTGTTATTTATTCAAGTTCATTGAATATGTTGCAATTAGGGATTGAATACCTTAATGTCTTTATTGCTGATTCAACATCGAACTTCTTCAGATAGTTTCTGAATGCCTGCCTTTCCTAAAGCTTTGCCTTATATACCCTTATATACCATTTGTCTAGTCGACGTCCATTCCAAGGGTTGCCAGGTCTTTCCACTGTTTGAAATTTTCGATGCGTTTTACTCAAATAATTCATAACCATTACACCTATATACTACTTTGACCTACTGTCTTGCCCCGCCCTACCGAAAAGGGGTCATGATTTGAACAAACATGAATCTACACTACCTGAGGATACTTCTGTATCATAATAATATGCCTAATAATGGCTTTGCTGTTCTTGAGAAGATTTTTAAAGCTATTTCTATATATTTATGTGGTAAACTTTGACGGACTGTTGTTGCCCCGTCCTACCCCCAGGGGTCATGATTTGAACTAACTCGAATCTACATTACCTGAGAATACTTTGTATTAATAAGACTAATAATGGCTTAGCTGTTCTGAGAAGAAGATTTTAAAGGCCTTTCCTATTTATTCCTATGATAAACTTTGAACCCCTCTTGTGGCCCCGCCCTACCCCCAGGGGTTATGATATGAACAAACTTGAATCTAGAGTATGTAATGAAGCTTTCACATGTACGTACGTTTCATCTTTTCTTGCCCAGTTGTTCTTGAGAAGAAAATTTTTAAAAGATGCAACAAAATTTTCACGATTTCTTAATTATCTCCCCTTGAAAGAAGGCGTGGCTTTTCTTGTGAACAAACTTAAATTCCCTACACCCAAGGATGCTTTGTGGGTAGTTTGGTTGAAATTGATCCAATGGTTCTTGAGAAGAAGTCGAAAATGCGAAAAGTTTACAAACGACGAACGACAGACGGACGCCGGACACTCTTTGATCAGAAAAGCTCATTTGAGCCTTCAGCTCAAGTGAGCTAAAAATAAGATATCACATTTCCAAATGCGTCTCAGCCAAACTGAAACCAAACCTAGAATGATAATTCCCCGTATAGTTTTAATGCAAATTTCATGGGTTTTTAGATGGGGCGAACCTTAAAGTTTTCCTAGAAATACTACGAAGAATATTTTGACATATTTTGAACTTAAACAATAAAGTGACAAGTTCTCAGACTGGTTAATAAGAAACTGTATAAAATGTATATTTGATTTATGCAAATGATAGCCCGAAACGGAAGTCAGTATGCAGCCATAATACTAGGCCATAATATAGATACCAATACATTTAATAAATAAAGACAATTATATGCAAACATCCTCAGGGGTAAGGTGATTAATACATGTACATGTACTTACATGTATCTGTAAATATTTCGGAAAAATAAAAAATATCCCTCCTCAAGAACTCAAAAAAGATAACTTTATATTTAGACATCTCCAAATTTTGTACGTTAAATTACTTATTAGTTCGTTTACTGTATCATCCACTTAACAGAGTAATATTACCATGTTGTAAGCTATAGAGATGCATATTTCTTAGCACTGCAAGACTTGGAATAGTATATGTATCATAACAGCACCCATTTGGTGCATCAATTACAGCTGTATTCTGATCTAGGATTCAGAATGATTGATATTAAAGTTACTCGGTTGAGTGATGCTGTTCAGGGATCACATATGTATTTGTTTATGTTTTGTAGTCGAATGCACTGATTGGTGGGACTGTTGCAATTGTTGGATTGGAGCAACAGATATCGACAGCGAGGGGATTTATACGTGGAATCGCCACTCAAATTTAACGTTTTCAAATTGGCGCAAGGGTGAGCCTAATAACAAATATAAAAAAGAACATTGTGGCCAAATTTGTCGAAATGGAGTTTGGAATGATCGACATTGTTATAACAATTATGCATTTATCTGTGAAAAGGAGTAATATTTCAACCACTTCAAGAGGGCAAGAAATTTTGAAATTAATGGGTTTTTTGTTTGTTTGTTTTGTATGTGTGTGTGTTTGTGTGCGTGTTTTAAAAATTATCACTATATACAAAGTGTTTATACCATATAAACACAAAATATATGTAAACTCTTTATCATATACATGTATATGTTCAGCAGTACAAACTGTGTGGCAACGCACTTTGAAAAAATTACGCACTTTGAAATTTTTTTTTCAAAGTGCGTTAATTTTGGGACAAAATCAACGCACTTTGAAAAAAAATTTCAAAGTGCGTTGAATTTGGGACCAAATCAACGCACTTTGAAATTTTTTTTCAAAGTGCGTTAAGAGTGTACATCATAATTTTTTACCATGTACACACTTAACGCACTTTGAAAAAAATGTGTATAAAACAAAAATTTTGGACTTAAATTTTAGTAATCGACAACATTATTATTCCCTCGCAACGGTTGAGGGGATATAGTAACGCGATTATGTGTGTTAGTGTGTGTGTTAGTTTTTCCTGTGCGAAACGGAAGTGACATAATTTGCATCGGGATCGATGTCAAATGCTACCTTGACTTATAGAAAATGCTTTTTCGGAAGTTGTAAAACTTCCAGTCGAATGAATATTTTGACTAATGTTTTATTTTATTAGTATTAAATTAATCAGTCTAGCGTATGTTCACATGAATATGATATATTAATATATATATTAGGCATGTCAAATCGGTCATGTTTTGATAATCGGTTACTCGGACGTTTTTCCGATCGAGTACCCGGGTACTCGGTAAAAATGAAAATACATACAAGTGTGTTAATTTTCTTAAGCCCGGTTAAGCTCTGTTAACCCCCAAAGTTGTTTTATCACGTTTATAAATGTATATAAACAATTGAGTCAAAGGGGAATGAGTTTTTCGTACTAAATTTACTTACGAAATAAAAACAAACGACACAATTAATACATCAAAAATTGCAAATGGTTTACAGTTTTGTTTAGGATCTATTTCATCGACACAAAAGGAGGACAATCTGTTGCGCAGGTTTGTGGTGATTAGACTAGCGAAAGGGAAGGAACGGACGTTGTTGGGATCGCTAGTCTAATATCATTTCATATGTTGGTTGTTTCCCCCGTATACACTAAACTTACTACGCAAACTGTCTTTCAACATTTTTTTTAAACTCTAGTTGTTTCTAAATATTTCTTCCATTTTGAAGTGAGTAGCGGCATTTCTAATGCATATCCGATTTCGCTACCGTATATCAATTAATAATTTAAAAACGATTTGAAGATTATAGACCATACTTTAACTATGTTCACTGAAAACAATCATTGAAGCCATTCAGAAATTAAGGACCACAATAGGTGAGAACAGCTGTGTACCAGGTGATTGATCACTAATTACTGTATATACACAGCCACCAGGCCCGTAGGAAGCAATTTCAGTTTTTTTTTTGTTTTTTTTTTTTGGGGGGGGGGGCGGGGGGGCACAGCCAAACATTTTTCAATTGACAGTTGAGGGGGCACTACCAAAAAATTCCTGACAAGCAAAAAAAGAAAAAAAAAAGGAAAGGTCATCAGACGTTTTTATTGAGGGAGCACACGCAATATAATATCTATGTTTACTATAGTAATCTATATATCGGCAAAATTATTGGGGGGGGGGGGGCACGACCCCCCCCCCCGGTTCCTACGCCATGGCAACAGGCGATAACGGGTGTTTTACAGGTGTAGATGACGACGCGCCAATTACCGTATGTATATTTAAGTTATTGATAAAAATATGTACTTTGAAATAAGAAAAAAATACACTTCCGTGTAACCGAGTACCATTTTTAGTATTCGATACTCGGACGTTCGATCGAATACCCGGTTAAGCGGGTACTCGTTGACATTCCTAATATATATATATATATAGAGAGAGAGAGAGAGAGAGAGAGAGAGAGAGAGAATTTTCATGGTAGAGAAAAATCATAATTGCTCCTTTTTCCCTTTAAGTCACATCCATCGAACCTCTTACAGACTGGATTAAAATAAAAAGTAACGAAATTATGCTATTAAACAATCATTTCAAACAGTCCCATTTCCCTTTTATAAAATTTACGAGAACTGTTGGGAAGAAATCAACCCCTAAAAATCTTTAAAACGTCTGTATCTCAGATTCTGAAGTGACATCATCACTGAAAAAGTATTAAATCAGGTTCAAATAATTATTTATTGTACCTAAAATTTGCAAGAATGTTGACCGAGCCGTGCACATTTTTTTTTCAAAGTGCGTTAATATGGTCGATATTAACGCACTTATTCGATATTGAAAAAAAAATTAAATTTTCCAAAGTGCGTTAACGTGGTCCCAAAATTAACGCACTTTGAAAAATTTTTTCAAAGTGCGTAATTTTTCAAAGTGCGTTGTAACAAAGCTGATAGATCTAATGACCGGTTTATGTGAAAGTAGTACCCATTATATCATCTTTCATGTACCTCCCTCAGAGGAAGCGTCTGCATGGAGTGGGATGATTGGGCATGGATCCTGTATACAACAAAAATTTCCCACATAGTACGTGTATGTACATATTGTACTTCTCCATTGCATTTTATTTTATTAACAATGAAACTTTATCCTACAATTTTGTTTAAGATTGGAACCTTAACATTTCTTAATTGCATACCAATGTAGCAAAATTTGAAAATAATTTGTGAATATACAAGTGATATTCCCTTGCAATATAAGAAACTTGCATGTTAGAATAAGAGAAAATAAAATATAACAATTTGAAATTCATAATAAAAATACTTTGATTTACTATTCAAGAACCTTTATTTATTGCAGTAAATTGATACGATAGAAAATTATTATGATAGTTAACTATAGTTGATTATAACTATAGTCAATATGTCTTTGAAAACCATCCAAGTTCTAATATATTATACTTATTGTAAATTTTGTGATAGTAGGAATTATTAGCAATTAATTGTCAATAACAACTGTAATACGGATGATACATTTGCCTTGGTGAGAGCAGAAAGTTTTGCTTATAGTTCCGGACCATCATCAACAATATCTATAAATTGGTCCGGACATTATGATATTTCCCATATGAACGTAAATATTACATTTGGTCATCAATACATTTGATTTAACATTAAAATTCTAAATTGATGTTCAATTATGAGATAATGGACATGGACACAGGACAATGTAGGACAATGTATATATATGTAGATGAATGTTCACGTATCATCAGTGCGTCTATCTATCAATCAATCTATATTGATCTGTGATAAAAAAATTTCTTATTGAGACTCTTTAAATCCTTCCTGATAGTTACTAATTGAAGGTACACTACAAACGTACCTTTTCCACGGGGTCATAATTCCGCAGAGTCTGTAAATAGAAAATTACGCAGATTTCTTTGATAGCCATTATATGTCTTAAATGAAAAACGTACAATGTACGTCTACGGTAGTTAAAATATAATTTATATACGGAATATGCCACTTTTCTGTTTGATTCCATTTTGTAGAGGGGAGTGTACAATCATGTAATACTGTCTACTGTATTTGTTTTTGTTGTTTAACACCCCTTCGAAATTTTTCACTCAAATTGGGATGCCACCACTAACCGGTGGAGGGCTGCAAATTCAGACCTGTGCTCGGCACTTAAGGCCTTTGAGCAATGGGGGGGGGGGATCTTTTTCGTACCGGCAGCTACTGCGACAAGGGTTTAAACAGTCCCATCCGAAGTGCAGTGGATTCGAACCAGCGACGTAATGATCAACTCCTTAAACCGCGACTCCAGAGCAAATGCTCTAACTAATGCGCCATTTACTATTTTAATATCATCAAACTGAATGACACTAATTATATATAAGCACTCTGGAGACTTCGCAATCTGTTCTGTATAGAGAAGGACCTTTATGAATTGCCTTTTTAGTGTAACAGGTAAACTAATTAGTGGATATCAAAGTTTGTTCAAATGATGGTCACTTGCAGTATAGGATGGGGTCTCAACTGGGTTCAAGCTTAATGATCTCTCACAATGGATGTGATATCAAAAAGTAGAAAAGATTTTCATAGATATTGTACATAATTAAGTAAATCATTTTTAAAAAGATGGTCATTATATTTTTAACAACCCTGTCGCAAGGGCTATTGAGTATGAATTTCATGACCCTGGTTAGAAGACATATTGTTAAATCTGATATCTGTTTTCCTAAAGGATTGGTGATCAGAAATATTCATCAGCATTACGCTTCAATATGATAAAAAAAACAATTCTTAATTCTAATGTGGCACATTGTGTGTGTACCGAAAAATACAAAAAAATCTCTTTTCAAATTGCTTGTGGTTGGCTTCGTTATGTATATAGTTTCAGCATCTGTTTCCAAACAGGTGGTATAAAAAAGATTGCTATACATCATGTTTGCACATCTTTTAATGTACAAGTATTTGAATATATAGCATTACTTCATTCACTTTACATTTGAACAAACTTTTATAATTTGGCTTCCTGAACTACATGCAATTTTTTGAGGACACTGTGTCCATATAGAAAGAAGTTCAAAGGACAGCATCTCAACACGTAATATGTAGATGTATTACGAACAGCATAGTTCAGGTCTTTTCTGCGTGAGTCTCAGTTGCAAGTTTTAACTTCAAAAAAATTATATTAGAATTCCTTTGTCAAACATTCAGTTTAGTTTTCGAAATAATG
This sequence comes from Saccostrea echinata, assembly GCF_033153115.1. Taxonomy (NCBI): domain Eukaryota; kingdom Metazoa; phylum Mollusca; class Bivalvia; order Ostreida; family Ostreidae; genus Saccostrea; species Saccostrea echinata. The sequence continues at coordinate 850,024 of NW_026889767.1, forward strand.
TCTCTATCCATGTCTAATTCCTCGGGCTCGATGTACGGATAATTATAATCCCCAATGAAATCATCTTCACCATCGTCAAATATATCATCAGTGACGTAATCCGTCTGAGATTTATCATCATAGGCATCGTAATCCCAGTCATCATCCACTCGACGAATATTTTGATAACTTAAGAATTCCTTTTCTTTCAAGTCGACAACCTTGTCTTCTTCATAAAAATCTTCAAACTGTTCATAGCCTTCTTCATACGCAGCGCCATCCTCTTGTGCATAGTCCTTGACCCCAGCTTCCGCTTTGGTCTTTAGTACCGATTCGGTTATTCCGAATTGTCTCCTCATTTCCCTCATTTGCTCACTCGGACGCCTCTTTTGTAACTGTATTTCACGTTCTTGACGAAGTTTCTCTGCATCCGCCCGGCGCTTTAACATTTCTTTCTCATCTTCACTAGAATCTCTTCAAAAGGAAAGAATAATAACGCTGTATATAACATATTAAATTATTGTTTTGTATCATGAATTTAATAAAATGCAATTAGAGAAATATATTTTTTTAGCGCAACATTGAATCGTTAGAGTTGATCGTTAGAGTCAGGCCATCTTTAGAAAATTGTAAGTTTGCCACTATTGACATTCTTTTTAATCCTATATATATATATATATATATATATATATATATATATATATATATATATATATATATATATATATATATATATATATATATATATATATATATATATATATATATATAATAAAAATAATAACAACAATAATGAAAATGATAATATATATTGATCCGTCCACGAATTACCTTTCCTCGCTGATATCAGAGTGATCGCCATAGTCAACAGGATTCATACAAACAGTACACATGTTGTTTAGATCCGTGAAACAGTCAAGACAATATACGGCTGAAAATATACACCAATTATAATTAAATAAATTTTTAAACAAAAAAAAAATACAAACAAAAAAAAATGTCTTATTAGTGTTTTGCTACTATAGCTAAGACATTTTTAAAGTGCAGAAAGTGCAATGTTTTGAAACTTTTAACGAAACTTATTACATGTGTAATAAAAAAATATTTAAAATTTATAAGGACTAATTAACTCAGTATCTGAGAAAGTTGATTTGAAATGGCATTTTGACTGATTAAATCTACAATAAAACTTTACACAATTTTAGTAAAAGATTGGGTTTTCTGGCTTGGGAGAAGAGAAATTTGTAGAATAAGAACTATATTTCGATATAGCACTTTTATAATCGTTAAAACTAAATTCAAATTTCTATTTCCATCCTCTTTATACATATACCACTTTTTATTTCTACTAAAGAAAAATCACTAAATTAAATGATAAATTAAATGATAAACATGCCTGTGCAGTCTTTGTTTTGACAATGGTAGAAATTCACGTTATCATCAAATCGACCCTCATTTCCACACGATAAACAATGCTTCCTTTTGAATCCAAGAAAACTGAAAAACCTCCTACAGAGTGGAAATCTACAATACAATTTTTTATCTATTTTTAATATTTTTTTTTTTTTTGGAGAAATTTTGAACTCCCTACTCCAGAGTCCTCATTTACTATACAATTGATAAGTTGCGCTCCATTGTTGTCCGATTTATTTTATTCAAATTTATCTTTTTTTCATTAATAGATCCGCTTGATAATCTTTTATCTATTTATTTATTTGTGAAAGCTATTTTCTAATGATGCCACTTTATAATTCACATTTCTTGCTAAATTGCACGCACTTGAACGTTTCATTTAACACTGATTTTTAATATGATCTGATGAATTATTTCATATTTGAAATCCAAAATAAAATCTTACTGCGCCATTAATCTACTTCTTATACTAATCTTTTCCTCCTCTTTCAAAACCCCGGCTTTCCTTCTCAGCTGCCGCCTCGCAAATTTTAGGAATCCACCTCTGGTTTTTAGTATATGGTTATAGAGCCAAACTGCTCGCGCTCTTTCCCTCCTAGGATAGTAACACGCACCAATCACGTGACGTAACCTCAAGCCGTAAGCTTGAAAGATGGTCATGAATAGGCATAAGAGATAAATATACCCTGAAAATATCAATTCAGTGATTAAGCGCATAGAAAAAAAGCAATCAAAAAAGGATATTTCAAACCGATTGCTACAAATTTGTATAGATCTTTTATTTGAAATACCTTAAAATTTATTAACAATGTTTACTTTCAAGATTTCTAAATAAAACTGAAAAATATGCTTGAAACAAGGGTCCAAAAAAAGTACCTATTTGTTTGTAAATTCGAAAGTTTGGTGTGCTGGGGGTAGGGATGCAACCAGCCGGTTTCAAGCTCCCGCCCTCCATTGCCAGAGGGTCGAATGACGTAAGCAATGACCTGTACATGTCTGACACGGAACCTTTTCCATGGACGTGAATTTTCAAATGCGGTGGGACTGTAGAAAAGGAATAGATTTAATGATATGAACGTCAGATACAAAAAAAAAAAAAAAAAAAAAAGTTATACTTTTGAGAGATGCTGCTGAAGTACTACATATATGAGGTATAGACGCTATCATAAAATCACTTAGTATATTGTAGCAATTTTGAGATTCTTCATAAATTCTAATCAACTTTACAATCTAGTAAAAAGAACGCACAAAAAACAAAAGAAAATGCATATTCCATTTTTTTATTCTGTGCATCTAGCGGTTATTTTCATAGCTATATTTCAACAATAATAAATAAAACAAAACAAAACAAACAAGAGGCCCATGAGCCACAACGCTCACCTGAGTAGCTTTGGCCCTGCTTTTGTTTACCAGATTTCCCCCTTGTAATACGTATTGTGGCCCCACCCTATACCCGGGGGTCATGATTTGAGCAATTTAGAATTTACACTAGCCCAGAATGCCTCCATGTAAGTTTCAGCTTTTCTGGCCCAGTGGTTCTTGAGAAGAAGATTTTTGAAGATTTTCCCAATATATTTCAACGTAAAACTTGGATTCCCCATTGTGGCCCCACCCTATCCTCGGGGGTCATGATTTGAACAATTTAGAATCTACACTACCCCAGGATGCTTCCATGTAAATTTCAGCTTTTCTGGCCCAGTGGTTCTTGAGAAGAAGATTTTTTAATGACCCCACCCTATTTTTGTCTTTTCTTGATTATCTCCCCTTGCAAGGAGGCTTGGCCCTTCAATTTAACAATTTAAACCCCCCTTTACCCAAGGATGCTTTGTACCAACTTTGGTCATAATTGGCCCAGTGGTTCTTGAGAACAAGTTTAAAATATGAAAAGTTTAAGTTTACAGACGGACGGACGGACAACTAGACAGACTGACGGACGACGAACAACAAGTGTTCAGAAAAGCTCACTTGAGCTTTCAGCTCAGGTGAGCTAAAACAAACAAAAAAAAAAAGAAAAGAAAAGAAAAAGCATGATTCATGGTGTACGGGTATGTGTAACGTCATCTCCATCAATTGCCGCTTTAAATATATAAACCTTCAAAATATTTGAAACATTTTAATTTCTGGAAACTAATGAAAAAAAATATCAACAGTACACCTAACCAATATAAAACAAAAAGACATACTAGGCGCCGCAATCTTTTTGGAAAAGAATCCTTTTAACATGTTTAGTATCCAGTAGAGTCCGTAATCACAGAGGAGATAGAAGCCCGTATGACAACCGCTAATCAGAAGAAGGAACAGGCCCTTAGCCAAGGCTTTTATTTCCCTCATAGCCATTCCAACAGATCCTATAAACAGAATATTTGTGGATAAAAAAGAATAATGTGTATAAGAAGCTGACGGGTGTAAAATTTGTTTTAGACTAGCACTTGTTCCGATTAAAAATTCACAACAAATTAAATTCCTTGTAGACTAGCACTTGTTCCGATTAAAAAATTACAACAAATTAAATGTATGACATTTAGATAGTTCAGTTTGACACAATTACTAACAAGCATCGCACTGTATTGATAGTTTGATAAGAAACAGTTACGAACAAATAAGAAATCCTTTACTTTTTACATACTAGAATATTCCATTCTGTTGCTTGCGCGTAAAATTGTGTTTAAAATGGGGTGGGGTGACAAAGGAAAAAAAGTAATGAATGAACTAATGAGTTAAAAAAAAAAAAATAATAGCCCCCCCCCCCCCCCCAGGGATGGGTATCGGCAAAATTTCGTATTGTGATATATCACGATTTTTTCCCAAAAATATCACGATAAATCGTGATATTTTTACACTCAATTTTTACTACAATTTAAAATGAATTTCCATCATATTTCTTAAAAATATGCTATAAAAACATAACTTTACTTTTTAAATTTTCATTTATTTAGTATATAGCATATTTTGATGCCGTTGTTTAACTGTTTTCAACCTTTTTTACACTTCCTATAATTGTCATTCAATACTTTGAACAAATACATGAATAATTTCCGGAATTTATAGTTATGTACCAAATACCGGTATTTTAGTCTCCGTATCACGATACGTATCACGCAGTGAGAAATCGCGATATACCGGTATACCGATAAAATCGCGCATCCCTACCCCTCCCCCCCCCCCCATTTTAATTACATGTAATAACTTAAAAGTATTGCAAGAGAAATCATCTGAATATTTATTTAGTCGTATAAAGTATTTACAGTCTTCCTATTAATTATTTATGAATTAATTAAGCAAGAAAACCCGACTCAGTACGATGCTTCCAGTGCTTACTTGTTTTTACGTATTTTTTCTCTTCCTTCCAAGTGAGCGGAAATATTCCTTCCTTTCCTAGCTCTATTCGCCGTTCCTCCACGTCTCGTAATTTAAACGTTATGTAGATGTTATCAAACTTGTCGTTTGTCTGAAATTTCTTCTTATAAATCAGAGCCCTGAAAAAAGAATAATGCCACCAGGTACAGAATAAGTTAAGGAATCAGCATCAGATTCCCCAAATCGCATCCTCTTGCGACTTTCGAAGTCGTTTTTCCGCTGGTCGGAAAGGTCGGGAAAGATGCGATTGCAGATTCCCCCTGATAAAAAGCTGCAATAATCAGAGCTCCAGATAAGGTAAGTATTTGCAGAAATACGCATTGAATTTTACAAAATACGCATTGAAAATTAAAACTGGGCGTACGGTCGTAAATAAGTATCACACTACGAAAATGCTGCGTACGACGGATTGAATAATACAAGTACGACTTAGCTTATGATATGAATTTAGGTTAGCTCAGTGTTTGATTTTTTTTCCAAACTAAATAATAATAAAAAAGCGTTTCAATAACTAGGACTATTCTAAGTTATGGCGCCGACGATTTCCAGTTCGGGAGAAAGAATTCAATGATTTAGATTAAAATCAATTTCTTTATATAGAAAGACTACGCACTAGGCATAGTTACTTTTAAGCACACAGAGGCTTGTGTCGTCTATGTAAAACGATATTGTAACAATTGTATTTATAAGTAATAGAAAACAATCTTAGAAAACAATGGATAATTGGAGAAAAAATGAGTCCTAGCCGGAGAGAAAAGTTTATACTGCAATGTTATCAAAGAGTACACTATGTGTACAAAAGCAGTGAAGACCATATTAAAAGCATATCGAAAAACAAAACGAGCTTTGTTTAAATTCAAGACCTATTAAATAAAGTGCTGTAGAGAGAGACATTACGCATAATATGTATTTGAATATAATGATTAAGAGTTCTCTTAGATTCTCGAGAGGTCTCTATGGTTCTCTGTTTAGTAGGACGGTTAGTATAAAAGGTTTGCATATAACGTTTTTTATGATGGCTTCATTGACAATTTCTGATTTCTCTCGTTATTTTTTTTTTTTTATCTTGGTTTACTCTCGACTTGCTACGATATCATCTTAAATGGAGAAAAAAAAATATGTGTCTATGGTTGCTTTACCTACTGTATGATCTTCCTTGTCAAAAAAAGTTTCTCAGGTTTAGCAAAAATCTTGTTAGTATTTTTTAAAATTTTATTTAAATAAATCCAGGAACTGTTGTGGTGTTTTCTTTCCTCTTTTAAAAAACCTTTATTTCCATAATAAGCTCAGAATTACAATATATATCAGAACATTAATATAGATATATTAACAAAATACTCTTAAATCATTTTGCTGAATATAAAAATCTGCATTGATTTGAAAATCAGGGAATAAATACACTTTGGGCTAAAATATTATCTGGAACTCTGAATAATTCTAGAATTGACCCTTTCCAAATAAAGCAGTCATGTTAAATAATTTATTTGATAGAATATAATATCTCCAAAAGACAAATACTCTTCCGCAATATGTGCATCGGGAACCATTATCAATTACTTAATGTATTTCGTTTTGATATGACCAACCTGTCTACTCTTCCCTCTCAATAAAGAGCAGTTTTTATATCTGCGCATGCGTCATACTTTGTTCTGAAATGAACTCACTTGATTACAACAAAGATAAGAGACACCATCGTGACATTCTTGAGGAGACCGAGGACGAAGACGTAGCCAGACAGACGGTCATTGACGTCCTTGAGAATGCCCTCCTTGACCTCTGTGTAGGATTTTGATTGGGTGGCGTTGTACTCGTACGTGTAATTAAGAGTGACGTTAAAATAAAACATATTCTTAACGTCTGTAATGGCACTTTTTATGGCTGAAAATAAAAAAAAACCATTTATTTTTATTTCAACTCTTTTAAATTTAATATTATTTTTTTTTTTTTTGGGGGGGGGGGGGGGGAGGGGGGAGGGACCTTTGGCAGGGAAGTGAGAGTGACAGTGAAAGATTGCAAGAATGCGATTGTCCTCTGTTTTTGAAAATTGGAGGAAGGGGTGGCTTTTGGTGGGAAATCGAGTGACAGTGAGAGATAGCAAGAATGCGGGTACGACAATCTGAAGCTTGCAAGAGTAAACCTCTGACCCTATGGCTCTCACATTTTTCCCCAACTTTGTCCACAGGTGACAGCCCCCCCCCCCCCCTGTCCTCAAGCACCTGTGACTTTGCCGCTATAGCTTGTTTGCTTTTCATCGTCAGTGACTCGCAGGATGTAGATAAAACATTTGTTTTTATGAGATTAATGAGTTTTTTCAACATACGAAAACTCATTTTTTCCTCTTTCTCTCAAACCAATAGTAGTAGTAGTTTACATACTTACGCGTATATATAGCAGCATCTGCAAGAGCCTTAATTGCTGCAGCTATCGCACACAGCAACTCCCCAACTAATGGAAAAATATATATATAAAAAAAAAAGACAAATGATGTGATAACAGTATGTATTTGAATCTGTTCTATTAGCTTACAATGCCTATATAAATCATGGATATAGAGTATTTCAATCTTATTAAAATCAGATCCTCGATCCCCTCCTTTATTGTGTAGCGACAATAAAAAAAATAAAGGAGCGGATCAAGGATCTGATTTTAATCAGATTGAAGTGTTTAATTTTGCAAAACATATCTTGATGAAATGGATTAGAATTACGATGAAAGATGGCATGCATAGACTAGGAAAAATTCATTAGAAAATACTAGTCCAGACGACTGCTGAAGGATTAAAATCATGTACACAGCAATTCTTTTGTGTGACTTACAAGTAGTCTTAAAATGTGCAGTAGAGCGTTTGCTCAGTGATCGGAAGGTCGTGTGTTCGAATCACTTCCGCGACTGACCTAAGTCGAAAAAAAAAATAGGTAGCAACTGCTCCTTCGCCAAGCGCTCGGTACTCTGAAGTGAAAGTTTCGGGTCCTTCGAAACCGAGGCCCAGTGTCACGGTAGGCGTTAGCACGATAAGGAACCCTCTCTGCTCGATGGCCCCTAGTACCGAGTAAAGGTCTAAATTTGAAGCCCTTCACCCGTATATGGTGACGTCTCTATATGAATGAAAAAATTCTCGAACGGGACGTAAAACAACATACAATCAATCAATAAAATGTGCATTTATTTAAGGAATAACTGTCTTATTTTTTGGATTCATGATGTGATCAATCGAGTGGCTTGGGTGATAATTTGCATAAACGCCGAAGGCGTTTATGCATAAAATTATCACGCAAGCCAATCGATTGATCATCGCCATGAATCCAAAAAATCTGACAGTTATTCCTTATATTTACATGCTCCTGATTCTGCAAATTCTCGTGCTAATAGCCCCGCTTCTGTCTCTATTTGTCCCGCCCCGCACGTGATTTTTTTTTTAACCGCGCCTATCGATGAACCAGTAGATTTATGTAGAAATAAAGTACTTTAACAATTTGTACTTTTATCTCGGACAAAGACATTGGAAATGTAAATATTCAGTTTTACGTTTTTGTAAAATTCAAGATAGATTTTATTTAAAACATGCACGTAAAGAAACAGCGTTATCTTTTTATACAAATAAGGCCTCGTAAAAGAAATTAAACCTTTCGGAAGATGATGATAAAAAAAAATTAAAAAACCCAGAAAAATAGTAAAAATAAATACCACATCTATTTCAATGTTTACAGAATCAAAAGTACATTTGTACTTACTTCTTGCTATATTACAAACAACCGAAGCTGCCTCCACGATAATACATATCCAGCTAAGGAACCACCCAAGTGAATCCCTAAAATGGTATTTTATTATACATGTAATTATATCGGCAGAAAAAAATGGAGTTAAATAATTTAGAAAGACTACTATAACATACTGCTACAGTAAGAATAAGAAGGGGGAGGCAGTAAGCCTTGAATTCCCAGACAAAAAGCAGATAACTTTTTAAAATAAAAAGGGGGCACCTCCATTTGATCCCTGTACCATAGGCATGGAGAGAGAGAGAGAGAGAGAGAGAGAGAGAGAGAGAGAGAGAGAATTTGACATTGAAGAATAGCAGGTCAATATAATTCAATTTTCTGTCTGATAAATTGCTCATGTTTGTTTACCTGGCGATAAGATGACACTTTGAAGAAAATATGTTACTTGTGTAAGTGTTTATATTGATAACGATAACGTGGAGAAGGCAATACTATTGTTTATGTAAACATCAAAAATTCTGCTTATTCTGGATAGATTATTATTTTATTTCTATTTTGCATTTTTTCATATACCTAAAAATAATGTTATGTAAAATAATATCTTTGCAGATCATCATTAGAAAAGTTTCCGAACGAAAATTTCAATATCATTTTGAATATTTTGACGATATAATGTTCGGATCTTTAATGCGCTTCTGTTCTTTTTATTATTGTTTTTTTTTTCTCTCTCTTTTTTTAATATTATATATCAGTGCGTTTTGTCGCTGCATTTCGCAAGTGCTACTAGAAGAACAATTAAGGAAAAGTGGCTAAATTTGAATTTCTAATTAACAAGTAATGGGCCACGACTGGTTTTCACACATAGTAAGGTAGCCACGTGGAAATTCATACGAGTTTCATAACTTTTTTTTCGGGGGGGGGGGGGGGGGAGGGTCATAAGCGCACAAAAATTATATGAAAAGCAAAAGAAATAGAGAGAGAAAAGGAGGCTATTGCACATATTACCATCGAGGAGCCACAGCAGTAAATTATATCAGTTTTCTATAGCATAATCTGTACTCGAATAATTATAAGGGCACCCTTGTGCCATCCTTTAGGTTCTTACAAGGGGGGGGGGGGGGTACTGAACAGTATGGGTAAAATAAAAGATAAAGAGTTGAGTTTATATTCCCGAGCTGCACACTGTTATTCGGACATTTGCACTTGATTTTAAATGGACCTGACTAATATTTCTATATTTATTTAGCCATATATTTCTCTCGTGCTGAAGTCATATATTTATAGGACAAGAAGAACTCCTTGGGACACGCACCAACATTTAAGAGACCGAATAAATTTCATTGTATTATAAATCAATCAAAATACAGATATGGAATAAAATACCCCCCGTTTCTCTGTTTTCGGACATAACGTATCTCGCCTTTGGACAAGCTCGGTGTGCCCAGAGAGACGTTATGGCTGGGATTGCTGGACCGCTTGTGTTCTCCGTTCTGTTGATTGTTGCAGTGATAGCAAATCCTGAAAATTCCAAAGGACGGAAGTCATTCAAAGGGTAACATGTTTGTTTTCTCTTCTTTTTTTTTAAATTGCATTTTATTTTCTTATCTTTTAACTATTCTTGAATAAACAATAAAAATAAGGCACGGACATGAAAAAAAAAGTATTTTGTACATGTATAAATTATAAAATTTCATTCTTTTTTTCAGATATCAGGTCCTTTCCGTTCGCGCTGAAAATGAAATGCAGCTAGAATACCTGAATCTCCTGCAGGCTGGACCCGAAGTATGAATTTTTACCACAAAAAGTTTTATTACCTGCCAACATTTTCCGTATTTTTTCCCCTCTTTTTTGACTGCAAAATATCTAGGGAGGAAATGATATATTTCCTTCTCAATGGGATGTTATTAAAGAAGTTCAGTTAAGTAATGAAATAAAAATTTAATTAATACATAATTTTCCCAGATCGACTTTTTCCAAGTCCCCTCCCTGGCCCAGAAGACGGATATTCTCGTCCCTCCCAATCAACTGAGGGAGGTCAAGAAATCTCTAAGGAAGATGAAGCTGGATTTTGCGATAATTAATGAGGACATGGAAAAGTAAGAATTTTTAAAAGTTATATCGTTAATTAATCTACAAGACATTTTGCTCACATAATGTAAATATACTAATCAACAGTCATTTATATTTACTGCACGTATTTGATTTTAAAATCCGACTTCATGAGTTTGAATTCCTTTCGAAGTTAATGAATAAATTGATTTCTATAAAACTTTACTGTGAAATCCCCAGAATAAAACATTAAAAAATATATTTGTTTTGAAATACTAACTTATTTATTTTGAAATACTTGTTAACACATAAACATGTAGTTGGTCAATTACTTTTCCTTTTTCCCCTTCAAAATATAGAATTGATATTAATTTTAATAAGAAATTAAATTTTACATTTGATAATATTTTTATACTGCTTAAAATATTTCTTTTTTTACTTTGGAATATATATCTATGAACTTGAATATTAATAAATTGGTGAATCAATTTTTTAGCACCATTGAACGAGAGCGACGAGACATGGCAACACGAGCAACAGGTGACATCTGGACAACTTACCTCATGTGGGAAGACGTAAGATTATAAGATCTATTCATATAGAAACTCAATTGTGATTTGAACATGTACATGTAGATATTAAGGGCATTAAATAGCTGTTTAAACATTAACTTCAACGACTATTTCAAAATAAATAAATAAATAAATAAATAAATAAATACATAAATAAATAAATAAAAAAGAAAACAAATTACCCCGCCCCTAAATAAATAAATAAGTAAATGAAACTGATTTTTTTAAAAAGTAAAATAACAAAAAGAAAGAAAAAAGGAAAAGAAAATTCATTTTAATAGCTGTAGAAGTTGCAGCGACGGTTATATATGCCAGGATTTAAGCACGCTTGTATATTTTTTTCTCTCATTTCAATTCTGTGTTAATTTGGAATACTCTCGCATTTAGAATTATCCGTTTTAAACCAATATCTGCATTCACAGTTTGAGCTTTGGCTGCAAGAGAAGAGTACAAATTTCCCAGGAATGATGGAGTTGAAGAGCATCGGTAAATCAAATGAGGGCAGAGACATCTGGCAGGTCAAGGTTGGTACCGGTGATAAAAATTTGCAATATTTACAAAAATCGTGAAGCATTTTATATATATATAGGCTGTCCGATTGGGTATTTTTTTTAATATAATAATGTAATATCAACTTTGATAAACGAATGAACTTTTATTTACAGAATAATGATCTAATCAAAATATAAAGAAAACAAGATGTGTTTGTGAAACACTGATACCCCCGTATGGCAGCTTATGGCGAAGGTTAAAAGTTTCTCAAATGCAAGTCAAAATCCAGGCCAAAAGATAAAAAATGTTGGTATCCAAAGGAAGGTCTTGTCTCGAGGAATATACCTGTGAATTTTGAAAGCCCTAGCTGCAACTGTTCAAAAGTTATGGCAAAGGTTAAAGTTTTTTAAAAGTAAGTAAAACGTCAAGGTCAAGGTCAAAGTTGTTGGTATCCAAAGGAAAGTCTTGTCACAAGGATTACATATGTGAAGTATGAAAGTCCTAGCAGCAACCATTCAAGAATTATGGCCAAGGTTAAAGTTTTTCAAAAGTAGGTCAAACTCCTATGTCAAGGTCAAAGGGTCAAAGTGGTTGGTATCCAAAGGAAGGTGATGTCACAAGGATTTAATATGTGAAGTATGAAAGCCCTAGCATCAATCATTCAAAAGTTATGGCCAAAGTTAAAGTTTTTCAAAAGTAGGTCAAACTCCTTGGTCAAGGTCATAGTGGTTGGTATCCAAAGGAAGGGCTTGTCACAAGAATAACATATGTGAAGAATGAGAGCCCTAGCTCCAACTGTTCAAAAGTCATGGCCAAGGTTAAAGTTTTTCAAAAGTAGGTTAAACTCCAAGGTCAAGGTCAAAAAGTCAAAGTTGTTGGTATTCAAAGGAAGGCCTTGTCACAAAAAATACACATGTGAAGTTTGAAACCCTAAGCACCGACTGTTCAGAAGTTATGGCCAAGGTTATTAAAGTCTCATAAAATTTTGCAAAAGTGGGTCAAACTCCAAGGTCAAAAGGTCAAATATGATGGTACCCAAAGAAAGGTCTTGTCACAAGGAATACACATGTGAAATATAAGAGTCATAGCTCCAACCAATCAAAAGTTATGGACAAGGTTAAAGTTGACAACAGACAGACAGACAAATAGACAAACAGACAGACAGGACAAAAACATTATACCCCCGGGTTAAAAAAAATCTCATTTTTAAAATAATGTCTTTGTTTTTGGTACAAGATAAAAATACACCAGCAATCTTTGTGCCAAAATAAAATTAAAATAAACAAGATGTGTTTGTGAAACACTGATGCCCCGTATGGCAGCTTATGGCGAAGGTTAAAGTTTCTCAAATGCAAGTCAAATTCCAGGCCAAAAGATAAAAAATGTTAAATTTGAAAGCCTTAGCTGCAACTGTTTAAAAGTCATGGCAAAGGTTAAAGTTTTAAAAAGTAAGTTAAACATGAAGGTCAAGGTCAAAGTGGTTGGTATCCAAAAAAAGGTCTTGTCACAAGGATTACATATGTGAAGTATGAAAGCCCTAGCACCAACCATTCAAAAATTATGGCCAAGGTTAAAGTTTTTCAAAAGTAGGTCAAACTCCTATGTCAAGGTCAAAGGGTCAAAGTGGTTGGTATTCAAAGGAAGGTGATGTCACAAGTATTACATATGTGAAGTATGAAAGCCCTACCATCAACCATTCAGAAGTTATGACCAAAGTTAAAGTTTTTCAAAAGTAGGTCAAACTCCAAGGTCAAAGTCAGAAGGTCAAAGTGGTTGGTATCCAAAGGTAGGTCTTGTCACAGGGACTACATATGTAAAATATGAAACCCCTAGCTCTAACCGTTCAAAAGTTATGGCCAAGGTTAAAGTTTTTTCAAAAGTAGGTCAAACTCCTAGGTCAAGGTCAAATGGTCAAAGATGTTGGTATCCAGAGGAAGGTCTTGTCAAAAGGAATACACTTGTGAAGATTGAAACTCCAAGCACCAACTGTTCAAAAGTTATGGCCAAGTTTAAAGTTTTTCAAAAGTAGGTCAAACTCCAAGGTCAAGGTCAAAAGGTCAAAGTTGTTGGTATCCAAAGGAAGGCCTAGTCACAAAGAATACACATGTGAAGATTGAAACCCCAAGCATCAACTGTTCAGAAGTTATGGCCAAGGTTAAAGTCTCATAAAATTTTGCAAAAGTGGGTCAAACCCCAAGGTCAAGGTCAAAAGGTCAAATATGATGGTACCCAAAGAAAGGTCTTGTCACAAGGAATACACATGTGAAATATGAAAGTCATAGCTCCAACCAATCAAAAGTTATGGGCAAGGTTAAAGTTGACAACAGACAAACAGATAAACAGAAAAACAGACAGACAGGACAAAAACAATATACCTCCGGGATCTTTCGATCCGGGGACATAAAAAAAATAAAACTTCAGATCTTAATACGTGTTATGTTCTTGTAGGTTGCCGCAGATATTAATGCACCGAAGAAGCCGGCCATGTATATTGAATGCCTTGCGCATGCGCGGGAATGGATTACAGGATCCGCGTGCCTTGGGACTATTGATATTGTACTGTGTACAATGCTTATAATGATAAGAAGTTGTTAATATTTGATTCAGTTTATTTTTGAATGAAAAAAAGGTTGGAAAAATATTTTGTATTTCAATTTTATGTCAAAATTTTTATTAGAAATAAAGAACATAGCTAAATGATAAATTTCATTGGATACGCTATTATTTCTTTTTTTAAAAATGTATTCTACATTTCTACACAGCTGACGGCTAACTACGGCAAGTCTGGTACCCTAGGACAACAAGCCACGTTGATGCTGGATAAATTTGACTGGTACTTTATTCCAATGATGAATCCTGATGGATACAACTTTTCAAAACAAAACGTCAGTTGGTGAAAATTTATGGGAATCTAATTAAAATAATTTTATATTTCAATCACAAGGGCATTTTTTTTTTAATTTTATTCAATTTGACAATTTGATATGAAGAGTAAAAAGGAATATTATTATTGTTTATTCCATGAACAAAGTGTACGACCTACATTTGTTTTCTTAAAATATTTGATTAAGAAGATTTAGTTTCAGGAAATTAAAATGTCTATGCTCTACTGGAATTGGCTAGGCTTTATAAAATTAATTTTATTTAATATTTATTTATTCTTTGAAATTAGGTAATCCTGCTTCTCTTTGTAGCGACTCTGGCGTAAGAACAGAAGGGTAAATGTTGTCTCTTCATGCCCAGGCGTGGATCTCAACAGAAATTTTGCAGCTGACTGGGGCGGTATGTATCATCTATTCATGTTACTTTATCCTTGTCATATTTTGGTAAGAAGGAAAAATTTCAAAAATAAAACAAGAAAAATGTTTAGTTTGAATAAGTGAAATACCTTAAATGTTAAACGCTCTTCACTGACACTTAAATGATAAAAGTATTTTTTTTTAAATATCCTCATCACAAGAGGTTTCAATATTCAAGTCCCATAAGTAATTAAATACTGAAAAATGAAATCATCTTTTGAACAAGGTGCGGGTTCATCCAGTAACTGGTGTTCTGACACTTACCGGGGAGGCAGTGCGAACTCCGAGCCCGAGGCACAGGCAGTTATCAATGCTGTGGCAGAGACTGGTGACGTCAGATCCTACCTTTCTATTCACTCTTACTCTCAGCTTTTATTGGTGCCATACGCATATGACAATGTTAAAGCGCCCGACTACAACGAACTAGTAAGTATCAGCAAATTAAGGTAAAAAATAAGGACTTTGGTACTTGGCCGCCTGGCATTACTTTATTGACCATTCTCATCAAATTAATGCAACCATCATATGACATTATTCTTTTAGAAAAATGTGGGAGACATCGCCATGTTGGCCTTGCGACAAGTTAATGGGGTCAACTTTGTGGTCGGACACGGTCCTGAAATCTTGTGTAAGTCCAAAATTAATTCTATTTTTTTTTATTAGTACCATAAAGTAAAATCAGGAGGTACCTTGTTGGTAAAATCACATGATAATATGCATTTTATGAAAAAAAATCCATAAAATGTTAAATTTAACACATGCCTATTTTTCTAGATGCCGCATCCGGTGGAGCTTTCGACTACTTCAAGCTGAATGGTGTTAAGTATGCATATGTATACGAGTTACGTCCCGCTAGCGGATCCGGAACAGACGGTTTCATACTTCCGGCGTCTCAAATTGATCCTAGCATCCGGGAAACTTTTGCATCATTTTACAGCTTTGCCGACCAAATACCAGCTTGATTCAAATACTAAACATTAATGATGTATTAATTGTGGTTTATGATGTAGAAATAAATAAAGTTATTGCATGTTCACTCGGGGTCTTTTCTTCCTTTTTCTTTAAATAGAGGATTGAACGTACACTGTCTGTTTATTTGTCCATGTCTGTCCATTTGCCACAGATTACGCATATCTTATAAATTATGTTTACTACCCTAGGCCTGTCTCGAACGACATTTGCTCATTTCAACGCGGAATTCTGTTTTCTTTGTGTATATGGTTCCCTGAGCATTTATAATAAAAATTGTTCTTTAATTCAGAAAAAAATTACCCTTAGACTAATGGAAATAAAAAAAAAATATATGAGGAAAATGTGTTTTGTGCATACATATTCGTGCATGACACATACCAGCACTTCATGATAATTTTAAATAGCTGGAAAACATCTTACATGTATGATAGAGACGTATACGATTTGCATTTCCTATTCAAGGTAGACATGGTCAAAGAATTGCCAATTAAAATACATTA
Organism: Saccostrea echinata; assembly: GCF_033153115.1. Taxonomy (NCBI): domain Eukaryota; kingdom Metazoa; phylum Mollusca; class Bivalvia; order Ostreida; family Ostreidae; genus Saccostrea; species Saccostrea echinata. The sequence goes on from NW_026889767.1 coordinate 866,373, forward strand.
ATCAGTACGATGTTTGTATTATTCTAACCAGTGCTCTTTAGAGCACAGAAAACGAAAAAAAAATCAACATCAGGGCTAGACAAATAAAATTTTGCAGCACTTGCCCTCGGACAGGTTACAATCATAAAATTACTTGTCCTTCCAAAAATATATGCTTGTCCCACTTTTTTCTTAAATTACATAATATTAAAGCATTAATATTGAAATTAATTCTTGACCGAGACACTACACGAGGACCAACCTAGATCTAAAACCCCACACATAAATTTTGGGGTCTAATTTTACGGAACTTTCTTCCTCAAAATTCTTCAATAAGATCCTCCTTTAAAAAAAAAAATTAATTTTGTTTGTATTCTAGCCTCTGATTGGTTAATATCCAAAAAGGAACACAAATTATTTCTGTATAACCTGGTTTGGTATGGGGACACCCCCCCCCTCCCTGACAACCAGCTGAATCATCTGTATGCATACAATCCTCTCATTTCCAGTCCTCGGGATTCATGGAAAATTCCAGAATTATAATAAATATACCTTTAACTTCAAACAATAATTCGATCTTACCACATGTAAACAAGCTTCTAGGCCTATGTATCAGTTTTTACCTCCCCTCGCTTCCTATCACTTCCGTTACTTCCGTTACTACGGTTGTATTATTGAGCGGCAAATTTGAACTAATAAAAACCAACGAAATTTTACACCCATAGTTATTTAATGATTTTGAAATTAAATTATAAGGAATGACTCTAATTCGTGGCCAAATTATTCGAGTATAACCTGGTTTGGGTCAGTTTACGCTGTTTTATAATCCGCTTCGCGGATTATAAAGCGTAAACTGACCCAAACCAGGTTATACTCGAATAATTTGGCCAAGAATTAGAGTCATTCCTAAAATAATGTGCATTTATTTGTTGAAAAATATGAAGATAACGAACAGTGATAAATCTCAAAATACCTACACACACTACAAATCTGTGAACACTACTGCATGCCAATTGAGCTATCTACATCCTGGCTGTGTGATTGCTGGGGAACAGCAGTCAGTCACCACTAAATCGTTTGTATTCACAGTACGAATTTAATATTTTGACAATAAAAAAAGTCTAAAATCCCATTCAACTTTTTTGGCGACATCGATAGGCTAGCTACCATGTTTTACAACTTCTGTATATTTTAACAGCACGTTAATCATGGGTAAATTCTAGAGGAGTTCCGACCAAGTATTCGATGTAGTGATCAACAGCAGTGAAAACAGGTGTTTTACTGTGATTAATGATACCTTAAAAGTGATAACACAAAAGGCATTTGAGTGTATGATGTTTTTTTGTTAACTGGAAAAGCACTTGTCCGTGGGCAGGTGCCACTTATCAAATATTGGTTGTCCTGGGCGTTGGGCAATTCTATTTGTCTAGCCCTGAAACATTAAATATTGCTTTATTTGATATTTGTGATTATGATATATATTTTAAGTACTGTTAATGTACGTTCCATATTCTTCCTGAGACATTACTAGTAGTTACAGAGCGATGGGTACCACAGGCCCGTAGAACGCAGGGGGGAGGGGGCGGCTCTCCACTTTTTCTGAGTATAGTATTTTGCTATTGTAAATCTTTATGTAGATGATGGTTTTCTTGATGTAAGGTGGAGCACTGGAAACGGAATGTACAAAAAAGTAAGGAAAATGTTTAGTTTTTTTGGCTAAGAATTTTTTTCGAAAGGTCCCCCATCCACTTTTGAAAACGTTGCTACGGGCCTGTACGGGCTTTCATAGTTTTTCGTTTAAGGTTTTCTTTGGCTTATTGTCATGTCTTTTATATTGGTACAATATATATAACATGTAGTTTAAAAATATATCATCTCCACTTGCGCCAGCTTAGCTTACCCTTGCTTACATCATATGTTTTGTTTTAATTTGAGGTGTTTGCTGTCAAATAATACTTTTATCTAAGTCTGCGGTGAGTAACAAATAGCTTGCGTTAAATTTAACATGTAAAGAAAGGAATAAGCCACAATAATTATGATATATTTTAGGCATCTGCAGTTACCTTTCAATTTCTAAATTCAGAACGATATTAAGTAAATTTATAATAAATTTATAATTAAGATTCGCGACAAGCACAACGTTAAAGTTATTTATTTAAGTCATTGTAGACAAAAAGGTGGTGTAATTTGACTATTTTCGGTAAGCTTGAATGAATACAACAGTACTGATTTTTTAAACTAGAGGCCCATAGTCCACAACGCTCACTGAGTTACATGTACTTATTTTTAAAAAGATTTTTCCAGATCTACTATATATTCTTATGGATAACTTTGATCCCCTACTGTGGCCCTGCCTTTCGTGGTTTGTACAAACTTCAATCTATACTACCTTAGGATGCTGCTATATTAAAATGACTGATCATGGCCTTTCTACTCTTGACAGGAAAATTTTTAAAGATATTTTCTAAATATTCATAATATATAAAACTTTGTGGCCCTGCCCTAACCCCGGTGGTCATGATACGAAAAAAAACTGAATATAAAGGATGTGGATAATACATGTATGATTTTGATGGTGTTTGCTCAAATCATGCCCCCGGGGGGTAGGGCGGGGCCACAATGGAGGATCAAAGTTTTACATAGAAATATATAGGAAAAATCTTTAAAAATCTTCTTCTCAAGAAGAGCAAAGCCATGATAAGTCATATTTATATGGAAGCATCCTCAGGTAGTGTAGATTCAAGTTTGTTCAAATCATGACCCCCAGGGGGTAGAGTGGGGCCACAATGGAGGATCAAAGTTTTACATAGAAATATATAGGAAAAATCTTTAAAAATCTTCTTCTCAAGAACAGCAAAGCTATGATAAGTCATATTTATATGGAAGCATCCTCAGGTAGTGTAGATTCAAATTTGTTCAAATCATGACCCCCGGGGGTAGGGCGGGGCCACAATGTAGGATCAAAGTTTTACATAGAAATATATAGGAAAAATCTTTAAAAATCTTCTTCTCAAGGAGAGCAAAGCCATGATGAGTCATATTTATATGGAAGCATCCTCAGGTAGTGTAGATTCAAGTTTGTTCAAATCATGACCCCCGGTGGTAGGGCGGGGCCACGATGGAGGATCAAAGTTTTACATAGAAATATATAGGAAAAATCTTTAAAAATCTTCTTCTCAAGAAGAGCAAAGCCATGATGAGTCATATTGATATGGAAGCATCCTCAGGTAGTGTAGATTCAAGTTTGTTCAAATCATGACCCCTGGGGGTAGAGCCACAATGGGGGAACAAAAGTTTTACATAAGAACATATAGAAAAAATATTTCTTCTCAAGAACAGAAAAGCTATGTTTAGTCATATTGATATGGAAGCATCCTCAGGTAGTGTAGATTCAAGTTTGTTCAAATGATGACCCCTGGGATAGGGAGGAGCCACAATGGGGGATCAAATTTTTACAAAGGGATATATGGGAATTTTTTTTAAAAAACTTCTCAAGTACAACAAAGCCATTTGTTATAATGACATGGAAGCATCATCAGGTAGTTCAAAATTCAAGCCCCCCCCCCCCCCAGTAATCATTTCAATACTGAACTGATTTGTGCTTTTGCCTAGCCAATGTGCTCAGGTGAGCGATGTGGCCCATGGGCCTCTTGTTTTTTATTCTAACTATTTGTTTTCCAAATTAAATTCTTCATTTTTAGCTCACCTGAGCCGAAGGCTCAAGTGAGCTTTTCTGATCACTTTTTGTCCGGCGTCCGTCTGTCTGTCTGTCTGTCTGTCTGTCTGTCTGTAAACTTTTAACATTTTCGACTTCTTCTCAAGAACCACTGGGCCAATTTCAACCAAACTTGCCACAAAGTATCCTAACGTGAAGGGAATTCAAGTTTGTTCAAATGAAGGGCCACGCCCTCTTTCAAGGGGAGATAATAAAGAATTATTGAAAAATTAATAGCATCTTTTAAAAATCTTCTTCTCAAGAACCACAGGGCCAGGAAAGATGAAACTCAGGTGGAAGCATCCTCAGGTAGTGTAGATTCAAGTTTGTTCAAATCATGACCCCCGGGGGTAGGGCGGGGCCACAATGGAGGATCAAAGTTTTACATAGAAATACATAGGAAAAATCTTTAAAAATCTTCTTCTCAAGAACAGCAAAGCCATGATGAATCATATTTATATGGAAGCATCCTCAGGTAGTGTAGATTCAAGTTTTTTTCAAATCATGACCCCCGGGGGTAGGGCGGGGCCACAATGGAGGATCAAAGTTTTACATAGAAATATATAGGAAAAATCTTTAAAAATCTTCTTCTCAAGAACAGCAAAGCCATGATGAGTCATATTTATACTGAAGCATCCTCGGGTAGTGTAGATTCAAATTTGTTCTTTGTTCAAATCATGACCCCCGGGGGTAGGGCGGGGCCACAATGGAGGATCAAAGTTTTACACAGAAATATATAGGAAAAATCTTTAAAAATCTTCTTCTCAAGAACAGCAAAGCCATGATGAGTCATATTTATACTGAAGCATCCTCAGGTATTGTAGATTCAAATTTGTTCAAATCATGACCCCTGGGGGTAGAGTGGGGCCACAATGGAGGATCAAAGTTTTACATAGAAATATATAGGAAAAATCTTTAAAATTCTTCTTCTCAAGAACAGCAAACCCATGATGAGTCATATTCATATGGAAGCATCCTCAGGTACTGTAGATTCAAAATTGTCATCTCATGACCCCTGGGGGTAGGGCAGGGCCACAATGTACTATCAAAGTTTTACATAGAAATATATAGAAAAAATCTTTTAAAATCTTCTTCTCAAGAACAGCAAAGCCATGTGTCATATTTATATGGAAGCATCCTCAGGTAGTGTAGATTCAAATTTGTTCAAATCATGACCCCTGGGGGTAGAGTGGGGCCACAATGGAGGATCAAAGTTTTACATAGAAATATATAGGAAAAATCTTTAAAAATCTTCTTCTCAAGAACAGCAAACCCATGATGAGTCATATTTATATGGAAGCATCCTCAGGTACTGTAGATTCAAAATTGTCATCTCATGACCCCTGGGGGTAGGGCAGGGCCACAATGGACTATCAAAGTTTTACATAGAAATATATAGAAAAAATCTTTAAAAATCTTCTTCTCAAGAACAGCAAAGCCATGTGTCATATTTATATGGAAGCATCCTCAGGTAGTGTAGATTCAAATTTATTCAAATCATGACCCCCGGGGTAGGGCAGGGCCACAATGGAGGAAAGTTTTACATAGAAATATATAGGAAAAATTTTAAAAATCTTCTTCCCAGGAACAGCAAAGCCCTGATTGATCATATTTATGTGGAAGCATCCTCAGGTAGTGTAGATTCTTTTTTTGTTCAAATCATGACCCCTGGGGGTAGGGTGGGGCCACAAATGAGGATCAAAGTCTTAGATAGAAATATACAGGAAAGTATCTTCTTCTGAAAAACTGCAAAGCCATGATTAGTCATTTTGATATGGAAGCATCCTCAGGTAGTGTAGATTCAAGTTTATTCAAATGATGACCCCTGGGATTGGGAGAGCCACAATTGGGGATCAAATTTTTACAAAATATATGGGAAAAATTGTTTAAAATCTTCTCAAGTACAACAAAGCCATTTGTTATATTGACATGGAAGCATAATCAGGTAGTTTAGAATTCAAGCCCCCCCCCCCCCCCCCCTCATAATTTTTTCAATACTGAACTGATTTGTGTTTTTGTCTAGCCAGTGTGCTCAGGTGAGCGATGTGGCCCATGGGCCTCTTGTTTATTTCTTATTATAATTCTTACCTCTTCAAGGCGCGGATCTAGAAGGGGGTCTGAACACCCCCCCCCCCCCCCCTGAAATTTGCAGACTTAATAAATGTTAATACTAAACGAACTAAAAGTGACCTTCGACCCCCCTCAAAAACGCTGATCTGTGTTAAGTTGACGACCACCCCGTCCCCCCCCCCCCCCCAACACACACACACACACACAGGCGCGCACGAAATAGGTTTTTCATGCTTGGGAAAGGAGTTTACATTTTTTGCTTGTCAAAAAACTTCTGGGTTTGATTTTTTTGGACTTGGATGGAACACCCCCCCCCCCCCCCGGATCCGTGCCTGTTCTTGTTTATTTTTCCCAGTTTTATTTTATTTTATTTATTTTATTATGGCAATTTTGATTTCTTCGTATTTTGATTCTATCTTAAAATTTCAATTATGTTTCACCTAACATAATACTTAATTTTTTTTGGTAACAGCTATAAGCAAAATTGAAAGTTTGTTTAAGAAAGTAGAACTTCCGAGTTAAACTAAGAAATCCGAATAAATTTAAACGAAAAGGGGCGCAACGGCCTTTTATGTACAGGTACACAGAGATCTTGGCGAACAGTCTAGCTACGAAACGTAGAAACATTTCCATGGAACATTTTTTTTTTTCTTTTTAAAAACCATATGATATCATACTTGCGTGTTTTCTCTCGTTTTCAGGCCCGTAGGAAGCATTTTCATTGGATGGGGGTGGGGGTGGAGCAGTGGGCACAAAAGAAAAATTTCTTGATAAGCACCCCCCCACCCCCACCCCCCCACCCCCCCCCCACCCCCTGAAACATTCCTGTTGAGGGGGCACAACGATGAATTAGCCTTACTTCTTTTCTTATGTATTTACCGACAAAATTATTGAGGGGGCACAATCAGAAATTGCTTTTTTTTATTGATATAGTATATACTGGCACCCTCACCCCACTTGCTACCTACGGACCTGGTTCGGGGTCATAAAACTTAGATGAGCTCACTTTTGATCCCAGTCTCTCTTTTCTACATACTATTAATTCCTTTGGAAAATGTGAGACTGTGATCAAAAATGAGCCCAAGTTCTATGGCCCTGGTGCAAGATGTTTCAAATATGATAAATATGACTGCCATTTTTGATTGCCCGCTTATGGTACATGTACGCAAATATCAGGTATCTTTAAATTGATATGGTCATCACATTATTTTTTTAAAGTAGGACAGAGAATTTTTTTTTTTTTTTACTAACAAATCTCAGGTCCGAAGTAGGAGGGATCGAGAGGTTGGGCTCCCAACTTTTTTGTGTGGAGAATAATCTTTTGGAGCTGTTTTAATATATAAATTCATTTATAGGCTGTATGCCCAACCACCCCCAACCCCATCCCCCTTAATTTGCAGTATCATTAAACTCTGGCAAATTCTCGCGTTGAAAAAAAAAGTTACTGAAGAGTTAAAGATATCCTAAACATCGCCTCCCACAAAGGAAGAGTTTGGGCAGTTTAGTTTTTTTCCTTCGTCATTTTTTTTTTGAGCCCCCCCCCCCCCCCTGATAAACATTGATACGGATCTTCATCTACTGAGTGATTGTTGTTCTTTTTAATATGATATCATTGCAGGTACATTGGTTCTTAATAAACTGGGGTACTGATCACAGTAGCCTAGTGGTTGGGAGCTAGCTTCGAAGGCCATTGGAGGGTAAGAGTTCGCTTGTCCTAAGTTCCTAGTGCAGGCCGGCAAAATGTAAGACTTTTAACATACGTGTTGGTAATGACTATTCCTTCGGCAATGAAAGTCAAATTAAATATTTTTTCCGGTTGAGACCTTAAAAACCGAAGCCCCTCTAGATCCGCGCAAGCCGTGAATAAGCGGGTAATGATTCATGTCACATCGTCAAATAAAATAGAATTATTAAGAAGATAAAAAAAAATTGGAACATATAAACAAAATGTTAGAATTAGAATTAAATAACAAATTCAAATGAAAATATTAATATAAAATTGGAAGTTAGAATAAAAAAAGAAATAAAATTTAAGTAATTTATTTCAGTTGGAAAAAGAAGAAGTTAGATTAAAAAAAAAGAAAAAAAATTGGCACTGATGACCCTCCATAGTTTCTCATAATCAAAATTCGACAATCATGTAGACTTTACATTTGTAGACTTGTCAATTGTCTTTGTGTTTTATTCAGATCGCGGAAATATAAATTCCGGAAAATACAAGTTTACAACGTCAAAAATACACACATTCATAGTATAAATTCAAAGTCAACACAGTTGTATGTTCGGAACTACATGCTAGGATTTCGGAATTACATACTTACAAGTTTGGATTTACAAACTTACAAGTCTGGATTTTTGAACACGATTACCCTCCATACCCTTTATGGTTGCTTTGTGGCAAGTTTGGTTGAAATGCCCAGTGGTTCTTGAGAAGAAGATGAAAATGTGAAAAGTTTACGACGACGACAGACAACAGAAAAAAATTTGATCAGAAAAACCCACTTGAGGATTCGGGTCAGATGAGCTAATACTACAATATTTGTATCTCCAAAACGTTATGAAAACACGCTCTATTGAGGTTCAAGTATCGTGACATTCCTTCAAGCCTTGAAAATATGACTTTATGTGTGTAGTAATTTTATGCACTGTTGCAGATGGATTAAAATTCTGCATTCTACTTTCTTGTTGAATTGAAAGATGGAGCTTATGTACTGGGTGCGCTGTTCGTTGTTTATGCAATTTGGATGTTGTTTTGGTAAGTATACCTAATATCCCTATTAAATTTTATTTGGTGTTTTAGGAGTTTAGGATTTACTTTCTTTTTCAATATTTTTTTCAACGAGAACCGAATTAAAGACTGTAAGTTGGAGACTGTCATATCTAGTTTCTGCGCTCTCCTGAGTCAAAGGTTAACATGAAATTTTCTTATCGATCTGTCCGTTTTCCGTCCTCGTTGTGATGTAAACTCGTCTTTATTAGAACCAGTGGCTATAGCGCACAATAGAGGATCACACAATTTTGAATGGGAAATATAACTACCTTTAAAACAGCAACAAGGTCATGATTAGTGATTCGCTTAATCTTTGTTCTCTGTGAGTAAGTTGAGGCCACATAAAGGAATGAAAGTGTTACAAGGACATTAAAAAGAAATATAATCTCTAAAAACATTTTTAAGAAGACATGGCTTGTGAATAGTCATATTAATATGCAAGCATCTTCTGGTACGGGGATTCAAATGGCATGAATTTAATTTTGTTTCTTAATTCTTGAGGTCGCCCGCGTGGGGCAGTGGTTAGAGCGTCTGCTCTAGAGTCGCGGAGTAAGGAGTTGATCCTTACGTCGCGGGTTCGAATCCCACTGTGGGACGTGGAGATCGGTCCTTCGGATGAAACCGTATAAACCGAGGTCCCGTGTCGCAGTAGGTGCTGGCATGAAAAAGATCCCTCACTGCTCAATGGCCGTAAGTGCCGAGTATAGGACAAAATTTGCAGCTCTCCAACGGCAAGTGGTGGCGTCTCCATATGAGTGAAAAATTCTCGAGAGAGACGTTAAACAACATACAAAAATTAATTCTTGAGCTTAAGGTTATCGTGGGACTAATATTGCGAATCAAATTTTGATTACCAAAGGCAGAAAATAAAATAACAAAATAAATCCGTTTCAGTCATTTAATATTGAAGCATCTTCATGCTCTGTGGATTCAAGTTTTGACAAGACTCCCAGGGGTTGAGATGGGGCAACAATTTGGGGTCTTTTTGCATGTGAATAAAGAGAACAAAACTCAGCTATCCTGTTGCCAGGAGGAAAACTGATGAATAGTGAGAAACATAGCAAAGAATCTAACATAATGTGAAAAACAACTGGTCTTATTTGTTGTTCAGCATACCTGAGTTGATAGCTGTCCGTCTTTTCGTCTGTATATCTTTAACAGGTTTGACTTTTTCTCCAGAAGCACTGGACCTATTGCAACCAAACTTGCCAAAAAAAAAAAAAAAAAAAAAAAAAAAAAAAAAAAAAAAAACTTGGGTAAAGGGGATCCATGTTTGTTCAAATGAAGGGCCACACCTTCTTTTAAGGGTAGATGATTAAGAATTAGTGAAGTCTGGTGACATCTTTTTGAAATCTTCTTCTCAAGATCCACTCTGCCAAGAAAGTTTAAATTTCTGTGAAACCTTCATTACATAGTGTAGATTTAAATTTGTTCAAATTGTGACCCCCGGGGGAAGTGTCGGGCCACATAAGTTGATAAAATATTTACGTATGAATAGATAAGAAAAACAAATCTTAAAAAATCTTCCTCTCAAGCAAAGCAAAGCCAAGCTTTTTCATTGATTTGGAGGCATCGTAAAGTATCGTAGATTCAAGAGTGTTCAAGTCATAACCTCCGAAGGTAGTGTAGGGCCACAGTTGAGGAAGCAACTTTTACAGAGGAACATATTTTAAGAAATCTTATTTTCTAAAACAACAAAGCCATGATAAGTCATATTGACATTGCTGCATCCTCAGGTTGTGTTGACTCATTTTTTCCCTAAAACATTACCCCAGGGTTAGAATGGGCCACAATGGGTGATCAAATATTTACACTTGAATTTATATAAAAATAAAATCTGTAAAATCTTCATCTAAAAAACATGAACGATGATAGTCTTATTGATATTGAAGCATCTCTTGGTAAAGCAGATTAAAGATTGTTCAATTCATGACCCCCATCCCCCTCCGGATTAGGGTGTGTCCACAATGTGGGATTAAACTTTTACATAAAAATAAAAACAGCAACGTCATGTTTAGTCATGTTGATATGGAAGCATCCTCAGGTGGTGTAGATTCAATTTTTTTTTTTTAAATAATGACCCCCTGGAGTAGGGTGGGGCCACAATGGGATCAAACTTTTACAGAGGAATATACAGAAAAAAATCTTTAAAAATCATCTGCTCAAGAACAGCAAAGTAATGAACAGCAAGGTCAGATTGACTCAGGTGAGCGCATGTGCCTCTTGTATGAAAGATGTTCTATAAAAGTCGCAGTTTTCATATAACAACGTCATTTTAACAACGTATGACTTGCAAATTAATTGTATGTTTATTTCCTACAGAAGCCAGAAAAAGGTTGATCTGTTGAAGAAATAAATAACAAGGTTAAAAAGTTCTCTTGAGAATGAACTTGGTTGGTAACGTAATCAAATCCTGTGAAGCCTGAAGGGATTTGATCACGTATCAACCTAATTCATTTCCCAGTTAACTTTTTAATTTTGTCATTTATTACTTATATTTACACATGTGACGAATAATCGAATAGAAATATTACATGAACGGCCCGCCATATCACTATGTTGTGACATGCAGTGACCTAGAACTGGAAGTTATTTGGTAATGAAAGTTAGCCTCCATGTAGCGCCAACGTTTGAATGTTTACATTGATGTTTAGCAATTAAGTTCAGAAATTCTCTGTTTATAATGATAGAACAATGATCGGTATTGAAAATATAATCTTACTGTTCTATGAGTCCTTTATATATGTTGAGGCAAAACGGTGCTGGCACTAAATTCGCTCTTGAGGACTTCTAGGAGGACAAATAAGGAATTCTGTGTACGCGATTTTTTCTTAGATTTCTTTATGTGTATTTCAAATTTCGACTCTAAATAGGATAAAAATTTGTATGAATTAAGTCACACATAAATATTTTATTTATGTCTGAAATGCGTGTCAGGTAACACATGACAGGTAACATAATGTAACGGCTATAGGTAATAAAGGAAGGGGACAGGGGGTTTCGCGAGGACCCTGAGTTCGTAAAACCCCGAGTTCCCAGGTATGCCGAATGGGCTGATTACGTGACATATCCAGAGTATATATAAGGCCTCCAAGACTCAATTGAAGAAGTTACTAATAGAGTTACGAATAGAGTCACTAGCAGCAGTGGATGACGACCAGCGAGATGAAATTGCTAAATGTTATCAGACTTGAACCTTGGCCATTACGTTTAAATAGTTGGTGTTAGGGTTTTTAAACTTCACATGTGTATACTTTGTAACATGACATTCCTTCGGATACCAACAACTTTGACCATTTGACCTTGGAGTTTGAGCTACTTTTGAAAAAAAGAAACTTTGAAACTTGGCCATAACTTTTGAACAGGTCTGGCTAGGGCTTTCATACTTCACATGTGTATTCCCTGTGACAAGACCTTCTTATGAATACCAACAACTTTGATCCTTGACCTTGACCTGAGAGTTTGATCTACTTTTGAAAAACCTTAACCTTGGCTATAACTTTTGAACAGTTGGTGCTAGGGCTTGCATTCTTCACATGTGTATTCCTTTTGACAAGGCCTTTCTTTGGATACCAATAATTTTGATCTTTGACCTCGACCTTAGAGTTTGACCTACTTCTGAAAAACATTAAAAGGGTCATAAATTTTAAATAATTGGTGCTAGGGCTTTCACACTTCACATGTGTATTTCTTTTGATAAGACCTTCCTTTGGATACCAACAATTTTGGCCAATTTACCTTAGAGTTTGACCTAGGGAAAAACTTCAACATCGGCCATGACATTTGAATATTTGGTTCAAGGGCTTTCATATTTCACGTACATGTGTTTCACTTGTGACAAGACCTTCCCTTGGGCACCATTTGACCTTGACCTTGATGTTCTACTTACACTTGAAAAACTTTAACCTTCGCCAAACTTTTCAAACGGTTTTATTCATATTTCAGAAGTATATTTCTCTCGACAAAACTTTTCTTTGGATACCAACATTTTTCATATTTTGACCCGAAGTTTGACTTGTATTTGAGAAACTTTAACCTGCCACACGGGGGCATTTGTGTTTCACAAACACATCTTGTTTCTTGTGCTTGAGACATTATGTGCATAAAAATACTTTCACCCTTCCTTATCAGTAATGAATAAAGATATTCTGTGAACAAGGTATTAGCGTAGTACATTTGTTTTTAATTTTGAAGTTGTTGAAAATGTCCCCCTACACTTAGGTAATTCTAATGGAAGTAGATGTATCAACTTCATTTCACAAAAAATAAGTTTATGAAAATATCTGCTAATTTTATCTTTTTTTAATATATATATATATATATATATATATATATATATATATATATATATATATATATATATATATATATATATATATATATATATATATGTATATATATATATATATATATATATATATATATATATATATATATATATATATATATATATATATATATATATATTTGCAATTATGTATTTGAATATATCACTTTTTCTTTAAATTTTAATTTATTTAATAATTCATTTTACATTCCTCATATTAAAATTCTAGGTCAAGGTGAACTCAAGAGCGAATTTAGAGACTGTATATTCTGTTTCAGTTTACAAACCTTCAAAAGAATTTCAAAAGGTAAGCGCGATTTCAATTATTCAAACCATTCTTCACACCGAAGGAACATCTAATGGATATCTGTTGATTGAAAAAATGCTTATGTTTTAAATGTTTTATCTTTGTCTTTGCTATCAAACTACAAGTTCACTGTGGCAGAAATATGTAGACAAGATATCAACTCGCCGTGTGATTCGGTCACGCTATGACCTCTGACTCCCGACTAAGTTCATACAGAATTGAACATTTTTCTCCTAGTAAATTCACATAAACAAAATATTTGCAATTGTAAATATAATGATATTAACCTCATCAAAATGTGCAGATTGTGTTGTTTAAAGTTAAAAATGTGTTGATGAAATGCTCCTTTATGTATTGTATAATAAATCCACTGTATGAACTAAAACATCGGTGACAAAATGATTCATTTACGTTGGGTTTGACAGATTTGACCAATAACCCATTTCCTGAAGTGTCTATGTCGATTCCTAAACGATGAACAAGCAATTGCATAGAAACTTCAGTGCATGTCAATGAAAGAAGGAAACAACCGAAGGAAGATATTTTATACTAAATTACTAAATATATACATGTTATACCGTAAAATCTAATTCTAGTTACGTGTATGTAACTGTTGACACAAACTCCTTTGTTCTTGTTAAGTCATTACATTACTCTTTCTTCTTTTCAGAAAATTTATGTCTAAGGCCAGGGACAAGGGCTTCACAAAGTTCCACATACAGTGGTCAGTATGCTCAAATAGGCATTGATGGAGTGAAAAGTCGCACCTCGGAAAAATACTGTTCACATACATCCATAACTGATAACTCTAAAGCCTGGTATCAAGTGGATCTTGGGAGTTTCTTCAGTTTGAAAAATATCATCATAACCTACAGGGATGAAAGTATGCAAACTTTAAGGAATTTAAGCAAATACCTACTTATAACGTTTTGTTTGGGTATTATATTGAGTTTGAGCATGATTCCTTTTAATTCGCTACGGTTTGCACTTGTTTAACTAATTAAACTCTCGCAGCAAATTTGGAGGGGACATAGTACCACGCTTGTGAGTGTGTAAACGTGGATGCAGTCGTGTAACGGAGGTAGTAATTTACATCGGGATCGACGTCATTTGCTAGCTTTTGTCATTCGCGTCTTGTCGGGCCTTTCTAGCCAGATCGAAAAAAAAAAACCCAATACAAATGGATTCGCTTTCTATAAAATTGAAGTATTCACTAAAAAGAGCTGATTTTACCCTATGATGTATATATTTTAGCTGATATCGTTACATTTAGTGAAACTTTTTTCTAGAATCAACAAATAAGAGGTCTCCTCTTACATTTATCTCACAATTTATGAAAGAGTGGTTGTCATGGATGCCTTAGTAACACGTTCATGGTTGTTCATCCGCTTGGGAGAAAGGCCCAAAAAGTTGTGACTAAACTTTCTTGCGAGGGGATGCCTCGCTTTACAGTGCTTTTGTTAATCAATTAATTATGCAAAAATACAAATCAAGGAAAATGATTTTGTTGTCAATAAAATACAAAGGATTAACGTAAATGATATATTTAATTGTATTTCCTTTTAAATAGTTTGTGCAAAGAATTTCTTTAGAAAAGCGAGCGATAAAACATATGATCAATGTGAATTATAGATATAATGTCTGCCGAACTAGGGATGATACAGAAATATACAATGCTTTTTGTCTGGATTTGTTCTCAGATTATTTCAGCACTTCCTGCGGTTTCATGGAACTGCGATCTGATTATTTAACCAAACATAAATTCCATAAAAAAGGAAATATTTCTAGAAATACTCGTACAATGATGAAATATATGTATCTCAACAACCTGGTTTACGATGATAAACACAATGGTTTTTCAAGGACGAGAGTTTAAAACGATTCTGTCTAAAAGATTCTCAAAAAACTATTTTGATGAAAGAAAATCTTTGGACAAACTCTAGAAATTGGATATCCTTTATTGGTACTTGGTACATATATATGAGCTATTTATTATTATTTTTTTTTTATTATTTAGAGGGATGGCGTCCATACCGATTTAGACAGTTCTACATGGACGTTTCGAACATGACAGCAATTTCTACTGAAACCTTAACATCACAGAGAGTACGATGTTATAATGACATCACAAGGGCACCTGCCATACCTCCTAATGTTATAAACATTCCATGTAAGCAGACAGCGCGCTACGTTATCGTAGAAACTATCTATGATGCTCCAGAAGACGGAAAAATTACAGCAGCCATTTTGGAAATTTGTGAAATCGAAAGTTTAAAGTATAACAAAGAACACCCTTCAAATGAAGTATAAAAAACAAACGACTTTGAACCGTCTGCTTTGATAGGTTATTTGGAGTATTTTTTTTATTTCACAATTTAAAAATATCTATAAGTGCTTCTTTGGTTATCGGCCACAATTTTCAAGATTGAATTTTGAATATCTTGCACATCTTTTGGACACACTAATTTTTTCCTTATTTTTACTCCCTTTTCAAAAGAAAAAAAAGAAAGAGAGAGAGAGAAAAAAAAAACAGAAAAAAGCACACTAAATCTTTTTATTCCCGAGATTCCCGAATTTTCTGTGGAGGATAAAAAATGATACATGTACATTGTTTCCTTCATTTTGATATCTTTTTTCTTTATATGTCGACTGTTCACGGTAGAGCGCTTGCTTCGTGATCGGGAGGTCATGAGTTCGAATTTCGGCCGCGACTGACCTAAGTCTATAAAAAATGGGTAGCAACTGTTCCTTCGCCATGCGCTCGGCACTTTGAAGTGAAAGTTGTGAGTCCTTCGGATGAGACCTTAAAAACCGAGGCCCCTTGTCACGGCAGGCGTTGGCACGTAAAGATCCTTCACTGCTCAGTGGCCCTGAGTGCCGAGTAAAGGTCAAAATTTGAAGCCCTTCACCTGTATGTGGTGATGTCTCTATATGAGTGAAAAATTCCCGAATGGGACGTAAAACAACATACAATCAATCAATCAATCTTCATATGTCAGATGTTTTCCATGTAAAGATTGCTTTTATGTGGAGACTTATAATTGCACCTTTTTGATCACTTTGTAGCAGGAAGTAAATGCAATCTTCATTGATATATATACCAAATTAGTAATTGCCTTGCTTATCTTTTGGACATACTAAATTTTTTTCCTTATTTTCATTCCATTTTCAAAAAAAGCACACTGTAAATCTTTTTATTCCTGAGATTTCCCCATTTTTCACAAAATTATCATGTTGTAAATTTTGAATTTACTAAGTGGAGGTAAATTTAAAATTTAAAAAATGATACATTCCTTCATTTTGAGTTCTTTTTTCTTCATATGTCAGATGTTTTCCATGTAACCATTGCTTTTATGTTAAGACTTACAATTAGACCTTTTTGACCACTTTGTAGCAGGCAGTAGATGACATCTGCATTGATATATATACCAAATTAGTAATACTTGAGAATAAAAAAAAATACTTTAGCTTAGCAATACTTGATGTTACACGTATAATAATTTGACACAATTTGAACTTTAATACTTTTCAATCCTCCAGGTTGTGCAGTCGGTAGATATGGTAATAGCTGTACAGAATGTCAAAGATGTTCAGTCTGTGACATTATAAATGGTGTTTGTCGTAAGTACGAGGGTCATTCATTAAATAATGCAACGGAATACAAAAATATGACGCAACCTTAAATTCAAATAATTTATTACATTAATCTTTCAAAACATTCCCCGTTTACTTTGATACACTTTTCAAGTCTCTTTATCCAAGACTGAAGGCCTCAGCGTACTCATTCTTATGTATACTAAAAGG
The DNA here is from genome assembly GCF_033153115.1 of Saccostrea echinata. Taxonomy (NCBI): domain Eukaryota; kingdom Metazoa; phylum Mollusca; class Bivalvia; order Ostreida; family Ostreidae; genus Saccostrea; species Saccostrea echinata. The sequence continues at coordinate 883,345 of NW_026889767.1, forward strand.
CACTGATAGTTGGCACTTCCAATGTCAGATCTGGAGTTATAGCGTCTTCCGGACAGCATTTCCTTTAGTTTAGGAAAGACAAAAAGAAGTTTCATGGACTTAGATCTTGTGAATAGGGCGGGTGTTGTAACTCCGTAACTCTTTCCTTACTCAGGAACCCTTTAACATTTTTATGTTTGTGTCCGACAGCATTGTCATCTGCAACAAGTAAATTCTACGATTTTTGGAAAATCATAAGTGGTATTATTTTAATCAATTATCCTCGTATAAGAAGAGTTGAACAGTAAAATACTTTTTTTTTGGTTTATAAGGATATGAACAATGCAGAATACATGTATCGGGTCTACAAGCATATTACTAGTACATGTATGAATGTAATGATTCAAATCGCCCTATATAAATAAAGGAATGCATTTTACTGTAAATATCTATCTTTAAATGATTGCATTTTAATATTTTGACACTTCTTGACTTGAAGAAAAAAAAAAAAAAAAACAATTCAGAAGTAAATTACTTTAAATTTTCAAATAAGCAGCTAATTTGAAGGGAATCAAAGAGAACACATTATGTGGATATAAATATATAGACATGAATGTTGAACATTAGAAAACTGATTCAAACTAATACAATCTAAATAACCAAGTGACTAATTGAAAAGTAATTTCATACATGTTATAGCATGCAGTCATAACTGTTCTGATAAGGCGTGCAATTCGACAACCGGGATTTGTACTGAAGGCTGTGTTAATTTCAATTATGGAAACCAATGTGAAAAGCAGTGTCAATATCGGTGTAGTCCCCGAACATGTGACAGATGGTCAGGCATGTGCAGTGGATGTTATAAGGGGTATTACGGCTCCTTTTGTAACGAAACCTGTAGTCCTTTCTGTAAAACTGGGTCATGCTTTCAAAGCAATGGGAAGTGTGTTGGAGGATGTAAAGCTAACTGGATAGGAGATAAATGTCACAGTAAGTAAAATGAAGCAAAATCAAAATGAGTATTTTCAATTGTTTTAATAATGTCTAAATGGTTTTCAAAATTTTCCCCATTTCTTTTTTAAAAAATGTACCATGGACCCTGAGTGTAACTCGATTATCAAGGGCTAATCAATTTTCCCATATCCGATTTATTTAAGCAAGGAAACATAACTGTCTGAGAATTCTTTATTGATAAAATGACTAATCAAAGTCCTGTTGTTCTTGAAATGATTTTCTTAGATTGATTGATTGTAGTTACACGTCCCTTGTAAGACTATTTCACTCATATGAGATATTAATGTATGCCGGTGAAGGGCTTCAAATTGTAATTATTTGAACTTCAATATTTTGTGGTTGAATACGAATTTTGTTTTCACTCGTGAGATAGGATTTTTTAAATATATATTTTCACCTGTGCTTGGAACTCATGAAAATATACAAAAAGAAAGAACCTATCCAACGTAAAATAAATTTCGTATCCAACTACAAAATACTGAATATCCTCTATATACATTACAGCCCTAGAAAGCACCGAAGAAACATTGGATCCTGCATCCGTTGGTCTTGGTGTAGGTGTTGGAGCAGCAATACTTCTTTTTATTTTTGGTTCCATCATCACTTTCATAATATATATCAGGTAATGCAAGCATAATGCGAAGAGGATACAAGAATTTTATTGGCCAATGTTCATATTTTTTAAATGTAGGACTTTATTATGACCAAATAAAAAAATGTTTTCCAAAGTATTTGTTGCTAAGGGACATGTATATTACTGTTGCATGAAAAAAAATAATTGCCTGGCTACTCAGTCATTAGATATAAAGGTTTCAAACTTTATTCAGGAGCTAAAAAATACTCGCAATTAAAAGTAGCTTTGATCCTCAAAGGTTTAACACATTTTGTGCTAATTAACTTTACATAAATCAAATGAATATGTCTGTTGGATAGTCCTGTAGTACACGACAGTTAACTCATTAAAGTTTGTGCAGTGTAAGTAATTGTATTTCCTAAATGTTGGTTGCAACAAATTTTTTATTCATTTATTTACACGTTGTATTGTTACATGTAACACTTTCCGTTACGTTTTAGGAGTAAAAGGAGAAAAACACTTGATAACAAAACCCAGGATGTGCATTCAAAGGAATACGGTAATGTCAAAATAAATTTATACAAGTATACATGTAATTTGATTTTGTTGAATCATTTATGGAGTCAAACTTGATGAACTACGGTATATAACCATTTATGGTTATATACCATAGTTCCTCAAATTTGACTCCGTACTTTTAGTTTCAGATGTACGAGGGTGATCAAAAAGTTCGCGAGCTAATTGAATTACTTCTTTAAAAGAAATGAAATGAAGTTTCAGTGTTTATTATTTTTTAAATAGTCCTCTCCGATTTTAATGCACATCTGCCATTGTTCTGCCCATGCGCGAATCACGTGATCCAGGCAGTCACGTGACATGCTCCGAAGCAGTCCGTTCAGAGAAGCTAAAATATTTTTCCGAGTCTTATATTTCTTACCATGCAAGTTATTTTTTATAACAAAAACAGTCCATCTGTCAGAAATGGCAAACTCTCGGCAATAGGATGGGTGGATAAGGATATCCCTTCCCACAATTAGTATGGTGACCCATCACAACCCGAGGCCTCTGTCTCGGGAGAGTCGTTTTTCCAATGTGGATAAAGTATGGGCGCCTTCTTTTTATCATATCTCATATGTTTAAAGTCTAAAGTAAACGATATTTTAGAGATTTACTAATTATATTATTGTTAAGATATACAACAATTTTTCTAATTGTTACTTGACGATGTTTCAAAACAAATTGCTCAACTAAGGACACATCTTTTCCCCGGCTTGCTCTCGCTGGGCAATAGAACAAACATCATTTTTAACCGTCTCCCTGTCTTTACTTAAACAATCAATCCAATTAATGATTGAACTTCTGGTAAGTCTTTTGTCTTCCTAAACCTTATACAAATTATCATATTCAACTGCAAAGAATTTCCAGGATATACGTAAAACTTCACACCGTTCATTGCTCGAGTATGACTGAGTCAACCATTTTTTGTCACAAGTGACCTACATATTGACGTCATTTTCACATTGTGACGTCACAAACACGGAGCAAAACATTATTTAACATATGTTATTTATAGAACATGTGTATGACTATATGTGTGCCAAACTTCATTCTGATCTGAATTGTGGTTTTGTAAATATAGAGATAGTTCTCGAACTTTTTGATCACCCCTTGTATCTGAATTGATATCAAAATCTGCTAATTTCCTTCAATATTATTATTATTATTATTATTATTATTATTATTATTTTGATTTACGAATAAAGGTTTTGTTCTTATAATTTTGCAGTTTATGTTTTTCTTATGTAGAAAAGAATGTTGTGATCAACAGAGAAAATAATCAGGAGGACATGGCCCCTAATATATTTAGCATTGTTAATATGGATGGTGCATCAGAGTACAATGTAGATGTTTACGAAAATGAACATGAAATGGGCTTCAAGATTAAAACAGATGAAAAAGTTTCAAATGTGGACGATGCATTTAATGTAGAACAGAAAAATGATTACTTATCCATCTCTGAGACTGTCAAAGAAGAGTCAATCTATGATCAGCTCCATCTTTAACATAAACACGTATTTCTCAATTCTATATGCATTTCATGTTTTTTAAATAATAATATTAACATAAAAACATAAAATATGTGAATGGAATGAAGTTTTAGGCAGATAATAAAAAAATGTTTTAACTAGCCTGTATGTCGAGAAACTTGGTTATAGGGCTTGTACTTGTTTTGAGCATACTGAAGTGACCCTCTTGCAATATAACTTATATAAGAAAAAAAAACATAATGTGTGTGATACACAAGCTGACGGATCTGTTTATGGACGAGAAGACTAGAGAAAAGTATTGATAATTATCTGCAATGACCTTTACCTAAAATATTTTTCAAGGACATCGTAGAACATAAAGTATGTAGCAATGTATTGTGTCAGTTTGTAAAATTTGTCAAAGGGGAAATGCATTAATTTGTAACTTATTTGTAAAATATCAACTTCTGTTGCTGACATTTAATAGTATGACGAATACACAGGCCTTTGGATCGCTTAAATCCGACTTTAAAAAATTGGGATGTATAAAAAAGATAAAGGTATGGAACTCCTTACATAAGGTACCCACTTTCGCTAATAAAATACTTTTTAATTGAATGCTCTAAAATTTTACTTTCTATTTATATCTATTCGTATATAATCAATATACATTACTACCAAAGTTCATTCCGAAATTTCATGTACTTCCCGAGATATGGTGAAATCAATTCCCAAATTGAACCACTTTTTTAAGTCTAAAAATAAGCCATTAATTTTATTTAGCACACGATTAATTTTCTATAAAAATATATATGGTAACCATTATCAATAGATAAAATTTAAAAAACAATGGTTTAATTTGGTTTCAAATTAATATACTACAGATGTAATTACAGTGTATTCAGTGTGAAAGTCTCTTTTCTTCTATTATTATTATTAATTATTTATTTTCTTATATATACTGTAATTTTATCAATTATTCAGAAATATTGTCACATAAGAATTGTAAATATGCTGTATATGTAACATGTCTAACACTTTTTCTTGTAAAGAAGAAGTTTATCATTAAATTTCAACTGCCTTTATATTACTGATATTTTTTGTTGATACACTGTGTAACCTCAGTTATGACTAAGCTCCGCCCATTACAGTATAGCCCAAGACGGGCCACCTATTCATTTTATAGCTCATACTCTTGCCTGCAAAGAAATAAATTCATTTACGGCCAGTAAGTCTGCGATTGGATAGTATTCATTATAAAATGTACCAATACAATAAAAGTTCAATCAAATTTAAGTCTGTCTTTACTTTAATTGTCAGTTATGAGTTCAAAAAGCAGTGTAATGTTATTCATATCCTATATGTATATCCAATTTCAAAAGGGGTTGAAAATCCATATTAAAACCAAATACCAGATGGTAACCACTATTAGAATAATGTTCACTATTGAAATAGTTATTATGATTTGAGAAAAAGAAAACTAAAAATAAAATCACTAACGACAAATCTTGAATAGTTAAGAATCCCTCTCTCTCTCTCTCGAACTCGAAAAAAGGTACTCATTGCCCCGTCTGATGACTTAATAATGACAATCAGATGATAAATTAATATGATTGTTATTGAAGTAAAAAATATGGAGTATTTAATCAATTTAAATTATTGACATACAGTTGGAATCATTATACAAATCAAATCAAGATACAAATAAAGCCTTGTTCAAAGAAGCATTTGTAAATCAACTATACAGGCAAACGTTTTCAATTTGTCAAGTAAAAATGGAAATTCCATGACAGGCTCAAAAGTTCAGAATGTCAACAAACTTAGACATACATTCATTTGAGTTCACCCGGCACGGTAGCACAGTCGGTAGAGCGCACGTTCCATGACTGGAAGGTCGTGGGTTCGTACCACAGCAACAAATGACCCAAGTCGATAAAAGTAGATAAAAACTTTCCTTTCACCAAGCACTCAGCAATTTGAAATTAAAGTTTCGGGTCTTTCGGATGAGACTTTTAAATTTGAAACTCCGTGTCACAGCCTGCGTTCGCAAGATCCCCTACTGCTCAATGTTCCTAGTAAAGATCTAAAGTTGAAGCCCTTTAGCTGTTTATGTTGATGAGGTATATGGGTGAAAAATTCTTGAACGGATCGAAAAAAACACAAAATTAATCAATCAATCAATCAATTGAGTTCAACATAATGAGATGGTTGAGATAGTTGTCCAAGTTCTAAATAACCTGCGTTAACTGCGTTATCTTCAGCTCGGTCATATATAGCTGTGTTTTCATATCGTATTGCATTTTGTTGGTAAGTTTCCTGTTTTTCTTTCTTAGAAACAGTTTGTCTGACATTTCTGTAATATTGAAATATGTAATGAAATTAAAAGGTCTAAAATGTACACAAAATAAGAAATAGGCTAAGGAATATTTAATGAAAATCCTTTTTACTTTAATCTACTTCATGTATATGTTTAAATATGTTCAAACTCACCTCAAAATCAAAACGATGTTGATAATAATACTTATAGAAAGCATTGCGATAACTCCGTACAGAGCTGATTTTGTACAGTTCTCTTAGAAGAGAAGAAGAAATTACATCAATATCAGTATGGGGTGAACATTCTTGAAATTCCCTTCTAGTATTCAATTTTTCATCATTTTAATTGATATATACTTTGATAGACTAAAAGGAAAGCCATTTCGTACCAGATACTGGTTTATCATCAATAAAATGGCTTTGGAATTCCTTTATACACGACCCGTTGTTTGAAAAGCAGGTTCTGTTCAAACAGATTGGACTACATAGCTGATCACATTGAGGTCCGTAATGAGTTTGGCTGCATTCTACATGTAGATATCAAGAGACGTTCAATGTGTAATTTCATAGAGAATAATACATACCCTTTTCCGTATCACATCCTGTATCAGCCCGAGACACCAATATCAAACACAGGGCCGAAGACCTGAGGGCTGATATTGGTCGAGGGCTGTTACTGGATGTGATGTGATGTGGGAAAGGGTATGTTTTATTATGTTTATTACATAGTATTACTTAATAATACTTAGTAATAAATACAGCAATATTTCTATGGTTTTACCGTCACATTGATAACCTTGCCACCCTGACTTGCAAGTGCATCTCCCATCAGCTTGACTACAACCGGAAACACATCCTTCACCACAGGTCTGAAAACAGTCAGCTCCAAATTTCCCGGGAATACATCCAGAATTGCATAACCCATCGATTTTACTGCATCCATTTCTACAATTATCGTTGCAAGTTTTATTACAATTATTTCCATATTTGCCAACTGGACATTCGCCCTCATATTCTTCTGAGTCTCTGTTGAAAGTTGACAGGCATGATATACTACAACTCTTTTCACATTTATCGGAATAGAATCCTGTGTTGCATCCATAGGTGCAGGATCCAGTGATATTGTCACACGCCTGTCTTTTACAATTCACGCTACACATCTGCGAGCAATCAGGCCCGTAATGTCTGAATTCACATTCTGCAAAAAAATAAATAAATGAATAAATAAAATCGAAATAAATAAATAAAATAATGAAAATTATGATACTTGCGTCGTTGAAGAACTTCAAATCAAACAGAAAACCTTGAAAAGTAAAGACACAACTTTTTATCGTTACTTGATCAGAGATAATGACTATTTGGTGAATGAAAATACAAACAGCTATTTAGCAGTTGTGCATACAGAAGTAGATTACAGATCTTCTTTATTTAATTGTATAACTTTGAAAATTCATTAATATAATCCCTAAACATATTTTTTTTAAAGATACCAGTATTTTGTAATTTAGCAGAGTCGCAAATGCACTGAGCATCACGCACAAAAAAGAGAACGAGTGTATTCCTTAATTTTAGATCTAAATGTACGACAAATTATTACTAGAAGAAAAAGATTCCTCATATGCCTAATATTCAGCTGAATTACGGACATTTTAGTAATTAATTTCTAGGTATTGAAGAAGGTGCAAATCTTAGAAGCTTACTTTCGCATTTATCTCCAGTCCAGTTCGGTTTACATCCACCAGTACAAACTCCACTTCGAATGCATTTGGTTTGTGCACAATTTTCACTACATGACAAATTACAGAAAGAACCATAGAAACCGCTGTCGCAGCCATTACTACAATGTCCATTTATTTTTCTACATTCCTGATTAAGGCAAGTATCACTACATTTCAAATCACACTTTGCTCCATAAAAACCTGTATTACAGGTCCCACAATTCCCACTTATTGTGTCACAAGTACCATTGCTGCAATTACCACAAGGATGTTCACAGAAGTCTCCATAATATCCCGATATACATCCCGTTTTACAGTATCCACTGTCTTTGGCACATGTCCCTTCAGAGCATTTACTGTACCAATAACAATTATATTCACATTTATTTCCATAATACCCATCTCTACAAAACGTGCAAAGTCCGTTGTCTCTATTGCAGACTCTTGTGGAACAGGTGGATGGACAGTCATTCAGACATTTATCTCCCCAGTAACCCTTAATGCACCCCCGGGTACAGATTCCATTTCCATCGAATTCCATGCCTATACAATTAGGGCTGCATGGGGCCACCGCTAAAAAACATACAATTTACTTCGTAAAATTGTCAGTTGTAATAGAGAAAAAAATTGATATTAAATTTTTAAGACATAAAAAACGTATCAGAGAAAAGTTATAAAATTGTCCAGTTTTATACCATAACAGTGAAAATTTCCGAGTAATACAAAAATCCACATCCCCCAAAAGGCATTCATTTTGAAAAAGGCAGTAAGGTAAAAATAATTTCATTCACAGAAGTAAGAAATTTGCGCTGTTTGAAAGACTGTCAAACACTTAGTTATGTCTAATATAGGCAAAACACTAACATACATACATACATACATACATACATACATACATATATATATATATATAAATATATATATATATATATATATATATATATATATATATATATATATATATATATATATATACATATATATATATATATATATAAACTTAAAAAAAATTATCAAGATATAACGACAGGAATACAGACACTTAAATGTGTTAAATTTTATTTGTGGAGCATTAATCTTGGTGAAGGAATCTTCACATTTCCTGAACTTGTTTGGTAAATGCATTTCTTTTTAATACAGATAAATATTTCAAAAAGTCGATGCTTGAAACAGAATATCACAGTTCATCTTTTATAATAAAAAAAAACCAAAATATTTAAGCTAATGATTGTAAACATTGTCCCTCTATTCTGTGTAAATAGAGATAATTTTTTTTTCATAGTGCAGTAAGAAAGCAAGACAAAACTTTACATTGTAACATTTAATTCCTTATATGTAGATTTGTGTTTGTTTTGTTTGTTTGTTGGTTAACGTCACTCTCTAGAATTTTTCACCCATATGAAGACGCCACAACTTACCGGTGGAGAGCTGCAAATTTATACCTAACTCGGCTACTGAGCAGCGAGGGCTCTTTTTCGTGGCAACACCTACTACGACACGAAACCTCGGTTTATACGGATTCTTCCGAAGGATCGGTCTCCACGTCCCGCAGTGAATTCGAAGGATTAGTTCTTTACTCCGCAACTCTAGAGTACACGCTATAATTACTGCGCTACTCGGGCGACGCAGATTTCTGTAGGTTCACTTCTACTGTGTGAGTCGCCCGTGTGATGCAGTGGTTAGAATGGCTGCTCTTGAGTCGCGGAGTAAAAATCTATGGGAAAACCTATGTAAAAGAGTTGCCGAAAAAGTTCTTAGAAAAAACGACGTTTTTGTCTAACTGAATGGTCCTAGATAAACTTAATTATATCCAAACATTTATTATGAAACTCTACTTCAGAATACTTTGGTTTTGATTGTTTAAACTTTAATTCTTGAAAAAATCTCGATCTTTCAATATCGTAAATATTGTGTTCACGGAAATGTCTTTAACCATTTCAAATTTAAACCATAGTTAATGTTACTTGTATACACAATAAGAATACCTCAGGGTGTAGCTTCGACTTCCAAGTTGTGTGTGTGGGTGGGTGTTGGGGGGGGGGGGGGTAGCTGAGAAGCAACAGAAATGTCGCCGAATTAAAAAGGCAACCTTTAAAAGTTCAAACAAAGCAAAAGAACCCTTTTTTGCTTGCATATAGATACTTGCATAATGGGGGATAAAAATATTCTACAACAAAATGGGGGGGGGGGAGGGGGGCAAGCGGCCCTTATATACTCAGTAAATAGTTTTTTTCTCATTTAACCGCAAGAGAATATGCTTAGGGAAAAAATACCCGGAAGGAGGGCACGAAATTTTTAAATAAATTTTACTATAAAACATTTTTTAATAAAAAAAGAATATCTAAAAAAAATACTATAGTCTCTGATAACAAATACTTTGCATCAATTTTCTTAAATTGTTCGTTCCGAAAAGGTCAGCTTGCAACATATAATTAAATTAGCTGTAGTTATTTCCAACAAAAAATATTTTGCAATATGTCTCGTAAATAATTACAGCTAATTATGACTTTTTACAAGAGGGTTATACTCAATGTTGAGGAAAGAAAATAACAATTACAGTGATACTATGCTTGAAAATATGTATGAAACAGAAGAAACAATAGATTAAACAATAGATTTGGCTGTAAAAAAAAATTCTGAACTTCTGATAAATGTTGATATGGCGGTACCTTTTATTTTTTTTTTTTTTAGAATAAATCACTGGTAGAAGGAAATATACTAGTAAAAAGTGGTTATGGATATCATATTCTAATGTTAGAAAATGCTAAAAATCATCTACCACATGAATACCAAATGTACATGTAAAACAATAAAGACAATAAAGGTATCTACATTATTGAAAAGATGAAAATATAAATGTACCGGTGATGTTTCAAGCGGAAAAAAAACGAAGGTTCATGCAAAACTTGATGATTGAGAAATATGTAAAAAGCTATTTTCACTGGCTATTGAAATCATGTATGTAAAAAAAAAAAAATGGGCCTGTTTCGCATTGAAAATTTGGTCTTCGAGTCTGAACTCTAATATCTTGATATGCCATTTTCTGAAAATTCTGTTGATACCGGGATACTAAAGTTTATACCTGTACATGACTTTAGGGAAACACACACAACTTTCTGCTTAAAATTAAAAAAAAGATAAGTTTCTATTCCTGTCGTGTAGTTTTACAAATTTCAACTTTTTTAACCTGAAAGAATTTGTTAGTTGAAACAAAGTTGATGCAGATTTGATAAGAAAGACTTATACTTAGCACAGATGAAAACTAAATAATGGATTTCCTTTTTATACTCATGGTTCTCCAGCTTTTAGTGCGATTACTCCTACTACTATGAATAACACATTTAAAGACACTATGCATGATATGAATTCAGTTTTCATTATTTTTAATTGAGCACTATTCCAATTGGATTTCTTTCAACATAAATTTTAATTTGTTATTGTTTATTTGATACACAATCTTCTTTGTCTGATTCTTGATGTTTTCTGACCACGAAATTGTAGCAAATGCAGCACGTTTTTGAAAACAACCTTCTGATTTTTGAGTTGTTGAACTCTTCTAATAGAATAGTCAGATTTGCTAAACATATGAATACAAATCGTTTTCTGATAAACACCAAGACTTAGTACTAAATAAGAACAAAAAATTCTACTAAAAGTTTATTACAGTGTCTTTTTCTTATTAGAACAAGATAATTTATCAACTAAATGCAGTTTTTACACTTCTGCAACCGGAAACAGCACCGATTTAAACCCAGTTGAAAACATTTTTGTTCGATTGAAGGAGATACAAAGTGAAAGTATACTAACCACTAAAAATGTTTGGAAGACTGTAGCAGAAATTGTATTATATTAAAAAAAAATGTTCTTTCAAACTCAAATTCATAGCATACCTAGTCGCATTAAGGAAGTTAATTCTGCAAATTATAATACGGAGCAACTAAATTTTAGCGGTAAAATATCAATTATGAAGGTTAATCAGAACAATTTCAAATTTCATATTATTATTTTTTTATTTTTGTCTTTGTTAAGAATCAAAACATTTCTTTCCAAAACGTGGATTTAATTTGTTCACAAAAGCATGTTAGGTCAAAATGTTTTTGAGTTGTATAACTCAAATGTTGAAAATTAAGTGTCTGTCAAAATTACTCACGTTTAATATTATTTTAAAATAAAATATCTTTCAATTAAGAAAAAAATTATATATATACATGTATCCATGTTATCAAACGCATAAAAACTCCAATATTTAGGGGGAAATCTGAATTTATTTATGGACAATTTGATATAGATTAAGATAAATTTAATTTAAAGAAAATATTGATTGTATGTTGTTTAACGTCCCATTCGAGAATTTTTCACTCATACAGAGACACCACTATATACCGGTGAAGGTCTTCAAATTTAGACCTTTACTTAGCACTCATGACCCATATGTGGAGAATGAAAGCCCTAGCACCAACCATCCAAAAGTTATGGCGTAGGTTTAATTTTTTCAAAAGAAGGTCAAAATCCAAGATCAAGGTCAAAGGGTCAAAGTTGTTGGTATCCAAAAAAGGTCTTGTCACAAGAAATAAACATGTGAAGTATGAAAGCCGTAGCACCCACCGTTCAAAAGTTATTGCCAAGATTAAAGTTTATCAAGAGTAGGTCAAACTCCTAGGTCAAGGTCAAAGAGTCTAATTGTTTGGTATTCTAAGAAAGGTCTTGTCCCAAGGATTACACATGTGAAGTATGAAAGCCCTAGCTCTAACCGTTCAAAAGTAATGGTATAGGATAAAGGTGGATAAAATCTTGCAAAACTGGATCAAATTCCAAAGTCAAGGTCAAAAGGTCAAGTATGATGGTACCCAAAGAAAGGTCATGTCCCAAGGAATAAACATGTGAAATATGAAAGCCATAGCTCCAACCAATCAAAAACTATAGGCAATGTTAATGTTTTTGCGGACAAACAGACAAACAGACAGACGGACGGATAGTGCAAAAACTATATATCCCCGAATCTTCGATATGGGGGCATAACTATTAATTGTAATAAAATTCCTTTTATATGATAGGGAATGTAAGGTCACTTTTTTTTAAATTTCTGTATATAAATCCACATGTCATTTAAAAAGAAACACAGAATCTTATAATACACTGCTTATAACATCATATATATTCAGACATATTTATGTAAATTTCAATGTTTACAAATGACCGTACATTTTCAGAATAATAAAACTCTGCATGCTAAGTCAATTATAATTTTTTTTTCATTGGAGAGAGAGCATTTTTGTGTTAGACACATTATACCTTTTCAAAGATGGAATCAAATGCAAGTGGAATATACAACCTTTGCTACACAGAGTATAAATGCACCAATTTTCGAAGCAATAAAACTGCATGTCAGTATTATTTCCTTCTTTTTTTTCTCAATTCTGTACCATTCATTACCAAGAAGGTATGGCACCATTTCCCAGTACCTGTTACTATAAATAGATTTTGACGCATTGGTGTAGGAAACCGTCATTTAAAAAATATCCGAAAGCACTTCTACATGTATGTCATTTAAAAGATTTACTCGCAAACTTGTGCACTGAATCGAACTAAAAATTGAAAAGAAATACTTTTTTAAACTACATACGATATATTTGTCTTTGATATCTTTACAACCAGCCTCTATGCACATATGAATATATCACTATAAACGTAAAATACTCTTCATAATTTTAATGAAACTTATTTAAATTGGTGATTTGTTTGACATTATAATTGTTCATTTGTTTGACATTTGACAGATTCATGTATCAAGATTATTCCTTGACTATTTTTATCAATATTTTTGTTACAACGAAAAGCCTACACCACTATTTATTTCTGGATTTACTACTGCATCTTAGGTACGATGTCAACGAATCCAATTTTATTTGCCTGGCTCTCCTTTCTAAAATAATCAAAATTCAAATGTTATATTAAGTCCAGGTAACGTTAAATTCATATGTAAATGGTAAGCAGACAAGTTTGAACAATAATATATATTCTCTATACATTTGTTTCCGACGTGTATATTATGTGGTAAATATGATGATTAAAAATTAACAAGCTTGCGTTAAAAAATAAAAAGATCACTAATACATGCAGCTGTTACTAAATGTAATGCTAAAAAAAAAAAAAAAAAAAAAAAAGAAGAAAACTTGGGTTTGTGGGGCTTGAGCCGGAGACCCCAAAGACAAAAACATTTCAGCCTACACCGCTAGGCAACGTAGACTATTAACAAATCTAGTGTGTTTAGTGTATATATAGCTCCGAGCTTTTTATCATAATAAGATAACCGAGATATATATTTTTTTATATGATGACCAAGTTAAACTAAAAAGACTTTTATATAACAGTAAACTATGATGTCAACAGATAATTCAATTAAGATTTTTCTTGTTTAAGATGTTTGAAATACACAAGTCTTAAATTTTATAGTGCTCACTCGATACAGCTGTAGTTCTCCATAAATTCCATGGAAATTCTGTAACTTTCATTGATCTTGTTTAAGATAATCATGATTTTTTCTTGCAAGGTACTTGTATAATTTGTATTTGTTTATAGATAGATTTGCTAAATATCATGAGATTTTGAAATATTTTGGAAGTTTTTAATGCACTATTTTGTGGGCCATGTCGTATACTAAGTGTTCTATACCTCTTTACATGTAGTATCATAATAAAATCATAATTGCTTAACTGTTAATTGGTACTTCTTCACCAGTTGATTCTGTGAATCTTCATAATTGTGGGGAAAATATTATGGAAGATTGATATGAAAATCTTCCAAGGCAACATAGCAGCTTCCAGCAGTTTCTAGGATTTCTTATGTAATATTAACAGTACCTTTTAATGAACAATATTGCATAGAATTTAACAGTAATTCAGCATTCATTTCCATATGTGTGTAAGACAATTGCAATTATGACATAATAATCACAAGAGTTATCAACAGGTATAATTGAATTTATTACCGTATAGTGAAACAACAATAAAAGAGTACTTCGCGTTGTGTTTTAAAATATTGATAAAATCTTAAATTGTCAAAAAGTTCTTGAATTAAACTTGTGAAAAAAATTCGCGCAATTTAACAAATAAAAGTAAACTGCTTAAAGTTCTTCAACATTAAAAAAAATGCATTTCACTTTAACATGTTCCTAAAGTAAAATAAAGTTATTAAACGTCCAAGCCAATCGAATATATAACAAAGTCCAGTAATCCTGTGGAAACTTAAGTTGAGTTTCCCTCACAGACAGAAAAGTTCTTGGTAGTTGTTTATACGGAGAGCGTCGGGGGAACACACAAAAATCACTGTGCAGTAACATTTATACTACTGACATCAAACTCCAATGCCTTAGAAAGGCCTTGTCTTATTAGTGATGACCGAATCTCGTATCGCCCACGTTAATCTCGTATCCAGGGACGCTCCATCACAGTATGTCCGGTTGACCTCAATGAACTCCAATGGTCCCGCCTTTTGTCCTACTTAGGTTTCCTCGATGACCATAAACTGTCAAAGTGACCACCAGATATACTAGCCTCGGGATATTTATTTGGAGTAACCAGCAATAATTAATAGAGATGACCATCTTGCACTTGGTAACTGCTCTGATCCATCATATCTAGAAGACTGAAAGTCTAACAAATACTCATAAATACACAAAATTAGAAATAAATGATCTGTAATATAAATTACTGCATTGAAACAAGGTTTACGGTTGGTCCGCTTTAACTGACCATCAATAATAAACAAAATGTTTACGAGTAAACAAGGTCACTGACCAAGGGCGCGTTCTAGTTATGTACTTAGATTTCTCTCATAACATAGATCACTTTAATCAATGTAGAATTAATAATTGCTAAATGAGAAATTATTGATATCTTCTTAATCAAAATACATAGTGTAATATTATATAATGATGCAGGTGACTGTGTTACATGTGTTTTATTTTCAAAGTTTATTCTGTTATTTTTAGTGCATAAAAACGTTTTGTCTGATACATTTTATATACTGTCCCAATATCTGCATCCAATCCCCAATAATTTAAAATATCATTACTTAAATAGGCTTTTCTCATTAAAAAAGACATATCTCTTTAGTTAAACAACGTTATATTTGACACAATTATTTTATGTAGTGGAAAAAAAATATAATTTGAGAGTTCAAAAAAAAAAAAAAAAAAAAAAAAAAAAAAAAAAAAAAAAAATTAAAAAGTTTTAAAACTATATAAAGTTTTCTTACTTTAAAACTTTCTGGAAACATCTTTATGAGTTTGTTTTAAGTTTTAAACAAACAATACTCAAGAATTAGATTTATTGAAAAGAAATATTGAAAAAATAGGGAGGCAAATCTTCTGATTTGTTTGGTGTATGTATCTTTACGAAAAAATAGCACTACACTACAAAATTTGTTTAAAAGATTAAGTTACAATTCTAATATTTTGTAACAAATGAACCTTTGATTATTTCTACATAATATTGGATTAAATGTTTTCTTTTTTATGTCATTTCTTTTCATATGTAATAAATAGGGATGCTTCTTTTGAATGATGATATGCTAAAATATCTATAATAATTCCTTCCGGCGACTATTTATAAAAGATTTTAAATTGTGCTGCAGCATTCAATGAAGAAAGTATATATATTAAGTCTGTTAAACATAACTAGTGAAATCCAAAGAGTCACTTGTTGGTTTAGGAAACTTACACATATATTTACATGACAGTCACAGAATGTAACACACATTTTTTTAGATTATCAATTATATTTCACTATTTCCCAAGCACAGAAGAATAATTGCAACGCATTTAAAAAATATATCTATCTATCTTAAGCCAAAACATTTTGGACAATGAAAAATTTTCTTTAGTGGAGTGATCACTGATTATCCTTAAGTACACTTCATGGTGACTGAAGAGGCTGATTTTTATTTTTGAACACTGTAAACTCAAATAATTTCTTGGGGATAAATTTTCATGTTTTCAGGATAACAATAGGGGTTCGTCGAGATTTAGTTTCGTTGATGAATTTTTGAGTAGTTATGTAAGATATTTTACATTTCTTGGTGGAGATGAATTTGAGGGAATCTTCATCCCTCGAAAACAGAAAAAAAAAGAATAGAAACCGAAAGTTAATGATTTCACTGTGTTCCGTGTAGTAAATTATTGTTTTTATGGGATCTAGATAAACTTTCCGTTTACAACTAGTACAAATATAAAGAGATTATTTTTGTTTTGAAAAGACGTCATGTAGAATTTATTTTCGTGGATTAATATTTTTATGCTTTGAGGAAAAGAATAGTGTTTGGAGGGGATTCGTGAATCTCTTCATGCCACTTAACTTAAATTACCCCCCCCCCCCCACACACACATATATATATATATATATATATATATATATATATATATATATATATATATATATATATATATATATATATACGGAAATTAGTGATTTCAGAGTATTTAATTCTTATCAGTATTGTAATTCTTAGTACATCCATGTATGTAATGCTTAAATTGTTTTTATTTTGAATTTTCTTTCTTTATAATTCCTTTCAGAGGCAGAAAATGTGATAGGAAGTATAAATGAGGACGAAAAATTTAGAGACAAACGATTTATAAAAAAAGTAGGAAGTATGTAGGGAAGGCCAAGTTGATCAAAAAAATTTGTTAAATTTGGTCGGCAACCGGGAAAACACTGCTTAACAATTTTAAAATTAACCTAAAATTCTCATGATGATATGATTTACGACTTTATATATAGATTTTGGCGAGTTTACTCACTTTCTAAATTATATGCACAAATGTCTTAACCCCCCCCCCCTCTCTCTCTCTCTTTTTAATCCAAATATATATCATTTAAAAATCTTAAAGGTCTTGGGTAAATTGAAATCAGGTGAATCCTAATTTTATTCCAGCGGTTATCATCTTTCAGAAGGTTTCTGTTGATTAATGTCCACTTTTTGCACATGCTAAAGGTTTAAATCAAAATGTTTAGTTTTCAAGACTGGGGTGCGCTAATTTATCATTGCCATTGCACTAATCACTTGTAGATGAAGATTGCACTACATTCCGAGTGCAATGTTGTACATGTATGGTTACAGTGTTCTTTAAAAGATCATTTTTCTTATATATGTGTAAATTTCAAATGATAAATACAGTGTATTAATTTCTCACATAAAAAAAAAAATCAATATTCGTCTGTCATTGTACAAAAATACATAGGAATAAAGCATTAAAGAACAAATGGGCCTTTAAGTATAACGAGTATTAAACTAAATTTTCAACACTCATGAATAAATAAATAAAAAAAAACCCTTACCAAAGTATCACGAAGCAAAATTGGCTATTTCGACATTCATAACTATCTAGATTTTATTACATTAATTTTTAGTTTATAAAATTCACATACAAGAAATAGTGATCAATTTAAAATATACTTTTGAAATAAAATAATTTAATTATTTCATAAAATTAAATAATTTTATTATTTAATATATTCAATTATTTTGTTAAGGTTTGCATTTTAAGACAATTTTAAGAAGGTTTAAAGGAACAGTAAAAATGTCATATTTTGCAGAGAATGTATTTCATATTTACTTAATTGTATGTGTTCCTGGTCAGTTGAATTATTTACAACCTGGTTGCAGGGTTCAAACTTGTAACTGTAAATTAATTTTTATCTTAAGGGACTAACTCGTGATTGATCCCTTGTGTTAGAAATGTTTTAAAGGTTTTTTAATTGGTGTTATGTAGCCCCTGGCCACGCTATCAAACGTACCACTTTTGTGTAACTTTAGGTGCCATATCGCACCTTTAATTTTTGTAATTTTCTTATCAAAAATATTACTACGCGTTATATTCTAAAATTTGATTGGTCATTTTTATTATCAAAGAAAAAAAATAGTTTCGGCCTGAGCAAAGTTGTATGTCCGTTGCGCCACTTCTGCTTCTGATAGCAAATAAATCGGACGCAACTTTAATTGCTCTTTTTCTTATTTAGGTTATCAGGTTTTTATTTTTGCATTTATACTCTAAGTAATTTTTATTTTTAAGGTCTTCCGTTCCAACGGAAGACCTTCTACTGATTCCGATGGTAAAGATTATTATTCTTTTTTTTTTCTTCTTTTTCCTAGACGTGAACTTCGAGGTTTCATATCTCGCTCATTTCATAACGGATTTTCCTCAAATTTGCAGAGTTTATAGACGTTACAAAACTCTATCAGAATGCTGTCAAACATTTCAAAAAGTCAATTCCGCTTTTGAGTTATTTCCCTTTAAATGAAAATTTATAGGCCTTCGATTCCAGACAAAGGCTCCGAGACTACAAAAGCTGGAGCAAAAATTCTACCAAATTTAAATAATAGAAGGATTGAAGTTGTGCACATCGGTTTTTGTTTTTCGATTTCTGCACTCAAAATGGCGCTATATAGGGATCAACAATTAGAACGCCTAAAAGAGCGAAAATTTAGACATATTTTCCTTTGTATCTTTAAAACTAAAAATATTTTGATAAGACATGTAGAGTAAAAGTTGTGCACAATTTTAGGGCCTTTCATTTGACACCACTAAAAATTGGCTGCGCAGCTAAGTTAAGGACTCCCATATCTACGTCAGCCTATGCAGAGGTTTGGGAGAGCTATTATAACGTCACGTTAAAACAATACAAATGAATCTCGATGAATAAATACTATAATGTTCTTTTTAAAACACACGAAATACTTTCGTTTCTCATAAATGTTATAAAAACTAGAGCCGAGCTCGTTGCAATGCAACGAATAGGTCTTCCGTCGGAGCTCCAGACAGGACAGAGCGACCTTGAGTCAAGGTCATGCAACATTTTAAGGTAATAAACAATCCTGTAAGGGGCATCAACTTTCAATGTTTCAACAGTAGAAAGACAGTAAAGGAATGTAAAATTCCCCTGTCAGTGAACTTGAACTTCTCCAAATAACCTTGCGTCAAGCCATAACACATTCTGCAGCTTGTTAAGAGCAAACACCATCTTTATGTCACCGACATAAAAAAAAATTCAGTCACGTATTCTTTCAGACTATTCATCCAAAACATCATATTCTAAGTGACCTCGAATTTAAGCCAAGGCCATTACACACTTTGGATGATATATTTATCATCTTTTCAGTGAAATGCAAATGCATGCAATTTTTTCTATTACAAAATTATAGACCTTTTTTGTTTATTAGTTTGTATGTTGTTTAACGTCCCTTTCGAGAATTTTTCAATCATATGGAGACGCCACCATTTGCCGATGGAGATCTGCAAATTTTGACCTATACTTGGCACACATGGCCATTGAGCAGTGAGGGATCTTTTTCGTGCCAGCACCTACTGCCAGACGGGACCTCAGTTTGTACGGTCTCATCCGAAGGATCAGTCTCTGCGTCCCTCAGTGGGATTCGAACCTGCGACGTAAGGATCAACTCCTTAATCCACGACTCTAGAGCAGACACTCTTACCACTGCGCCACTTGGGCGACTAGACCTTTTTGAATTTTACACTTATTATATCAGTGACCTTGAACTTGCCTAAATGACCTATGTTAAGGTCAAAAACAACCTTTGAACAAATTATAAGCTTCCAGTGATACTCAATGACAAAGATATACCTGAAAAAGAATATTGCACTTTTCTGTTAGTGACCTTGAACTTGCCAGAAAGACCTTGGATCAAAGTCAAAACACATTCTTGGATCATAAGCAATCTCTGTATCAAGTAAAAGCTTCCAGTGATTTTATATTACAAAGTTATAGCATGGAAAAAAATTAATATTTATCTGCCAGTGACCTTGAACTTGCCGGAAAAACCTTTGTTCAAGATCAGGACAAACCCATCTAAAGCAATCTGAGAAAAAGTTTCCTTTGTTCCTCCCACCCCTTATAAATTTATAATCCAGGCACGAATTTTGCCACTTCTTCTGCCAGTCTAGTACTATGTTATCTCAAACCGGTGGATCATAAGCAATCTTTGTTCCAAGTATGAACATCCAAAATTATAGCACATACAGTAATCTTACACTTTTCTGTCAGTGACCTTGAACTTACAAGAATGACCTTGGATGAAGGTCGTGTCAAACCCTTTAATTTTGTCATAAGTAATTCCTGTATCAAGTATGATACTTGCTATTTTTTTCCAGTGACCTTGAACTTGCCGGAATGATGTTGGATCAAAACTATGACACACCTTCGGATCATTAGTAATCTTTGTACCAAGTATGACCTTCCAGTTTCTTCATAACAAAGTTATAATATCCTTGGCAAACTAACACGTACAAACGGACAGCTAGGCAGACGGAGAGTGTGATTCCAAAAGACTCAAAACACCCCACCCCAAACCCACACACTTCGTTTGGGGGGATATATAAATTCCTATGTAAAATTATGAACACTCTTTCCGGCCCAAACTTTCTCCCTGGAATCAATATTTGAAAAAAAATTGAATGTATGCTATGTTGGAAATTTTCTCATTCTAGTCCAGGGATTCTTGAGAATACTATTTTCAAATGACCCCATGTGCGGATCTAGAGGGGGTTGGGGGCAGTTAAATGTATATACTAAACAAGTAAAAGTGACCATGCCCCACCCACCCACCCCCCCTAGAAAACGCGGACCCTTCCTCGAAAACGCGGATCTGTGTTGAAATGGTATGAAAAGTCTTAGGTATGAAGTTTTAAAAGTCAACGACCCCCCCCCCCATACACACACAAACACACACACGAAATAGGTTTTGGAAAAGAGTTTCTTTTTTTTTTTTTTTTGGCTCGTCAAGAAATTTCTGGGTTGAAATATTTTTTTTATTGGCATCCCCTCCCCCCCCCCCCTCTCCGTGGAAAAAAATTCCTTGATCTGCGCCTGGACCCCATCTAATTTTTACTATATGTATCCGTTAAAAGAGGATGTGACCCTTCATTTGAACAAAACTTTACAAAAAATATTCTGTGTTAATTTTCGTTGTTATGGTCCAGTGGTTCTTGATAAGATAAAAATGAGAAAAATTTACGAGTAGCTTTAGAACAACAGAGACGATAATGCTTATATACAACAAGATTAGCAAACAAAGATGAAAAATTATGAACAGCAAAAGCTTATTTGTGTCTTTGGCTTGGGAGATGAGATACTTATTAAAAATTGAAATTATTTTGTTATTTTTTTTTTTTTACAATTGACTGGCCTGCATTTCAGAGAGAGAGAGAGAGAGAGAGAGAGAGAGAGAGAGAGAGAGAGAGAGAGAATTTCTAACTAGGTTTTTGAATAACTGTGAGATCGGTTCAGAAAACCAGGTCCCTAGGAATGTACATGTATATAAAATAGGCAGTGCCTTTCTCTCGGAATTCATCATCTGCTTCTGTAAAGCTCCATCCTCACCTGTACTTACATGTACCTACATGTACATAACATCCGTACGAACCACTTTATTTTAAACAAGAGGCCCATGGGCTCACCTGAGCACATTAGCTAGACACAAATCAGTTCAGTATTAAAAAGATTACTGGGGGTTGGGGGTGAATTTTAAACTACCTGATGATGCTTCCATGTCGATATAACAAATGGCTTTGTTGTACTTGAGAAGATTTAAAAAAAAAAAATTTCCCATATATTCCTTTGTAAAATTTTGATCCCCCATTGTGGCTCCTCCCTATCCCAGAGGTCATCATTTGAACAAACTTGAATCTACACTACCCGAGGATACTTCCATATCAATATGACTAAACATAGCTTTTCTGTTCTTGAGAAAAAATATTTTTTTCTATGTGTACTTATGTAAAACTTTCAATCCCCATTGGGCCCCAAACTACCCCTGGGGGTTATCATTTGAAAAAAAGAAATTGAATTTACACTACCTGATGATGCTTCCATATCAAAATGACTAAACATGATTTTCATTTATTGAGAAGAAGATATTTTCCAATATGTTTCTATGTAAGAAATTTTTGATCCCCCATTGTGGCCCATCCATATCCCCGGGGGTCAAACTTGAACCTACACTACCTGAAGAGGCTTCCATATCAAAATCACTAATCATGGCTTTGCAGTTCTTCATCAGAAGATACCTTCCTATAATATATCTATTTCAGACATTGAACCTCCATTGTGGCCCCGCCCTACCCCAGGGGGTCATGATTTGAACAAACTTAAATCTATACTACCTGAGGATACTTCCACATAAATATGACCAATTGGGGCTTTGCCGTTCCTGAGAAGAAGATTTTTAAAAGTTTTTCCTATATATTTCTATGCAAAACTTTGATCCTCCATTGTGGACCCGCCCTATCCCCCGGGGTCGTGATTTGAACAAATTTGAATCTCCACTACCTGAGGATGCTTCCACATAAATATGACTCATCATGGCTTTGCTGTTCTTGAGAAGAAGATTTTTAAAGGTTTTTCCTATATATTTCTATGTTAAATTTAGATCCTCCATTGTGGCTCCGCCCTACCCCCGAGGGTCATGATTTGAACAAACTTAAATCTATACTACCTGAGGATACTTCCATATAAATATGATCAATTGGGGCTTTGCTGTTCCTGAGAAGATTTTTAAAAGTTTTTCCTATATATTTCTATGCAAAACTTTGATCCTCCATTGTGGACCCGCCCTATCCCCCGGGGGTCATGATTTGAACAAATTTGAATCTACACTACCTGAGGATGTTTCCACATAAATATGACTCATCATGGCTTTGCTGTTCTTGAGAAGAAGATTTTTAAAGGTTTTTCCTATATATTTCTATGTTAAACTTAGATCCTCCATTGTGGCCCCGCCCTACCCCCGAGGGTCATGATTTGAACAAACTTGGATCTACACTACCTGAGGATGCTTCCATATAAATATGACCAATTGGGGCTTTGCTGTTCCTGAGAAGAAGATTTTTAAAAGTTTTTCCTATATATTTCTATGCAAAAGTTTGATCCTCCATTGTGGCCCAGCCCTACCCCCTAGGGTCATGATTTGGACAAATTTGAATCTCCACTACCTGAAGATGCTTTCAGATAAATATGACCAATTAGGGCTTTGCTGTTCTTGAGAAGAAGATATTTAAAGGTTTTTCCTATATATTTCTATGTAAAACTTTGATCCTCCATTGTGGCCCCGCCCTACCCCCGGGGGTCATGATTTGAACAAACCTGAATCTACACTACCTGAGGATGCTTCCACATGAGTTTCAATTTCCCTGGCTTTGTGGTTCTTGAGGAGAAGATTTTTAAAAGACGCTATTAATTTTTCACTAATTCTTTATTATCTCCCCTTGAAAGAGGGCGTGGCCCTTCATTTGAACAAACTTGAATCCCCTTCACCCAAGGATACTCTGCGCCAAATTTGGTTGAAGTTGGCCCAGTAGTTCTGGAGAAGAAGTTGAAATTGTGAAAAGTTCACGCCAACGACGACGACAACGACGACAACGCCAACGACGACAGACAACGGACAAATTTTGATCAGAAAAGCTCACTTGAGTCTTTGGCTCAGGTGAGCTAAAAACAAATAATCGTCCTATTATGGGCGCCCATGATATATTAGACTAGGTGTTTAAATAAAACATAATTCAGATATCGACATCCAAGAGAGCAACACATTCTTTTTTAGTGGCGGATACAGGAATCTTGAAAAGGGGGGCCCGACCAGTTTTGTGCCGGGGTAGGGGCCCAAAGCCACATATTAAATTGATTTATTAAATCTTGTGTATATTTTGGATAAAAAAGGGCGCCATGGGCGGATACAGGATTTATGATGGGGGGGGGGGCGTGGATAACTTCGTTCAGGCAGGGAGTCTGGGGACCGCCTTAAGGCCCCCAGTGGGTCCAGGGCGAAGCCCTGGTGGTGGCCCAGGGCGCGAAGCCCCCGGAAGCTCCTGGGTTTACGTGAATTTTAAGAGTCAGTAAAACCAGACACAAAAATAGTGGTATTGATTACTTCCTTTACACAAAAGCCTATAAGATATGAATTTAGTTTGTAACTTACAATACTCTAAAGTCTTTGTGGGAATTTCACGTCTGCTTAAGAATAATGTACAAATTTATTAATCATTCGATAATTTTTATTTCAAATTTACTCTTGAGAAAGCAGAAACTTTGTGTATCTCCGAACTTCGTGAATCTCCGAACTTCGTGTATCTTAGAAGTCGTTCTGAATCATTGTTATTTCAGCAAGGATGCTAGTCAACCTGATATTTGTATGTAACTCTAATGTTATTCCAAAAAGTGGTTTTTTTTTTTTAAATTCCATTCACTGACCTACACATGTATCTCCACCGCAGCCAACGAAACAAACTAAACAAACTCGCTGTAACGTGCAGTTCCCTTTTATAGCAGTATGAAATAAACGAAGCACAATGATACACAAAGAATATCTGAATGTTGAAAAATTGAATATGGAAACGTTTGTTTTTGTAAGTATTATACATATATGTCAGATACACTGTAGGGTAGGGTGGTGTGATTTCGACCGATTATTTTTTTATATTTAGATTTGTTCAAGTATGTCACTGCCTATTACATGTATTACGCTCAACTTTTACTGGATCCTTTTTCCTTCGGAATACCTTTTACTGTTCAGATTAAATTGTATTATATGTATTATTCGTCATGATATAAAATAAATGTGTTCGATTTACAAGATATGTGTGTTGGGTAACTTCGACCGCACACGGGGTATTTTCGATCGATGTGCAAATATAAATGAAATTATTCGCGTCGTCTCTAATTTAAAAATATATATATATTAATTTAAATTATTCTGTTGTAAAACATAAAAGTTTGTGAAAAAATGCTGACAAAAAGAAAAAAAAGCAATTTTCAAAATGTACCTAATTTGAAGACATTAAGTGCACCAGCTGCCTAGAGACTGATTTACCGATTTGTCAAGGCATGCTACAAATGTACATGTATATATATGCGCAGGCATCTAAACCGCATGTAAGCAAAACAGATGATTTTTTCACGGTTATAGAACTAGTTTCTACGGAGTATTCTTGTACATAATACTTATCCTAATACTTTTTTATACGGACGGTGGTCATGATTTTTTTCTGGTAACAAATAGCATTGCGTCATTTTCATTGGTCAAACTGAGTTACCTGCTGACGCCGTATTCATGCAAAAGGTAACTTCGGCCGATTTCTGTTCAGCTGATTTGCATTTTATTTGTAAAAACTAAATACTATAAATTTAAAAGGTATGAATTTAAGTGCAAATTTAAACATAGTTGATAAATTTAACGCCAGTAATATCCACTGTGTCTTTCTGCATATACAAGATATTTTCAGAGGTGATAAACTGATGATTCCCCGCAATGGTTTAAAAATACTCGTCCGTAATTTTTCGGGCGATAAAGTTTCTTCTTGGATGTAATTTTCCAGTGAAGAAATAAATTTCGCCTATTATTGATTTGTATATGAAAAATGCATTTTCTTTCTGCATAAAATAGATGTGTGTACACTATAATGGGTTATAAACAAATTATTTTAAGGTATTTATGAACGGTCGAAATTAACCAGGTGGGCGAAGTTACACTGTGACCATCCTAACCTATATCCTGACGTTAAAAAAAAGTCTTGTATCTATGTAAGTAAATTACTGCATAGTTACACCATTTGATAAATAAATACATCAATCAGTGGATAGGTTTGTAACGTAGACCGTCTGATTTTAAATTCATTTATTTACCTCACTCGGCACACCTCGGCCGATTCGTACCTCATCTGGATGAAGGTGACGGAATCAGCCGAGGTTTGCCGAATGTTATCTACCTTCGACCAGCCTTTAAGGTATCCGACCCTTATTAGGACCTAATTTTCTAACCTTAATTATCCATCCTGTATTAAATACTTTATTAATTCAAAGCATTTTAGAGTAGTAAAGGATTTACCCAGAGAAATTTTCAAAAATATAATTACCTAAGCAGTAATTAATTAATGAAGATTGCATTGATGTTTATGGGGACACGCAAATTTTTGAAAATAAAAATTTAAATACTAAGCATATCCAAAAATGCTGTGGTGGAAAGATGTATTCAATTACAAGGAATAGAAAAGCGATTGAAAACTAAAGTTTTACGAGATAGATTTCTTTAGAATTGATTTTTATTAATAAAAAGCAAAGGGGGATAACTCTTCAAGGAGAGGACAAGGTCAAAAATTAGGACACATTCCGCTCTTACATATTGATACTAAAACATGAAGATAATGTCTACTTATACTGAGTATTCAGCCAATATATATATCTGTTATACATTCAAATTCACTGAATCTGAGGCTATTATGGGTCGGATACCTTAAATATTGCAGTATTTTTCCTTGCATCATGATAGGAAATTAACAAGTGCTGTTTACCCTTCAAACGAAGGCGGGAGACGTTTTCCGGTTTGAATAATTATGAGATAATATTCATAGCCTAGGGAATGCAAGGTTTTCAGACTTGATTTTTAAGAAAACCGATACTTGGTCATAAAATAAAATTACCATTTTTTAATTGACCATTAATTATAAAACCAAAGTATGGCATTATTAATATTAGTCATGTCATATTTTAAAAATTTTAAGGGGGGGGGGCGTGCGCCCCCACGCCCCCCTTAAATCCGCCAGTAGGGGCAGGCCCCCTGAACCTCCTCTAAATCTGCCAGTGTTTTCTTTCATTATAAGGACTTGTAGAATAAGCGAAATGCTCCAGACATTTAATAAAAATCTCAAACCCGATCTAAAACGCGTTGACAAAGTCAAACCAGACGGTTTTAGTTTTTAGGGCATTTTTACAGTGATATGAGAAAAGTCGGATAATTGCTGTTAATTTTAAGAAATAAAGTTCGGCATTTTTCAACCTCGTTCGGTATAATATAATTTACTGATAATTTTTTCCGTTAAGGAGGAACACATGAACGAAGGATAAAAAAAGCGGTATTCTGCATGTCCATGTACACATCATTGCTACATGTATAATTGCGTACTCGGGATTAAACCCAAAATCCTTCGTCACATCGTATTTGGGTATAATTTTCACATGTTCTCAGGCGGATAATCATTTATTTTTATCTGTCTAAAGACAATAATTTCAGTAAATAGAGAAATGTTTTTATTTCGTCGTTTTTTTTTCTCATCCTTTTTGTTTACACGTTTGCTTTGTACAAAAGCGTGTGTTCATATACCGCTGTTTCTACACGCTATCGATGTGATCAGGGAGAACATGATATCCTCCAGCAATTTACTTCTTATGAAAACACTTAATGAAAACATATTAGGTGAAAATATATATACCCGTTAGTATCTTAGTACCTTAGTACCGACCTGTTTAATTGCAATGTCACCAACCGTAACGATCGCTGGCCAGGACTTGAATATGATTTATTACCGTTATTAAAACAACTCGTCAGCTGAGCGGACCTATGATTTAAACAGTAAAATAGGGAAATTCCAGAGTTCGAAGTGTATTTATTCTGGGCGCTCTTCCACATAAACAAATTAAACCGCATTTACGCCTACTTACATGCATGTACAAGTAATTCGTGTCATGGGTAAATTCAGTTTATTAGATGAAATAAAACAAATGCATAAGATTAATCTTCCTAAACAACACGTTTTTAAAACACAATATCTGATATAACTGACGGTATAAAATAACAAAGAAAATAACGGGTTTGTGTTTGTATTTAATTTGGAATGAGAACAAATCTTAACCTGTCAAATCACTTATAAAACATACTTCGTTTTCCAGACACTAATTGCCATGCGTAATCTTCACATGCACTGACCAAGAGGTCACAAGTTTGAAATGTATGGCTTCTCATTGCGTGAGTTTTGTCAACACATGTCGGAGTAGACTATCTAAGCCAATTGATTCCCAAAGAAAACTGCATAGGAAGGGGTTTTTTTGGTACACTTTTGAACGGGTAAAATTCATTCGACGCTCGATAGAATTTTCAAATCAAGTGAAAGATTTAGGTTACTTGCGTCCGACCTAGTATTTTGTATGCAATAATATTGTAAGTTAGGAAGAAAATAATACAAACTCAAAAGTACTTAATTTTATTTTCGATTTTCCTGACAATTAAAAATGTGACTTCAACATACAATTATCGTGATAATTATATATATCCTGTTTAATGTTCATGAAAGAAATAGCAACTCGTTAAATAATAACAAAGAGAGATAAATAAACTGTTTCTTTAATACGCAAAGAAAGTGGTCTTTTCGGCATTCAAAATGCATTGAATTTGAAGTGAATAAGTGAAAGGCACTTAAGACTAGCTGATTAAAACGAGCGAGTGGTAATTAAACAGTAAGACGAAATCATATGAAAGATTCGAAATTATTTTAAAGTAATTTTCCACAAAGTGCAATTATCTCAACAATGCAATGTTTATAAGAATAAATATGCAACTTTCTTGTAATTGAGCGAATAAAATATAAATTGAAATGTACTAGCGACTTAATCAAAGATATGAAATAATCTGAAAGATTCAACATATTTATCCACTCATCACTTAGTTAAAATGTATTTGGAATGGCCATTCTATGGTTTGTTTTGTGTATGACCTTAGGTCGCTGGTTCACACGCCGATTGATCCTCGGTGACCTCCTTTGCCACGCGCTATCGAGGGAGGGGTTACATAATTGTAAGCACACAAGGTGAATGTAAAAGGCGTGTACTTACTGGCTGTGAATAGTCTATGTTTAAAGTTTTGTTTTATTTTCTAACTTTATTGTTTGTTTTTATATGATAAGAAGAAAAGGTTATCTCTTTTTTTCCCTGTTTAGTAGACTGGTTTATCCAAATTTGAAAACAAACGAAATAAAAGGGAAAGTTGTCAGTAAATAATCTGGAAATAAAGCACAAAATACTTCAAGAACTTGATTCTAAAGAATATTAGCATCTAATGTAGCAAGGTTTATTATTTATAGTAAGTTTATCTTAATTACACGCATAAAGAGCTCTTGTTTACTTGCTGAATGAAAACACTTACCTGTATATGTGTTATGCTTCTAGCTCATTTAGAACACAAGACTCAAACAAAATAACCTTTTCATGAGATTAATAAGATGTTAAAGAACAACTTTATTTGCGGCAGCTATTTCGAAATATTTACCGTTTTTGAGTTATAAAGCAAAAACTTTAAAGGGCCCCAGATCCCTAATTTTAGGGGCCAGACCCTTTTTAGTGGTGTCAAATGAAAGGCCTTAAAATTGTGCACAACTTTTATTATACATGTCTTATCAAAATATTTTTAGTTTAGAAGATAAAAAAGAAAATATGTGTAAATTTTCGGTCTTTTAGGCGTTCTAATTTTTGACCCCTCTCTAGCGCCATTTTGAATACAGAAATTGAAAAACAAAAACCGATGTGCACAACTTCAATGCTTCTATTATTTAAATTCGGTAAAATTTCTACTTCAGCTCTTGTAGTCTCTGAGCCTTTGTCTGGAAATGAAGCCCCCTAAATTTTCATTTAAAGGGAAATAACCCAAAAGCGGAAGTGGATTTTTGAAATGTTTGACAACATTCTGATAGAGTTTTGTAACGTCTATAAACCCTGCAAATTTGAGCAAAATCCGTTGAGAAATGAGCGAGATATGAGGTCTCAAAGTTGGCGTCTAGGAAAAAAAAAAAGAATAATAAGAATAATCTTAACCATCAGAATCAGTAGAAGGTCTTCCGCCTGGAGCGGAAGACCTTAATAAATGGATGCGCAACTTATCTTGCCATAATAGCACTTAGCGTATGCAGAATGAAAGCCAGCTTGATCTCGCTCTACTTACTGAGATGACGTCATTTCTTAATTTGACACGCAGTTTCTCTGTATTTGAGGCGTGGATCAAACTTTTATCGTGGCTTGCAAAAATAAAAATAAATACGAAACATGCGTAGTCAGACAAAAAGAGAGACATATTCTGAGATATATTAATCCACATTTTATTGTCAAACTAAATTGATAATGTGTCGACTTTATATATAACCGCATGGAGCACATTTGTACAGTAACGTGCTAGAATGAGGGGTCCAGCCCCTCGAAAATATCAAAGGTTCAACGATATCCGTTTCACTATAAATTCTGAATTTTTAAACACGTGTAGCCATTATTCCTACTGTTCTGAAAAAAGCTGGGAGCTGGTTGTACATTGTTTATTTATTCCGTAATCTAACATTATTCCAATGCGCATTACATTTTTGTCTGGGGTTTATAGAAAGACGGCTAAATTTTAAACAATTCTCAAGGATGAGGAAGTTGCTCCCAGCACTTTTCGGGTTAAGGAATTTGTCTCAAAGAAAACAAAATAAATTTTATAGCGGAAGAATGTCCGTATATCGTTGAACTTTGACGATCTTTGTAGTAGTACATATATGGTCCAATTTTAAACCTGTCACGTGACAAACAGCTGATGTAAGCGATGTCTCTTTGGCCGAACTTAGCAAAGGCCCGATTTATACAAATGCAATCACCACAATTCACATTTATCAAAACTACTGCTGTTAAAAAGAAAATATTAAAAATTGTATTCATTTTCCCTGAATATATAAATGCGTATATTTCATGGGCGTCCTTAACCTAGCTGCGTGGCCCCTAAAATTAGGGATCTGGAGCCCTTTAAAGTTTTTACTTTATAACTCAAAAACGGTAAATATTTCGAAATGGCTGCCGTTAAAAAAGTTGTTCTTTAACATCTTATTGATCTCATGAAAATGTTATTTTGTTCGAGTCTTGTGTTTTAATTGAGCCAGAAGCTTGACCCATGTAAAGGTAACAGCATAAACGAGAGCTCTTCATGCGTGTAACTAAAATAAACTTACTATATTTAATAAACCTGGCTACATTAAATGCTAATATTCTTAAGAATAAGGTTCTTGAATGTTTTGTGCTTTATTTCTAAGTTATTTACTGACAACTTTCCCTTTTATTTCATTTTTTTTTCAAATTCGAATAAACCAGTCTACTAAAAAGGGGAAAAAAAGACAACCTTATTTTCGTCTTGTCATATAAAAACAAACAATATAGTTAGAAAATAAAATATAACTTTAAAGCATAGACTATTCACAGCCATTAAGTGCACGCCTTTTACATTCACCTTATGTAACACCTCCCTCGATAGCACGTGGCAAAGGAGGTCACCGGGGATCAATCGGCGTGTGAGCCAGTGACCTACGATCCTACACAAAACAAACCATAGAATGGCCATTCCAAATTCATTTTGTAAACTAAGTCATGAGTGGATAAATATGTTGAATACTTCAGATTATTTCAAAATATCTTTGATTAAGTCGCTAGTGCATTTCATTTTATATTTATTTGCTGAATTACAAGAAAGTTGCATAATTATTTTTATAAACAATTTATTTCTCGATATCGAGGGAATTGTCTGTTTTATTTCAAATAAAATTCAAAATATGTTACTTTAATTAACTCCTACTAGTAATGGAACTTTTGAAAGTTAAATGTACATGATTAATTCCTACTAGTGATGGAACTTTTGAAACTTAAATGTACATGTGTGTAATCTAATATACGTTCTTTTGTCGACGCCCTTGAAATGTACAACTGCATTATATACATGCAGGCCCGTAGGAAGCAAATTCAGTTGGGGGGGGGGGGGGGGAGCACAGCCATATATTTTCAGTTGACAGTTGAGGAGGCACCAGCCAAAAATTTCCTGACAAGCAAAAAAAAAAAAAAAAGAAAAAAAAAAGAAAAGAAAAGAAAAGAAAAAAAAAAAGAAAAAAAAAATAAAAAAATAAAAAGTTTTAAAACTATATAAAGTTTTCTTACTTTAAAACTTTCTGGAAACATCTTTAAGAGTTTGTTTTAAGTTTTAAACAAACAATACTCAAAAATTAGATTTATTGAAAAGAAATATTGAAAAAAATAGGGATGCAATTCTTCTGATTTGTTTGGTGTATGTATCTTTACGAAAAAATAGCACTACACTACAAAATTTGTTTAAAAGATTTATGCCCTGTTCACACGGAGAGTTTAATTCGAATCAAACGGAAGTTACTGCGAATTAAATTTGATCCGCGTTCACACGGAGAATTTAATGCGAATTAGTTTAATTCGAATTAGTTTACTGCGCATTAAATTACTTCGCATTAGCTTCGTGTGAACGCTAAGCGAAGCTAATTCGAATTAAATTTTGACGCATGCGTAAGGGCAGAATTAAGTCACAGGCCACATGTCGATGGTCAAATAAAGGTACTTGTGCTATTTTTGAGTGGAAAACAAAGGAAAATTATGTTAACACTAAAATGTGTACAGACACTGACATTATGTCAAATGTATATTTACTGGGCACAATATGACGTGATTTGTAAATGACGTCATAATAGCCTCACTGAATATTCAGCCTTGCTGTAGAAATAAAATTATAATTCGCATTAGTTTACTTCGCATTATCTGTCGTGTGAACGCAATTTAATTCGCATTAGTTTAATTCGCATCATTTTACGTCGCATTAATGCCCTGTTCACACGGAGAGTTTAATTCGCAGTAAATTAATGCGAAGTAAAATGATTCGAATTAAACTAATGCGAATTAAATTGCGTTCACACGACAGCTAATGCGAAGTAAACTAATGCGAATTATAATTTTATCTCTATAACAAGGCTATTATGATGTCATTTACAAATCACGTCATATTGTGCAAAGCAGATATATATTTGACATAATGTCATATTGTCTGTACACATTTTAGTGATCAACATAATTTTCCTTTGTTTTCCACTCAAAAATAGCACAAGTACCAATATTTGACCATCGAAATGTGGCCTGTGACTTAATTCTGCCCTTACGCATGCGTCAAAATTTAATTCAAATTAGCTTCGCTTAGCGTTCATATGGAGCTAATGCGAAGTAATTTAATGCGCAGTAAACTAATTCGAATTAAACTAAATTCTCCGTGTGAACGCGGATCAAATTTAATTCGCAGTAACTTACGTTTAATTCGAATTAAACTCTCCGTGTGAACAGGGCATAATTTACTGCGAATTAAACTCTCCGTGTGAACAGGGCATAAGTTACAATTCTAATATTTTGTAACAAATGAACCTTTAATTATTTCTACATAATATTGGATTAAATGTTTTCTTTTTTATGTCATTTCTTTTCATATGTAATAAATAGGGATGCTTCTTTTGAATGATGATATGCTAAAATATCTATAATAATTCCTTCCGGCGACTATTTATAAAAGATTTTAAATTGTGCTGCAGCATTCAATGAAGAAAGTATATATATTAAGTTTGTTGAACATACGAGGGGTTATCAAAAAGTTCGTGGACTGATGCGATAAAATTAATACTATGTAGTCGTTGATTACAAAATTTACAGGGAACATAAAACAACAAAATTTGAAGAAGTGTTGAAAATTTCAGCTTGATATGTTGATTATTTGCCAAATTATCATTAAATAAAAAGGGAATTATATGATCACCCGGCGCTGTCGCCGTTTAGTTTCATGACGTCCGACAACGTCATTAATTCTCAATGCACGCTCCTTCTGCCTCAATACACTTATCTTGATGAGATTCTCTGGAATAAAGTAAAGACCTAAATCCGTCAAGTTTATATGAATTTACAATGTCATGAACTCCTGATTTCAATGCATTAATATTGTAATTATTAAATCAATACATAGGAAAAGATCCTCTCTTGATTTTGCCACATAATTTTTCTTGTCGGCGTTCAATGTCAACCAATGATCAACGTCACTTTTCGATGTGACTGACTTTGGACACCCTGGCTACAAATCGATATTAACCGTGTGTTTCTTTTCTTGCTGAATCTCTTTTGGTATTTAAAAACAAGTATTTTGGATGAATTTTATTTTTCTGTAACCTGTTAAACATTTTCTAAGGCTATGCCAGGTTTTCCAGGGGCTGAAACCTTATAGAATGTTGTAAAATGATACCCTACCCCCTTTCGACGTTATTTTTAACCCCTTTTTTGTTTGGACATTCAAAATAAAATTTACGATAAAATTTCATTGAATGTACAGAATGAAGTAAAACTTGCAACTTTTACGAAAAAATTGTGTCATATCACTTGAGTGAAATAATTGGATTTTCGGATGCCAAATGCTCATGTAAGATAGAGTTTTTCTAAGTTACACTCAGGTGTAAAATACGTTCTTTTCGAGGTTGCGCCGCCTGGACATACCATTGCTTACAAAAACATTTACGATTCACTAAAAAAATAAAACTTATGATTTATAGTTTATTTTACAGTTAGAAAAGATGATGCTTATTAATTGTTTAAAAATTCATTGATGTACATATAGCGGTTTTATTTTTATGGCGCTAGTCCACGAACTTTTTGATAACCCCTCGTAACTAGTGAAATCCAAAGAGTCACTTGTTGGTTTAGGAAACTTACACATATATTTACATGACAGTCACAGAATGTAACACACATTTTTTTTAGATTATCAATTATATTTCACTATTTCCCAAGCACAGAAGAATAATTGCAACGCATTTAAAAAATATATCGATCTATCTTAAGCCAAAACATTTTGGACAATGAAAAATTTTCTTTAGTGGAGTGATCACTGATTATCCTTAAGTACACTTCATGGTGACTGAAGAGGCTGATTTTTATTTTTGAACACTGTAAACTCAATAATTTCTTGGGGATAAATTTTCATGTTTTCAGGATAACAATAGGGGTTCGTCGAGATTTAGTTTCGTTGATGAATTTTTGAGTAGTTATGTAAGATATTTTACATTTCTTGGTGGAGATGAATTTGAGGGACTCTTCATCCCTCGAAAACAACCGAAAAAAAAAAAAGAAAGAAAGAAAGAAACCGAAAGTTAATGATTTCACTGTGTTCCGTGTAGTAAATTATTGTTTTTATGGGATCTAGATAAACGTTCCGTTTACAACTAGTACAAATATAAAGAGATTATTTTTGTTTTGAAAAGACGCCATGTAGAATTCATTTTCGTGGATTAATATTTTTATGCTTTGAGGAAAAGAATAGTTTATGGAGGGGATTCGTGAATCTCTTCATGCCACTTAACTTAAATCCCCCCCCCCACACACACACATATATGTATACGGAAATTAGTGATTTCAGAGTATTTAATTCTTATCAGTATTGTAATTCTTAGTACATCCATGTATGTAATGCTTAAATTGTTTTTATTTTGAATTTTCTTTCTTTATAATTCCTTTCAGAGGCAAAAAATGTGATAGAAAGTATAAATGAGGACGAAAAATTTAGAGACAAACGATTTATAAAAAAAAGTAGGAAGTATGTAGGGAAGGCCAAGTTGATCAAAAAGATTTGTTAAATTTGGTCGGCAACCGGGAAAACACTGCTTAACAATTTTAAAATAACCTAAAATTCTCATGATGATATGATTTACGACTTTATATAGAAGTTGTCGATTTTGGCGAGTTTACTCACTTTCTAAATTATATGCACAAATGTCTTAACCCCCCCCCCCTCTCTCTCTCTCTTTAATCCAAATATATATCATTTAAAAATCTTAAAGGTCTTGGGTAAATTGAAATCAGGTGAATCCTAATTTTATTCCAGCGGTTATCATCTTTCAGAAGGTTTCTGTTGATTAATGTCCACTTTTTGCACATGCTAAAGGTTTAAATCAAAATGTTTAGTTTTCAAGACTGGGGTGCGCTAATTTATCATTGCCATTGCACTAATCACTTGTAGATGAAGATTGCACTACATTCCGAGTGCAATGTTGTACATGTATGTTTACAATGTTCTTTAAAAGATCATTTTTCTTATATACAGTACCGACCGGACACAACCTAACACCAGAGCGAACCCAAAGCGCACCTCGGATTCGTTTCCTGGGTTCGCTCGGGGTCCGCTGCGGGTCCGCTTTCAGAAAATTTGGGACCGCTCTGGGTGCGCTTCGGGTTCGCTCTGCGTTCGCTAGAGCGAACCCGGAGTTCGCTTTCCGGGTTCGCATTACGCACTCATGCGTGAAGCGGACCCCGCTTTAATCTTGCCGCCAGTAAGCCCCGCCCCTTGTATATTCCAAATACAGTAGTGAAATCGATCATTACTGTTTTTATGTCGATCGAAATATGTACATGTAAGTGACAATATGGAGAACGTTGATATAAATTTTCAAAAATTTCACCGTACATTCGACGTAGAATTATCACTTTTATTTTTCTTAACTTATAAGCTAAGTATATCTCGAAAGAAAAATTGTCAAATTTATTTTCGATGTATCGGATGGAGAGAAATTGATAAGAGTATCTTAATAATAAAAAGTTTTCAAATTCATTTGTTTACATTATTCGTGCGTTTTAAAATAAGTTGGAACTTCCAATTGTAATTGCAATTGCTTAATCGTAATTTAAATGTTTGAAAGACAAACAACTGAATTATGATCTTATATATAAAATAGCTGAGACATACTGTACACGTAAAATGCTAAGTTTTCATATTCAGGAGTTTACATTTAAGCTAGGTTGTCGTCTATTACATGTACATGTAGGTCGTGATAATCACTAAAAATTCTCATACAGTGTAACTTGAGTTTCGTTTTACAGATCGTTTATAATTTACTTCCATGCTATAAATCATTGTTTTATAAGGCGAGTTCAACGGAGGACTTATTAAAAAAAACAACAATCAAAAAACCAAAACAAACAAAAACTAATAACTGGTCCACTGATAAGGACATGTAATTTTTTTTCAGTTGTTTTGAAATACATGTAAATGATCATTTGAATAGTTTGTGTTCCTTACTGGTTCATGACCCCCCACCCCCCCCCCCCCCCCACTTCATACATGTACATACTGGAGCGACATGATAACAAACAAAATTCTAAATGTTTAAAAATAAATAAAAACAAGAAAGAAAAGAAACAAAACAAGAATTCAATAACTGTAAACTCGCATGACTAAGTATGTGAAATTAAGATAATAACGCCCGATTTTTTTTTATATATTGTTTTATTTCGATGAGCCCCCCCCCCCCCCACTCCTCTCCGTACTCGAATTGTTTTCTATGGGCCGGTTGTAGTGATTTTAATTTTAAATAATATACAGTGCTCTCTCTCTCTCTCTCTCTCTCTCTCTCTCTCTCTCTCTCGTAAAGCTATTTTACTGATTTTCAGCATTCAGGTGGCAGCAAATTACATGAACATGTACTCTTCATGCAACGTACCAAAGAACTATGACGTTTCCAAATTCAAAAATCAAAAAAAAAAAAAAAAAGAATAATAATTGAATTTCTCATTGATAAAGTGCCCAGACGAGGTACATGTAACTTAAGGGGCATCGAATGTAGGGGGAGTATATACTCAGGTATACCGTGACCAGTCGAGAATTCCCGTCCCACTTCTGGAAAAGTTCGATGGAACTGGATCCATCACAGAATGGTGGGCAACTTTCCTTATCTTTGTGTCTCTACATGGCCTTTCCGACGGAACGGCAATACAAATGCTTCCCTTTTACCTGACAGCAGTAGCACACCAATGGTTTATGCATCTTTCATCCTCATGCAAAACCTCTTTAAAGACAGTTGAGGAAGCAATCTAAAAATATGCTATGGAAAACCTTCTGCCCCCAACTCATGGTCGTATTAAACGAGTGGCAGGAAACTTTTTGAATGTGCTAGGGGTTCTGCCAATTGTTATAGATATAGACAGTGCTAAATTTCAACACACAGTGCACATCGTTAAGGGGCTACATCATGCTTTTATTCTAGGGCTAGTCAACAGCTTATTGCTGCTAAGTGTTTGGATCAGGTGACTAAGAGAAAAGCTTATCTCAAAGTCCTCAACCCAACACACAGTGATGTCCGGTTGAAAGCTCATCAGGTGCTTGCAAAAGTAGAAGAAGTAGATTCTGCTAAAACTATTCCTTTAGATGATGAAAAATCTCCAGAACTTTTCTCACTTAATTCAGTTTCTGAGAAATCAAACCTTGATTTTGATTTGTCAAAATCTGACTTATCTGAGCAACAGAGGTCGGAATTGAAAGGATTTCTGCTAAACAATAGAGACATATCCCTGCTGATTTATCTGATCTTGGCAAAACTAACCTCTACAAGCACAAGATAGACAGACTGCCAGATGCCAAACCAGTCAGAAAGCAACTCTGTCGAACATCACCTCAAACAACAAAAGAAATTAGAAAACACATTGATGAAATGTTAAAGCACGATATCATTCAACCATCAAATTCTGAATGGCACTCTCCTGTCGTGCTAGTCAAAAAGAAAAATGGTCAGCATCGCTTTGCATGTGACTATCGTGCTCTTAACAAAATTACAATCCCTATGTCTTTCCCGCTTCCACATATTGAGACAGTTTTTGACGCAATCGGCGATGCGAAAGCACAAAATTTTACCAACTTAGACTCTCGATCAGCATTCTGGCAGGTAGAAATGAGCCCTTGCTCTCGGCACAAGGCAGCCTTCATTACTCAGGATGGCGTATACGAATGGAAACGTATGCACTTCGGATTAATGAATGCTCCAATTTCATTTCAAACTTTGATGTCTGGTGTTTTGAGGGAAATGAATT
The DNA here is from genome assembly GCF_033153115.1 of Saccostrea echinata. Classification (NCBI taxonomy): domain Eukaryota; kingdom Metazoa; phylum Mollusca; class Bivalvia; order Ostreida; family Ostreidae; genus Saccostrea; species Saccostrea echinata. The sequence continues at coordinate 922,493 of NW_026889767.1, forward strand.
TCAAGTCGCTTTTAGTTTATATCGATGATGTTCTTATTTTCTCTCCTGACTTCTCTACTCATCTTCGGGATCTAGACCAGGTTTTCCGCAAGCTGCGAGAAGCAGGCTTGACTTTACAACCCTCTAAATGCCACTTTGCTGTTAAGCAACTAAAATTCTTGGGGCATATTATTTCTCGCCATGGTGTTGAAGTAGACCCAGAAAAAAACAGAATTGTTAGTGAATACCCAGTTCCCAAGAAGCAAAAGGAGGTCAGAAGTTTTCTTGGTATGGCCAATTATTATAGGCGCTTTATTCATAATTTTTCAAAAACCGCAGCACCTTTGAATTCTTTATTGAAAAAGGGTGTCTCTTTCAAATGGACTTCTGACTGTCAACATTCTTTTGAAACTCTTAAAAAGGGCTCTCCTTTCAGCTCCAATTCTCTCTTACCCTGATCCAACTAAGACATTCATTCTTACATGTGATGCCTCAGATCGTGCTATTGGTTACTACCTAAGCCAGCTCTCTACGGACAACAAGGACCATATCATTGCTTACGGAGGAAAATCACTGACAAAAGAAGAACAGCAGTACTACACATCCGAAAAGGAGCTGTTAGCTGTCCTTCGAGGTGTTGAGGCTTACTGACCATATTTAGTTGGCCAAAAGTTTGTCATCTACACAGATCATCGAGCTCTCATCTGGCTAAAATCTGCTAAACACACAGGAGGTCTTGAAAGATGGGCACTGAAACTTCAAGAATATGACTTTGAAATCAAACACCGTCCTGGAATGAGCAACTACGTCGCAGACGCTTTAAGCCGCATCCCCTATCTCGATGAGTACCCGTCAGATGTGACAGTGTCAACAGCAGAATCGTGTGACAATTCACCAACCGGAGTTCAAATCAATCTCTTCTACGAACCTGATGACACGGAAATCATATCCATTGAGGAAGATGTAGACTTGACTCTCAAGCATTCTGAACAGAGGTCATTATTTGAGTTACAGTCGGAGTGCCCAGATTTCCATGACATCATACAGTATTTGGAGAAAACCATTGTCCCAGATGATCCAAAGAGTCGAGATGCTCTTATTTCAGAAGCTAAACATTATGCTATTGTTGATGGAGTCCTCGTACACTTCTTCCAAAGACGTTGCAAGAGACAGCCCGTGGAATCTCGCTTCATCTCTCAAATCGCGCTACCCAAGGTTCTACGACATGAGGCCTTAAAGCAATACCATGACAGTATAGCTGGAGGAGGTCACCTCGGAATTGAAAAAGTGAGAACATCCCTTATGCAAAGATACTTCTGGCCGCACATGCACCAGGACATCGTGGACTACGTACTTTCCTGCATTAGATGTCAACAAGTCAAAAGAGACAGCAGCCCAGCAAAACCTCCGTTATCATCAATGCCACGTAGACGCAAATTTGAATGTTGGCAGATGGATACTCTAGGCCCAATTCAGAAGAGTGCTGAGGGATATGAGTATGTTCTAATGTGTATAGAAGCATCAACTCGTTGGCCAGAAGCCATTCCACTAAGAACCCAAAGTGCGACAGAAATTGCTGAAGCCCTGTTCAACAACATAATTTTTCGTTATGGTGCCCCATCCATATTTTTCTTAGATCGCGGTCGGAACTTCATGTCAAAGGTTGTAAACGCACTTTGTGAAATATTTCACATTTCCCGATATCACACAAGTTCTTACCATTCCAACACCAATGGTTTAGTTGAGCGTCAAAACGGTGTTCTTGTTCAGTGTCTTAGAGCTTACTGCAGCAAAGATCAACAGAAATGGCCTAAGTTTTTGTCCGGCATCATGATGTCCTTCCGCAAAGCTGTTTCTACACATTCTACGGAATTTTCCCCTTCCATCCGATGTTTGGAGAAGAAATGCGCCTTCCCTTTGACGCAGATCTCATGCCTAAAGACAATCTCGGAAGAAATACCAAACAATACCTGGAGGACTTGTTGCAAAATATTCGGATATCTGCTGAAGTTGCCAAGGACAACGACATTTTTCATCAGGAACGCAACAAAGAAAGAAATGATCGATCACTTAGGATTCCTGACTTCAAAATAGGAGATTCCAAAAGGACAAACCGCCAAGCTGTATGACAAAGCTACTGGACTATATAGAATCATTAAATTAGGCCCAAATTACACATACCAGCTTGAAAGAGTAGCGGATAATAAAGTTCATCCCTCCTACATCAATGCAAGTCATTTGAAGCATTACTACGATCCAGATGTGTATCGCACCCCCAGCGAAGATGCACAACCACAGCAGAATCCAAATGTACCTGCTCATCAACCTGCTAATCCACCTCCACTGGCAAACCCACAAACTGCACCACAACCAGACGTCGACACCGATAACGACACCGATGTTCCTTACCCTCCTAGCCAAGTTCTTCCTCCTGCAGATCATGAACAAACTCAAACTACTACACATCCTTCCGATTCTTCACAACGTACTTGGAAAATCAAAAGCATGCCGTATGCTAAATTCAAAAACAATAAGCGCTTAATCAGAGTCTTATTGGAAGATGGTTCCAGAACATGGGAGCCAGATGAAAGCTTTGACAAAGAAACACTTGATATCAACAGAAGTTTCACTAAAAACGGCAAACGAAAAAAGACTTACTTTGTTAAGGACAATAGGCGACAGTCTCAAACTTAAGCGAGTTCTCTACTAAATGGCTACTTTCTACTATGAATTAATCCCCAAATTCTTCCTTTCATACCTCACAAGGTAAAGATTCTTATTTGTATGCTAATTCTTCTAGTGTTGGTTGCATGAAAGGTCTAGATCTGCATCTAGCATTTTTCTTAACTGGTTGATATTGGTATTTGGTACCAGTGTTAGTGAAGATTGTATCTGCAGACAATGCTTCATTTATTCCTTTTCCTACTATTGTACAAAATGTCATTTGGTAATTTTAAGGATTTTGACCCCTTTTCTATGTATGAACAGTTGCGTAGTTTGCTTTCTTTCCATTTGGTACAAATAAGTCATTGACTTCTTGTGAGATAAGTGAAACTGGTGTTTTGGTCATTATTATATACATGTATGTTTAATTAATAGAGCGCTCACTATCATAATATATTACTAAAGTTACCAATCCTTCAAAACTAGATAAAAGGAATTGAGATGTGATGAAGAGTCACCTTTATTTTGCATTACCTTGTGTAAATGTTGTTTATAGTGCTAGAAAGTAAAGTCTGATCAACCTTACTTTAATCGCCTCACATCACATCTTTCTTTCTTTTATATTTTTAGGCCTGTTTATGACCTTGTGGCACAGTTTCTTGCTCCTTCTATGTTTGTTCACCTTCATGGTTACGGTGGAAGCAAACTCCAAGATTCCTCATACAACAGTTGAGAAATCCGTTCAACGAATCAACTACGGTGTTGTGTTTCAGCCAGATTCCAAGTTGATCCTCTCACAGGAAAATTGGGTCCACACCTTTTATTTGAAGTTACCTGCTCGTTTACGATCATCGATGATTCCTCCTTGTAGTGACAATACTCCCTACTGTCACACTTTGAATGACTTAATTAATGTAGTGAGTGCTATTCATGTGGAGACAAAGGCACATGTCAACGACGTCACTCATTCGACTAAGTCTCTCATCCCAAACACACCCTTTCCTTCAAAGTCAAAACGTACTAGAGCATTCCTCCCTTTTCTTGGTTCATTATCAAGAAGTTTGTTTGGGACAGCTACAATCGAAGATGTTCAGTTGCTAGCCAATCATGTAAATGCCTTAAATGCTCGCAGTACCAAAGTTGCAGTAGCCATGCAACACTCTCAAGCACGTCTTTCTTCTTACATGTCGGTGGTGGATAAACGCACATCTAATCTGCTTAAAGGTATTGAACTTAATCGCGCAACTATTACTAACATCACTATGGCATTCAATGATAAGATTATCCATCTTGAACAGGTTTTGACCAATATTTCGGCTATTTTGATTCAGCAAATTAATGAAGCTAACGCAATTCGAAGTAACTTAGATAAACTCCAATCTGCTGTACAAAGTTTAGTTGAAGGCAAATTGTCTACATTTCTTATTCCAAGAGATACATTAAAATCAGTTATTAAAGAAATTACAGGAATTCTGAGAAAATCTCACAAAGACTTTTACTTGTGCTATAGTGATCCCACATACTACTACTCACAGGCCAAGTTCATTTTTGCACGTCACCTTGGAAATATCTACATTTCCGTAAAATTCCCAGTATCGACTCACCAATTCCCTCTTTCCCTCTATAAAAAATTAACCTTACCAGTTCCCCTTAATGACAGTTCATCTCATGCTACTAAACTTCTATCAATGCCCACTTACCTAGCAATAACCCATCATCGAGACTACTATCTTACTCTCAATACTCAAGACTTAGAAAACTACATGCATGGTAATACTATCCTCTGCTCAAATAATCTACCCTTAGTCCCTATTATCGTCCCTGATTGTGCATTGGCTATGTTAATGAATGATCCCAAATCTGTTAAGAAATTGTGCAACTTTCGATTTGTTCCAAATTCTTTGAATTCCAATCTAATTGAATTGTCTTATCTTTAAATTGTCCCAAAGAAAAGAAAGTCATTCCTGGTTGTACATTTTGTATTTTAACTATTCCTTGCAAGTGCTCTTATTCTACTAATGAATTATATCTTCCACCTAGACTTGTAACTTGCTATGATTCTAAACAGAACTCTACAAAAATACATCCACTCAATTTAGCACTTTTGCAGCAATTCTTTGATGAGGATAAATTACAGAATCTTTTGGGAAACACAACTTTTCCTGAACCTATTAATTTAGAAGTCCCCAAATTCCAGATTTATAATCACACTATGAACAAAATCATGGCTGATGATAATTCTTATCATTTAAGTTTACCAAGAATGGCTACTGCTGCAAAGAAAGATGAGGTTATTTTTAAACAATTGGCCGAACCAGTTGTAAATGGAATGATTTCAATTCCAGGGTCATGGCCTGATACCAATGCAATTTTAATTTTTTCTACCATGGGTTTTACAACTGCTGCCACTGTGTTATTTCTATTTGTAGAATCAGGCAGCTAAATGTTCAAATTTTGATTTTACAACAAGAGCAAAGGCACATTCCCAAACTGTCCCATCATTTATTTACCATAAAGAAACTACCACCCAGGTTACTGAATCTTTTTCACTTGAAGAAATCATCTTATCTGCAATTTCATGGGTACAAGGTGTTTTTGCATTCTGTATCATTCTTATTATTATTTTATGTATTATTATTGTTTGTCTTTGGAGAAAGAGACCCTCCAGAAAAACCATTTTGAATTTAGAATTGACATCTGGGGGTGAATGTGTCATTATCCCTTTAGTCAGGATGCCTCTGTGTCCATCCACACTTTCAAACACCCAGTAATTAGAGATATCAGTGTTTCATTCTTTCCTCCTTGTAAAATAATTAGTGACTGGTCCCCATTTTTTGTTAAAGATAACCAGTCTTCCAAAACTATTAAAATTCCAAATGAGATTTCTATTGATTGGTTCACACATAAGAAAGTAATGCAAATTTTAAAATTGGTTCACACATAAGAAAGTAATGCAAATTTTAAAACAACCCTATTGTGCATATCTTTACGTTCATCATCAAGGTTTTTCTACACTTGTTCCTCAAGACTCTAATGCTGGTTACATACTCGAGCTTTAATTCAAATTAATTTTTTTTCTACATTTCAATGTGTTCAATCAATGCAGACTTGTTTGACACGATTCCATTTGGAGATACCACTTCATGATTTTTTTCCCACATTGCTCAGGGACAATTACTCGTGTTCATTTTTTTTTGGTGTGTACTTTTCAATATTACCTCTGTATATATGTTTGTTGTTCTAATAAAGATTTATTCATGTTTACTTCTTTACAGCTTACCAAAGCTGTCTAGCCCTTTTACGTACAGATATTTTTTTATTGTCCCTGTATAAACCTTAGACATCGTGTGATGTTTGCATTAGTGTTACTTACAATTTTATTTCTGGTTTGGGGACCAAATATATTGTGGCCAGAGGGGTATAGTCGTGTGTCGTGTACTTATTTTAATTTTCAAATAAAAATCAGTAAACGACAAAAGACTAATATAGTTCAGAGAGAAAAAATAGAAATATCACCAAGTTATCTACCATAAGAGTGAATAACTCAAGTAATAATATAGTCACCACATGGCCTCCAAGGGCAGCCATTTTGAAAGAAGATGTAAATTGGGGAAAAATATTTCGTAATACAGATATAATTAATCATGTTAGTTCATTAATCTTGATACAAGATTTATAAAACTCCCTGATTTGCTTTCTGTGTTAAACATTTGTCTTGTAAATTTCATACATTCCTTGTTCATAACAGGAAATACATGCATGTACTTGGGAAATTATATAAAGGGCCACAGCGTTTATACGAGTAAACTTTAAACCGGCAGATTTGATTTAAATTTCCCTGTTGAATTTTGATAAATATTTAACTCCATGTTGTGGATTGGAATTTAGACCTAAAGGAATTACGATTTATTCAAAGTTAAATCAATACTTTATTGGAATTCTTTAATGTCTATATGATCAGCACGTTCCTGTTGTTTTGGCGAAGATTGTTTTCTTACATATACATTATAATAAAACTTATATATCTTTTTACTGCTCAACTCTAATCCCAGGACTCATAACTTAAAAAAAAATACACATCTTAGGTATGTTTTGCTTATTAATACGATTACGTTTGCTCTTGTAACTCTTTAAATTGATTTTATCCTATGTACTTCCTTATAAAACTCTGATCACCTATTGTATTCCCACCCTATTCTTCGGGGCCTGATATAATGCTTAGGTACACTGTATATTTATTACAGATTCACGGCTATATTTACCACACCTTGCTTACGGAAAGTGAAGCAAGTTATGATATGTTTTATGATCCACATTTTCTTAACATGCATGTACTTTGTACTGTAAGTACACACTCACACACACACACACAACATTGAAAACAAAACTTAAAACCAAAACAAGAAGAAACAAAATTGGATATTTTTTCCCTGTTTTGCTTTCCTTATTAAACTTTTCTATCGTTATTACAAGAGATAATTAAAAAAGTGTTTTCTTCTTGAAAACTCAATATATAATTCATGCTCATTTTGGTACTGGAGAAATTACTCTTTGGACATAACACAAGATCTTTGAAAACAAGGTGTTGACTGTAGATAGAGTAGAACACAGAAATTCACAGATGACAGTAGAATATATTGGAAAGCTAATGCAACAGAGAAAAACTCGTAATAATGAAATAGTCAGAATTTTAAGTGACAATCGCCGTATGAAATGTTTACTGAAATGTTTGTAAAGATAGCTGAATTTCAAATGTTTCCATTAAGTCTCTTTTTAGTAACATTCAGTAATCTTCCTGGATTATGTATAAACAGGCTCCGCAGCAGATTTCATTTATTCTTCAATAAAAGACTGCATGGCACAATGGGTTTCAAAATAAGAATCATAATGCATTTCACCATCTGATATATAGAGTCATGCCCTAGCACCAGAACCCCTGACATAAGGACCATTAGAAAAAACATTTCTGTTCATTATAATCATGCCAGGAGCAAAGCAGGTTTTCAAAAAAATATTGCATTTCCACTATATAATCAATAGAACCCCACTCAAACACTAGAACACTTTTGCTCATAATTTCTATAGAATTACATGTACTTTGTTTTCTTAATACCCAGGGACAAAGAAGATCGCATTTTCTCTATATAATCTATAGAGCCCTCCCCCCCCCCCGGGGGGGGGGCGGGGGGGGGGCGGAGAAAGTGACATACATTTCACAATTTTGGAAAGGACACCCTTGCTCATCATAATCATCTACCTAATTTATCTGCTAAATACAAAGGGGGGGGGGGAGATTTTTTAAAGAATTTTTTTCATTTTCACTATATGATCAAATTAGCCGCGCCATAACTTAGAAACCTTGGGCCATGGAATTTACAATTTTTGAAGAGGGTACAATGCTAATAACAGTCATAGCAATAGTCCACCTTGTTCATGTCACGGAGCAATGAATATGATTTTTAAATATTGCAATAATTTTGAAGGTTTTAGTCCCATCCTTAATGCTCTAGAGGGAAAGGGACCATGAAATTTTCTTTTTCTTCACTAATAGATGCTATATGCCAAAACTGGTTGAAATTTGTTCTATGGTTCCAGAGAAGAAGCTGAACTTGTTAAATATAAACGAACGCTTACGAAGACGGATGAAAACAGAAAGTCATCTGAGTGACTCTGATGACCTAAATATATTTAATAAAATCTTGATTTGGTAAGAATAAATATATACTCTCAAACCGTATAAATGCACTTATATTGTCGCAAGTCATGAATTGAAAAAAAAACAGTTCTAGGATACAAGAATACAAAGCTTATGATCATTATTTGACTCACCACATTTGTTAAAAGTACCATGCAATAGGTTTTGAAAATTGGTATTTTTCGATAGTCTTATACAAGATGTATTTGATAAACTTTGCAGAACATTTTACATTATCTACCTGGTTGGTTCTCCCCCATTTAATGCACTTTGTAAAATTGACAGAAGATCTGAAATCTTCCGCTCCTATTATTAACTCAAGCAGAATTTAACATCAGTTTTTCAAGAGAATGATAGTGAAAAACGTCATGGAATCCAAGCTTGAATGATTCTCTTTTATATAAAGATGTTTAACAGCACTAAGAAGTATCCATACACATAAGAAAGTTTTAAACGAAGTTTTCTTTATAATTCATTTTCTATGAAAAGGTAAAATACGCAGTACTGAATATGTGAACCTTGAATGCACCTAATACTTTTACATCTCCCAAGGACGGTATCGTAATTTTATTTTATCGTGGTAGGTGCTGTCAGGAAAATTTATTATTTTAGGGACTCTCAAAATACAGGTACATTTACTATAGGATTATATAGGAAGTTAACATTTTTCGCACTTCGGAGCAAATTATACAAATGCTACTATAGACGTTTTGCTCAAATTATATTATTTGATGGGTAATTCTTTATTGTACATTTTGTGCAAGAAACACAAAATATGTCAAAATTCATGGTATTTTCCTGTTTTTATGGAGTACAACAAAACATGACAGATACCACAGATTTACATGAAAAATAATAAAAATGATTGTAAGATTCTCAATTTCCTATGTTTAAAATTGCAAGAGCGTGTATTTTATAATATTTATTTAATGGCATAATTAAAGATCCCGCTTAAAGAACTTCGGTTATTCATAACGTCAAAAACACACTATTACGACGTCTATCTACCCATCATTTGAAAAATCGTTTTAAAAATCAGTTATGTAAAACGTAATTAGATTTCATAACCTGAGATATCCTAAATTTGTTAATTTTTATAAATTATGTAAAAATAGTTGCTTTAAAAGAGTAAATACGCTTTTTTTTTACTATGCTGCGCGAAGTATTGCGTAATGAAAACCTCAGTCGGCCCCCTTAAAAGGACAAGAGTGCCGAGTACAGGTCCAAATTTGCAGTCCTTCACCGGCAAATGGTGGTGTCTCAATATGGGTGAAAAAATCTCGATCGAATTGATGTTAAACAAAGAAACAAATATGTAATATTAATCTAATACCTGTCAAAAGAAGGTATATAAATTGTGTGCATTGTTGAGAAATCTATGTATTTGAACTTTGGATGGATAAAAATCATCCGAAATCAACTAGCGTCAAATGTTCATTGTACCTGTCAAAAATAGCTTGAAAAGTAAGGGGTAGCGAATAGCGAGGAATATAAGTTTATAGATTTTGTAAAAGGTGTCTTGCTGTATTGCGTTTGCATATGCCTCGGAAAACCGTGAGTTTTGTGAGAAAATAAATCTTGGTGCTTAGTTAGATGTTCAGGTAAAATAAACAGCAAAACTTCTGATATCAAATGAAGTAAAAAAAAAAGTGTTTTCTTTCTTAAAACAGGCAGATTTTTTACTAGTAATATAGGTATGAATATTTTATTTAATTAAAATATAAAAAATTCTAACTTACAACTTGAGTCGAATGAAAAATCGATTCATCTTTAAATTATGGAATTACATGTGATCCACCTGAATAAAAATGTATTGTATTCCACGTGTTTAATGCGACTTAAATAAAAGTTACTGCTTACATTGTGGCTCTCTTCTCAATCCTTAGTTAATCCTCTATCAGGGTTGGATTGTGTGAAAAAATGGGGGCGGAGATCTTAAGGCAGCCTCTAGACATATGTCTTTCGGCAACGATATGTGCCTGTTTCCACTCGATACATGTAATAACCCCCCCCCCCCCCAACCACGCGCATTCTCTATTCGCAATGCGCATGAACATAAAATTACATCAGTAGAAATACAAAAAGAAATTATATCAGAATATAGTTCAAAGACTTTTATTTTGAATTTAAATCCACGATAGTCAACAATTTATCAATATTTGATAATTAATTCAAATTTATATATTAATATAGACGAATTTCGACTTTTACGCGTAGGACTTAATATATAATTACATAATTTTTTTCAAAGAGCGTAATTTTTTCGAAGTGCGTTGCCACACAGCATGCATTTTTGTTTTTATAGATATTGTGTTTTAAACTAAATTGTTTTGCTGATTTCTAATGGAGTTACACGGCATTGTCATTGTGTAAAATTTGAATTTACCGGTTGTCATGTTGTAAATGTTGTATTTACTGTTACCCGATCAATTCAAAATTTATAAAATGACAGTATAAATAAGCCAGACGATGACAACAAATAATCCAAAAATGCACAAGTACAAATCTGCGACTATTATGATGGGTGTACGAACCTCTGGAAATTCCAGAGGCTTGATCAGGAGCCTAGGAGAAGTAAACATCCTCTAATGGCCGCTGGCACCGGCCGTGAGCCCTATGTATCGATCAAGTAGACGGAACATTCCGTAGTTAAATTCAGTATAAAAACAAAGGCTTAACAATTAGTATGAAATAATTCAGCCAAAAGACGACCAAATGATAGATTACATTTGCCAACTTTTTAATAAAAAGAAGAATGCATAAAGGAAATATTTTTTCTTTGCAATACATATATACTTTTATTCAGAACACATTGCTTCTTTTTTTAGTATTTCGTATTGAACCGTTTTAATTACAGGTAGATTTATCCGCTAACATGTCAAATATATAGTATGACTCTTTATGTCATTCAAGTACGTGTGTGAGCATATTATGTTAAAATATTCCATAGAAGATATTTAGTTTTTGTCCATGTCGAAGGAAGAAAGTGTTTTTGTCGATTGGAGGGGGGGGGGGGGGGAGGTTCATGCTTTTTATATATTTAATTTCAGCAAGTTATTTGAATATCATATGCAACCACTGTTTACAGGTAAGTCCGAATTTAAAAGCAGATTGAACATTATCCTCAATCATCTCGAAAATTTGCAACAAAATTGCATTCTAATGATTCAAGATCGTGTACGCGTATTCATTTCAGCTTCCTAATATTTTTGTAGACCTCTGGTCGTATAACACTTGAAGTGACCTGGTACACCTTAGGTGTAGATTTCGCTTTATTTCCATAATGTTCACTTCGACATTTCAGCATTTTTCACAGGAACAGATCCAGGATATTTTCCCATGGGTGAAGATTGTCACAAATCAACACTTACTAGGAAATGTAACATTCCGAAAAAAAAATAAACAACTTGCAAAAACGTTTAAAAAAACCTATTCAGTGAGGGAAACGGGGTAGGATAAGGTAAAACTCATTTTCCAAAGTCAATTTTCTTTAGATACATGGCTTTCCTTCCCATTTTAAAAGAGATCCGTGTTTCCTGGGGGAGGAGGGTTTCCAGGGCCAATTTTTGTTACTTCTACAAAGACTTTTATTAATTACACTGAAATTCAACGGAAGGAGGGGAGGGGTTTCACTTAACTATTACTGTATGAATTAAGGACTGAACTCTAACAAAAAACCTCATACACGCTAACAAGTTGTCGCATTTACATACCGAATATACTCGCGTTTAAGTCGGTCCGCCTATAAGTCGGTTCTATTTTTTGCGGTTATTTTGGTGGGATTTTTCATTGACCCGCTTAGAAGTCGGTACAACTTTCTGCCAGAATTGGTTGACAATTTCAAATCAATACTCTGATATTTTAATCTGGTTTTAATCAATATTTTGAAAAATGATATCAATATTTGATTTTAAATCATTAAAAAAACGTAACGCACGCTTAAGATAAAAATAAAATTAATAAAATTTTTACATACTTGTACTTTATGCATAATCTTAGAATACATAAATGATATAATATATAAAGAATCTGTTCAACGTTATTCGGCGGGAATGTTTATAAAATACTACCTTTCGTCGTCCAGAAAAATGCCAATCTTTCGCCTATAAGTCGGACCCAGAGTTTTGGACCAAAATTTAAGTCCCAAATAACCGATTTATAGGCGAATATATGTGGTAAATGAATCCATGTTAAAACTAACCGAAGTGAGTCCAATTTATAAAATATTTTATTTTCCAAGTAAATCAATAAAATTTGCGCTTATTCTTTTTTCTTCTTTTATTTGGGAGGATGGGGGTATGCAATACATTGTAAGTGTGTGATAGAAGACTAATTTATGAAACAAACAATCCTGAATCAGGGTGTGTACATGAGTCGAGGTTGTATTTAAGCACCTTTGATTTTCAATTTAGCTCTTGCTCTTTTTTTTTTTTTTTTTTTAAATATTATGTGTAGTTAATTTAAATGTATTTCTTTGAAAATGATAAACTCATGAAACAGCAGTAAAACGACGCACCATGAGAAAAAGAACACAAGCCTAAAGTAGCAATTGCAGGTGCCAAAAGACGCATAAACAGCAATCATACTCGCTTTATTGTCGGAAAAATGTATACTGCATCAAACTCTGAATCTTGTGAAACATATAGAAAAAGGAAGCCGGGAATGATACACATATCTTTTTTTACACAAATATTATCTCGGATTGTCGAAAAGAATAAACACACAGGTTATATTAGAGTATTTTTTTTTTGTGTGTGGCACTTTTGGCCGCGGTGATAATTGCGGGGGCTACCAAAGGGGTTCCCCGCAATATGAAGTAACAATTAGCAAATGAATGACGGCCAAAATAAGGCTAATCACGCAATGGGGTAATGGCAAATGCCTGACGTCTTAAATGGTAATTATGCATGATATGCATAGAATAAGCAACAAATATGAAGTAATTAAAGATCAACAAAGTAAATGGTAATACACATGTATAAAGTAAATATATATATGTACAACTTGAATGTTCTGGAAACAATTAATTAAGTGCACTCCTCCATTTGCGTTGAGGTGCGACGATAGACGGAAACTACAAACATCACCGCTACTAGGCTGACTGCAAACGGGAAAGATCCAATCCAACACTGCAAAATAAGCAGTATACGCTCCTACATGTACATTACTAATGGACGTGGGTGGGTGGGCTTTAAAGCTTTAAATCCGCCAAAATCGTATACATTACATAAGCATCCTCAAAGAAAATATCCTTAAAACCATTTAAAAGTTGTTCGAATTTAAAAATTTAAATGTTAAAAATTATTTAAAGTAAAATGCTGAAATTATTCGGAGCTTAAATTTTTATGACCTTACCGTGTGAAGGAAGATTCTGGAATTAAAGATGCAGATGAATCTACTTGTAAAATCAAACTGACATTTCCGGAATAAAGTGAATGGACATGATATTTCCGAAATAAATGTCATGGAATATATATCGACTACAGAGATAAAACTCACGTACTATTACAAGACACGCTCCCATACGTGGTATTATCTCTGACTGTCAAAAAGAATAAACACACAGGTTATATAAGAGTATTTTTCTTTTATTGTGTAGCGCTTTTGGCCGCGGGGACTACCAAAGAGCTGCTCCAAATATGAAGTAAGAATTAGCAAATAATCGGCGGCCGAAATATGGCTAAACACACTGGGTTTATTGCAAATGCATGACATCGTAAATGGTAATTATGCAAGATATGCATAGATTAAGCAACAATTATGAAGTTATAAAAGATCAATAAAGTAAACGTCAATATAAAGTATATATATATATATATATATATATATATATATATATATATATATATATATATATATATATATATATATATATATATATATATATGTGTGTGTGTGTGTGTGTGTGTGTGTGTGTGTGTGTGTGTGTGTGTGTGCGTTTGTAAACACCTTCAACTCAGCTCAGGTACTTATTGACACATCAATCAACTCACTACAGTTTTTCAAGTCACTACAGTAATCACTGTAGTGAGTTGCCGTTTTACGAAAAATGGGTAGTTCTCGATTATTTATGCCCAAAAAATCGAGAAAAAAAGTTGGTGTCATTTGACGGTTTACACCCGTATTTTCACACACCGACTTATGATCAAAAAATGGCCCTTACACACTTTACTCGGTTTTGATTCTAGCGCATGCGCAATGCAGACTAATACTATTGCCGACTTCCGGTGTGTAATGATCTCGATTTTTCTACAAAGCAACAAATGATCTCATCAGGTAAGTTAATTTTCTGTTGATTTTACCGTGAATTAAAGCGTTAATTACAAAACATCACATCGTTTCCATATACAAAGATATTAATCAATCACTCGATAAACATAGAGTATTTAGATTTCGTTGTTTATATGCCCTTGATAAACTTATGTTCAAATCCCTTAGTTATAATCCACAAAATAAAACTTTAAGGTTAAAGAATTATTTAAATATATTTCCATATAACTTTAAATCCACTACATGGCCCAATCCATTTGTTAAGCATAATTTGCAGTCGTCATCGTGTCTAAGTTCGAATTTTCTCGAATTATTCATAATGTTGACATGTTTCTATTTCATGCACTCGTATCAATTAATTATGTTCAACTTATATAAAAAATTATACTTCATGTAATATATCAAACGTATCTGGTTCTTTGTTCTAGTTATGAACTGAACTGGAATTATCTCTATCCTTTATAGTCACACATATTGCCATCAACACATCTTCAGTTCAGAAGTTAAATAAATTATTTTATGAAGTTAGAAATTATTTATCTTATTTATCTTTGTCCAAGACATGCACTTCATTTGTAATTTATTCTTTATTTAAAAAAAAAACTGCATCAAATATGTATGATTACAAAAGTATTTAACAGTACGTTCTCACCATATAAGAATCACACTTTTCGATTTTAAATGTTTCTCGACTGATTTTACAGAATTTCAAATGAACAAATTCATTTAAATATTTTCTAATACAATGTCCCTGATGTATGTCACAATGGAACACCTGCACATGTATTGTATAAAAAGAATTTAGAAAGATTAGATATCTTTATAATGGAGGTACGTGTATGATAAACTGTTTTGATCGGAAGGGGAAATGCATTTTTAAAATACTACGGCTAATGTAGACAAGATCAGAGTTCTCTTTCATCCCAAAATAAAGTATGCTCAGTTCTTCTTGTATGTGTCCTTAAAGCTGGTAAACTAATCAAAATATGAAAATCTGCAAGTTTTTGTACATGTATTCAGATTGGAAACTTTAATCATTAGTTGCTTACCTGCCTGTGTAAGAGAAATAATTACAGTCTCTAGACTTGATGAGGTGTGATTACGGTAATTGTAAAATGTGGTTTCCAAGACTTTACCTTATTTATTCATTAGAGTTAGTGATTCATGTTCACTATTGTTTCCTCAGAAGGAGATGATCCTGGAATTCTTCCGGGGGGGGGGGGGGGTCCATGCCCCCCCCCCCCAAAAAAAAATCCAACTGAGAAATTTACCCAAAACTTAAAAAATAAATAGATAAATTTTAAAAAACGCAAACTTGTCCATCCCCCCCCCCCTAGAGAAAAACTACAATTTGAAAACTCAAAAAAAAAAAAAAAAAAATAAATAAATAAATAAAAAATAAGAATAAAAAAATATGAGTGGACTGGACTGGATCGGTGCATGAATTGCTAAACATTGTCCATCGTATATATAAAGAACTGCATAAATTTTACACTTAGTCTAATCAGGGACTATATATAGAAATATCTATTTGAACATTGTTAATGCCTCCCCCCTCCCCGCTCTCCATTTACCATGTTTATTTCTAGTAAAAAAAATTGTCTGATTAACCTATTCTACTCAAATTTACTCAAGTAATAAACATTTTTTTTTTCTGTGTAAAATTTCATTCCGAGTCATCACCGGAACGAATTACTACTTAATCGTAATTGTTGTGGCGTGATGCTTGATTGTGAACCTAATAACATAGAAATGCTTATTGGATTAAACCTTCGATGTCATTCTGTGATTTATTTTAGTATGTAAATACCCCTCATGGTAAGTATAGAGTAAGAAACGTTATATAAAGGTGTAAATGACAAGTTCAAAATATTTACATGATAAACAAATCAGAGGTCATTCGAGTCACGTATAAAATTATTAAGTCATGCATGTGATATCAGTCAAGTGCAGATATTTCACAAAGGTTTGGTTGTGCATATATTTTAAACCTTTCACTGTGGTGTTTGTGAGCGTGATACGTGATACATGTACAGCTGTGATACCAACACGTAAAAGAAGATAGGCTAAGTGAGACTCTTGTAAATTCACATACACACACAAAAGATGTAAAGGTTGCTCCACACCTCTTCAAATTAAGGCTTTGCCACACTACAGCATGTACAAAGCTTAAAAAACTTGCATCGACGTACAGAAAGATTAACATACTCGCTGGCATATGCTGAAGGCTTGTGCCATGCACCATAATCATGATAATTGCACTGAAGTAAAAAAAATTTAAAATGGTCATTAAATCAACCATATTAGCACCAAAGTGTGCATTCAATTTTCCCTTGGCTCTGTTCATTGGAAAGATTTCGACATTATATCTTTTAAAAGAAAGGTTTGTTTTGTTTGTATGTTGTTTAACGTCCCTCTCGAGAATATTTCACTCATATGGAGACGCCACCACTTGCCGGTGGAGAGCTGCAAATTTTGTCCTATACTCGGCATTTATGGCCATTGAGCAGTGAGGGATCTTTTTTGTGCCAGCACCTACTGCGACATGGGACCTCGGTTTATACGGTCTCATCCGAAGGACCGGTCTCCACGTCCCACAGTGGGATTCGAACCCGCGACGTAAGAATCAACTCCTTACTCTGCGACTCTAGAGCAGATGCTCTAACCACTGCGCCACGCGGGCGACTTTAAAGGAAAGGAATTGTATAGTTTGAAATGTGCACACCCTAGATTTGGGAAATGTTAATGCTCTACTTTTATTGTTTTAATTACTTTCATTTTCAGATGTTTATTTTTTGCGAATGTGTGCATTTGGCCGGAAAACAATCTGACATTCCACCTTGAGATGTTATTTGAAAGTTGTTCCATCCTTAAATGTAAAGCAAGGATTTAAAACAGTGTGAGAAAAGGTTAACATTGTCGCCTATGGGAAATGTATTGGTGGACTGTATACCCCATGTATATTGAGTACGTCTATTGGTAAGCATGCTAAGAGAAATTCTACTTGTTAAAAAAATTGTACTTTCAGGCTGAGTTGAAGTTTGTAATTTAATAATATTATCATTTCCAATTGTTGAAATCTATGAAATACACAACTTTTATTTTGCTTAATGTGCATATTTTAAAACAAATCGAGTCGCAATATAGTGTCCTTCCAAAATTTTGAGGTGAAATAGACATAGTGTATATAGACACAGTTAAGGCACGGAACCCATATATGAAATTTAGAAAAGATGTACGGGCTCCACAGACCTAAGATATGGACACAGAATCTGAGGTTGAAAGCAAGGTGTTCTTGTGCACAGAAACCAATGTGTAGGCAAGGAATACTTGTCCCAAGAAGACAGTTTCTAACTTACAAAATTTGAATGAGGCAGATTTGGTTCAAACTATATACATGTATTTTTAATCTCACAGCTTTTTACATAGCATGATCATAACTTCCTTTGTGCAAATCAGATTAGAAGGATTCATGATCCTGAGCTAATATAGCTTGTGTCTTTCTTACTTTATAAAAGATACATAACTAATATACATGTATATCACTTGGAATTGTACTTAGGTCAACTTGAATGATTTTGTCACTTTTGAACTAAAAGTCTAAGTAAGTGAGTCTAATATAGAAGCCATTTGAAATCTTTATCCTTGGATGTTTCAATGCAAGCTGACAGACATTGAAATAGTCTTTGTTGATCAATGATGATTTAACCTAAGTTAACAATCTCATTTCATTTTGTGTCATCACATGATAAAGAAAGTTATGATTTTATTAAATTCAAATTGAACAAACTTAGGCTGAAAAAAACAACAACATGTATTTCCCATAACCCAGCTGACCTAATTTTACCCACCGACTCTACTACTTTTTATTCCAAATCGAGATTTTGAATCATACTTTTGTTCATAGTAAAGTTTTCTCATAGTGCAGTCCATAAAATGCATGTCTCGTACACTGTAAAAACCTGTTTATCCAAGAGTCTTAAAGAGTACTCCTACTTTATATATATATATATATATATATATATATATATATATATATATATATATATATATATATATATATGTTTGTTTGTTTATTCATATACATGTATGTTTATGTACATGTATATGATAGAAAAACAATGTACAGAATAATTAATTGATGCTTTCAAAATAAAAAGTGTTGCTTGTGTGACGCAGTGGTTAGAGTGTTTGCTCTAGAGTCGCGAAGTAAGGAGTTGATCCTTAGATTGCAGGTTCGAATCCCACTGTGGGACGTGAAGACCGGTCCTTCGGATGAGACCATATAAACAGAGGTCCTATGTCGCAGTAGGTGCTGGCATGAAAAAGATCCCTCACTGAGAGCGGAGTATAGGTCTATTAATTTGCAGCCCTCCACCGACAAGTAGTGGCATCTCCATATGAGTGAAAATTTCTCGAAAGGGAATTAAACAACAAACAAACAATTAAACAAAATTAACAGTAAAGTAAAAAAAAAAGTTATTCCCTACTTACCTAGCCTAATTTTTTTTAGCATATGTCACCAGAAACACATAATTTTTTTCATTTGGCCTAATTAAGTTAAATTACTATAGAATTGTGCATTGAATCATTTGATTCTTAATAAGAAACTACTATAAATTGTTAAAATGATAGTGTAGATAAGTTCTATAAAAATGAATGTGGCACTCTCATACATGTATTAATTTCAAACTTTAAAAATTCTAAAACTAATCAAATTAATAATGTAAAGCATTGTAAAGTTTGTATTCAGTCTCTATTTGGCATCTATAGCAACATCAGGGGATTCTCCAAGATCCTAACCCAGATCTAGATGAATTAATTAAGGCACATGCAGATCTCATGACTCCATATTTGGTTATTTTTTGACATGGTCAGTTTCCCAAATCAGGGTCTCCAGATATGGAAAATGGCACAGGTTTCTGGTACAGGTTTTTCAGAATCCATGAGTTCATGTAGGGAATCTAGCACAACTTTCTGTGAAGGGTTTATTTGTAAAACTGTGTTATGTTATATTTCAGTCATTATCCCATTCCTGTTCTTGCCTTGACCACTTTTTCGCATGGCTTTCTATACATATTTTACATATATAGGAGGAGAAATGCTAGTCTGTTACAGGTTTATGGAAGCTAAATTTGTGCCTGTGTTTAAACCACCCAGACAGTTTCATATGGGAGTAACCCCCCCCCCCCCCCCCTTATGAACATACAGCTAATTCTCATACCTCCTGTTGTTTACAGTTACATGTATGTAGCGAATAAATTCAATTAATGTGTCAATTTATATTATTTATTAATTCAAAGCTAAGTTGAATATATTTTTACATAAGGATTCAATATGTACACAAAAATTCACAAACAAGGTCGGAATCGGTATTCAGTCAAGTTCAAGTTCAAAGTGAAAGTAGTGTACTCAATGTACAGGCCGGCAGGGTCTTGCAATATGTAAGTGACATGCATGTGTCATTTTATGAAGGGGTATAAATGAAAACTATTTTCATGGAACAGGATTACATGAATGAGGACATGTACATTCTTTGGAAGCAGTCAGTCAACTTATTCAAGTGTGTGTGAACATGCACACTAACATTTTTCATATTTTATTGATAGCATGATCGATACATGTATTAATTTTGTCTAATGTATTATTTGTCAGCATGGTCAGTAAAACATGCTTTTTAACTGTATTATTTATTTAACTAAACAATGTTGGGACTTAAATCAGTGCAAGATGAAGCAAATTCATAATTTATGATTATTTTCAAATAATGAACATAAATGGAACGTGGAACGTTTGTATGTGTGTAATGTCTGTCTGTGAATGTTTTAGGATGGATGTTTTGTGATACTGAAGTATAACATCGATTTTTTTAGGTTCATGGTGATACAGGAAAACTTCAAGGTTCCTGCAGATGGTGTTTAAAACTATTGGCCAGTGAACACAAACCCATTTAATTATATTTTGAATCTTCACCAGGAGAAAAAAGATGGCAGTACTTCTAATGCGTAAGTAGAATTGTTTTAAAAAGTTTTTTTTTTTTTGTTTTGGGGTGGGATGAATGATTAAACAAATACATCATGTACATAAGCGTTGAAATCCCTTTAATACAGGGTGTTTCAACAAACATGTCCTTCTTTTACTACTTCACATGAGTCCGTCAAAAAAGGAAAGATCAGTGTTTTGTAACGATTTATCTAAAAAATAAACATTACAATGCAGTCTTTGCCAAATCTTTTTTTCAGTACATGCCCTTCAGGCAGGTTTAACCACTTATTACGCTAGCCTGAACAAATATTCACATGCCCAGAATTTTATCAAGTAATTTTATTCTTATTTGCCTTTTCATGGCAAGGAAATGATCCGAAATCCATTTCTATTGATCTATTGTCTAGCCATTAATATTGTTTTCAACCTGTACACTTTTTGTGTTTCTTTTGCAAAAGAGTTCCCTGGAAATCGTGGTAGAATAAACTATCGTTAAAATTTTATTTGGTGCTCCACTTCAGATGAAAAATCAGACTTTTAAGTACATTTAATGTTATTGGTATTACTTAATTTGATAATACGGAGGCTTAGGCCTCAGAATTCACATGCCCTTTGGGCTTGTAAGTATGCAATTTCCACATGCCCCCTTCCAATTTTACCAGGTCCCGGGCTTCGGACTCCCGGGATTTGTCGAAGACTGATTACAATGTACTTTTTATAGTTTTTTGAAAGTACATGAAGTGTTTTATTCCAAAGATTTTTAGCTCACCTGAGCCAAAGGCTCAAGTGAGCTTTTCTGATCAAAATTTGTCCGTTGTCTGTCGTTGTTGTTGTCGTTGTCGTTGTTGTTGTAAACTTTTCACATTTTCATCTTCTTCTCAAGAACCACTGGGCCAATTTCAACCAAACTTGGCACAAAGTATCCTTGGGTAAAGGGGATTCAAGTTTGTTCAAATAAAGGGCCACGCCTTCTTCCAAGGGGAGATAATTAAGAATTTGTGAAAAATTAATGGCATCATTAAAAAATCTTCTTCTCAAGAACCACTGTGCTTGAAAATATGAAACTTATGTGGAAGCATCCTCAGGTAGTGTAGATTCAAATTTGTTCAAATCATGACCCCTAGGGGTCGGGTGGGGCCACAATGGGCGATCAAAGTTTTACATAGGAATATATAGGAATAATCTTTAAAAATCTTCTTTTCAAGAACAGCAAAGCCATGATTGGTCATATTTATATGGTAGCCTCCTCAGATAGTGTAGATTCAAGTTTGTTCAAATCATGACCCCTGGGGGTCGGGTGGGGCCACAATGGGCGATCAAAGTTTTACATAGGAATATATAGGAAAAATCTTTAAAAATCTTCTTCTCAAGAACAGCAAAGCCATGATTGGTCATATTTACATGGAAGCATCCTCAGGTAGTGTAGATTCAAATTTGTTCAATTCATGACCCCCGGGGGTCGGGTGGGGCCACAATGGGCGATCAAAGTTTTACATAGGAATATATAGGAATAATCTTTAAAAATCTTCTTCTCAAGAACAGCAAAGCTATGATCGGTCATATTTATATGGTAGCCTCCTCAGATAGTGTAGATTCAAGTTTGTTCAAATCATGACCCCCGGGGGTCTGGTGGGGCCACAATGGGCAATCAAAGTTTTACATAGGAATATATAGGAAAAATCTTTAAAAATCTTCTTCTCAAGAACAGCAAAGCCATGATTGGTCATATTTACATGGAAGCATCCTCAGGTAGTGTAGATTCAAGTTTGTTCAAATCATGACCCCCGGGGGTCGGGTGGGGCCACAATGGGCGATCAAAGTTTTACATAGGAATATAAAGGAAAAATCTTTAAAAAATCTTCTTCTCAAGAACAGCAAAGCCATGATTGGTCATATTTACATGGAAGCATCCTCAGGTAGTGTAGATTCAAGTTTGTTCAAATCATGACCCCCGGGGGTCGGGTGGGGCCACAATGGGCGATCAAAGTTTTACATAGGAATATAAAGGAAAAATCTTTAAAAAATCTTCTTCTCAAGAACAGCAAAGCCATGATTGGTCATATTTACATGGAAGCATCCTCAGGTAGTGTAGATTCAAGTTTGTTCAAATCATGACCCCTGGGGGTCGGGTGAGGCCACAATTGGCGATCAAAGTTTTACATTGGAATATATAGGAAAAATCTTTAAAAATCTTCTTCTCAAGAACAGCAAAGCCATGATTGATCATATTTACATGGAAGCATCCACAGGTAGTGTAGATTCAAGTTTGTTCAAATCATGACCCCCGGGGGTCGGGTGGGGCCACAATGGGCGATCAAATTTTTACATAGGAATACATAGGTTAAATCTTTAAAAATCTTCTACTCAAGAACAGCAAAGTCATGTTTGGTCATATTTAAATGGAAGCATCCTCAGATAATGTAGATTCAAATTTGTTCAATTCATGACCCCCCCCCCCCCCCCGAACCACTTTTCTATTTAAACTTTTCAACCTTTCAGGACTGAACTGAATTCTGCTTTTTCCTAGCCATAGTGCTCAGGTGAGCGATGTGGCCCCTGGGCCTCTTGTTTAAAATCTCGTGATCATGCAGGAAGTATGAACATATTCCTGATCTCGTTCATTATACTCAAAACGTTTGACATCTTTATGTATCATACCCTGTACAAAATATTCCACCTGGAAAAAGGCATAATCAAGACAGAATTCTCAGTAAAATTCCAGGCGTAAAACTTACTGTAAATGTTAAAGCAATATAAGCAGAAACCAAGCGTTAACCAAGCGGAGACTAGCTGGAAATTTGAGGCGAAAATGTAATTAGTTCCACCTGGAAATTGACATTCTGCCTGCATGGAAATTGAAATTCCACCTAGAATTGAAATAACAGGATTCCCCCCGAAATAGATTCCATTTAAACTGTCCAAAATATTTCTTTTTATAATTTCCAGCTATTTTCCCACTGAACTAAATTCAGCCTAGAATTTGATGACTGGAATCTGTTAAATTTAGGCGGAATCTCTGAGAGCCTGGAATTTGTGGATTCGGTGGAATACCCTTGGTGTCCAACGAAATTCTGGGCGGAATCCACCTTAATTGTTTGTACAGGACTAAATCATAATCACTAAAATGTTTAATTTCACATCAGTCAGTCTTAAAATTAAGTGCCAACTTGACTCAGAATTACCTTACTACCTGCTAAGATGCTAGATAGCTAAAAATACATGCAGGGTTTTCTAGTAAATGTTGTTGAAAATCGTAATTTATTCATTTTGTTTTCCAGAAATTTTTATTGGTCTGTTGGGACTTACTAGCGACAGATTTTATTAGTCCAAATGAAAATGTATTAGTCTGATCAGACTAACGGACTAACATTAGTGTTGAACCCTGACATTAAAATATCTCAGGCATATATTTAGTCAGGCCATGCTTACACTGTATAAAACATGATGCTGGAAAGTTGAATTGAAAATTTAAGTCTCCTTTATCAGTCTCTAACAAAAACTTTTAACTAAATCAGTAGAATTAATTTAAAATTCATAGTCTTTCCGAAATGTTTAGACTTTATATTTTGCAATAATTACTTAAGTGTTCATTATTGATACCCCTTATCTTAATTCCTGAAACTGACAAATCACAGTAGCCTAGACAGTAGTTGTTGTCGGTACTCGCATTATAATCAATAGGTCCCTGTTCAATTCTTGTTCCTAGCACCTTGTCAATCCAAGATGTTTGAAATAGGTAATGAGATTGTTCGATTACTAAGCTGTGACTCTATAAGTGAAAGATGCATGTGTTTTAAATGAAACCTTAAAAATCAAGGTCTCATTTCATGGTAGGCAAAATAAAAAAAACCCCTCCAGTGTTAAGCTACTAGTATACATTGTAGTGAAACCAAATATCGAAATTTTATGATATGGTGTCATATGTTTTTTTTTTTTCAACCACAAATTAAATCCCCTCAAATCATGAAAATTTAAACCAGTGAAAATAACCAATTTTGCATTAATTGAGAAACTTGCATGTATTTGAAAGCTTCCTGAAATACCAGTAGTGTAGATTCAAGTTTGTTCAATTCATGGACCCTGGGGGTAGGGTAGGGCCACAGAAGAGGATCAAAGTTTACATGGAATGACAGAACATGATTTAAATTAGTCATATTTATTATATCCATGTCCTTACCAAATTTCTGTTGCACTTTTCTCAGCAACTACTCATCGAAGGTGTTTAATATTTTAGCACGCTCTCTGTTTAGGCATGCCATATGGTAGGATGTATTTTTGTAGGAATCCCATGTTAACTTCCTGTTTATCCCTCCATCTGTCCGTACTAAATTTCCATCACAGTTTTCTCAACAACTGTTAAGGATGATGCTTGAAAGTTTAGCACACTTTTAAATTGTTTAGGCATGCCATATGGCGGGATTCATTTTTGTATGAATTTAACGTCAACTTCCTGTTTACCCCTGTGCTTGTCCGTACCAAATTCAAATCAGTGCGGGAATTATAATTACTAGTGAGCATTGGCTCGATCACAGACTTCTTGTTTTCTATTTGATAGGAATGTCTTTTACTTTAATTAGCTAAAATACTGAATATTTAGTTCTTCACAAATATTCTAAGAATGTTCTTTTTTTATAATATGTGTAACCATTACTGTTTCTTGAGTCAAGATTTTTTTAATTTATTTTATTGGTATTTATTTCTACTAGAAGCAGCTACTAGGGAAGATTTAATGAAGGAAGATGAGGAAGTGGAGAAAAAGCTGAAGAACAAGGAGGACAAGGTGAAGAAAGGACAAGGTTATTACATTATGTATCTCACAGTATTTTTACAAAGCCCTCTCAAATCCTGATTTATATAGTTTTTTTTGTAAAACTTAAGAATGAATTCTTATTTAGTTCTTGATCCTTAAATATAAATGAAGAAGGTAACAATTTTTACAGGGCACAGTGACTTGCAGTGTGTGTCATGTAACATTATTACAACATCTATATCATGGGTCCATAATTTTGAGTAAGTCATTCATCAACCACTTTATCTGTACTGGAAACCATTTCTGAGAGGGATGAAGTGATGGAAGATAATGAGCCAGAGGGTGGAACGGAAGAGAAAGGGAAAGAAATAAAGAAAAAGGCAGAATGAAAAAGTACTAGGTAATTATTATCACAATACCCCCCCCCCTTCCCCATCAATGTATTTCTTCAAGTCAACAAAATTACTGTGTACTTATCTTATTCTTTCATAAATATTTTGAGAAAAAATATCAAAACATCAACTTTGACTGGATGTAGTGACTTGCATGTGTGTAATTAGCTATGGTCGATACAATGACCTTGTCAGCAAAAACAATCTTTCATTACATGTAAGTCGAATGCGGACTGATGTTTTTAATACTAATTGTTAGGCCATTATTTACACATTGGATTGTCTGTTTACACATTGAATTGTCTACAGACTTTTCCGTTTTCCCGATCATGACAAGTAGCACACATCAAATGTGAATGATTGGCAGAGGATGTTTACTCCTATATTGCACCTGATCCCACCTCTGATGTTTTTAGTGGTCCATGTTTGCTCCTGATTTGTATTTTTTCTATAGACTCTTGAGCTTCGTTATCTCCATAATTATATGATTGTACAGTGAAAACTGTCTAATCTGACACCTGTGCAATCCGTCACACTATAAATTCCAATGTTAAATTTCATTCCCATTTTACTTTTTTCTATGTTTTTTTACACTGATCAATACGACGCCCTATCTATTCCGACAAAAAATTTGTCTCCCAGTGCATGTCGGATTACACAGGTTTCACTGTATGATTAAGTGGTATTTGAGTACTCTTTACTGGAACCCAGGAACATCTTTATTTTTTTTTACTTTGTGTCATCTAGTTTAAGATAATGAGATTGGACTGTATATAGGTAATTCATCATGAAAAATGTTACATGTTACATGACTATGCCCTGACTTTACCTTAGGCTGAAAATGTCAATCAAGACACATTTCTAGTCTTCTTTGCAAGTACTTGTAAATCTGTTCAGTCATGTTTTTTTTTCTTTTGTGTGAATCAAGCTGCACACTTTGAAACTTTGAATCATAACCTTGTTAATTGATGCCTGTTATAGGGGAAACGTTATTTCTTGACCAGGCTTTAATAGCAGCAAGAAATATAGGTGAATTTGAGGTCATGGAAATATTTTAGGTAATAACAAAAGTATGTATTTCACATTCTAGTACCAAAACGTTTCTGTCGAAGTCAAGCAGGTACATGAAAACGAATAAGTTACTAACCACTCTTTTCTCAGATAAATCACTAAAAAGGTTCAGTATGCCAAGATTTTTCATGAATCTGGTAAAATCCGAAACTTGACAAATTGAGTTTTTGTCAGTTTAGTAGTTTATCGAATTGGATTTTTTTTTTTACAGAACTTGCAATAGAAGAAAAAGTTGAGGAAATGAAGAGGAAGAAATTGAAGATGAATAGAAGAGCTCTGGGAGGAAAAAAGTGAGCATAGTGCAGTTATTTATATCATTTTACATTTTATTGCTGCATTATCAGATGCCGTCTGAAAAATAAACCTTATCTACTGATAAAGATGATGGGCAAACAAGGCAAGTAAATGCCTATTGTGTGACAAAAAAAGATGTAAAAAGTTAAATCTTAATCATGTCAAAATTTTCTTTGATACTTCATGTAACATTATTGTATACCTTATGTAAAATCTTTGCAATTTGCTACAATCTTATAACGATTAATATTATTGATCTATGAAATAGCAGATACACACCAAAAGAGGGCAAAAATGGTCATTTTTTCCTCCTATATCATACTTTTTAAATATGAGTAGGTCTTCACTCCATATTTTGGTAAGACTATACTCGAAGCATATTTAAAACTTTTCCTATTTCGTTTGCCAAAAACATGGTGAAATGACCAACTCTTCTAAAAATACTTTTATGTCACAACTAGTGATGGGAATTGGTAAGAATTTCATAATCGATGATCAGGCTACTGTAACTAACTAATTATCAATTATAATCGGACATTTACAAAGTCTGTCAATTTTAGTTTATTAAATGGTAAGAATGGTTGAATAACTACTTTCTGTGGTGGTCCAGCTGTAGTTGGAATAACTGTGTCTCGGTACAACCCCTAGTCCTTAGGACAATATCATTTTAACGACAGAATGTTCTATCTAGTCAAGCTGGTTCTACGCTCATTTTGTAGAATCCAAAGTACGTCCATACCCAGGAATGAGCGTTGTTACCTGGGTATGAATACAATGTCTCTTTGTCTGTGCCATTACGATATGCATATAAGTTAATAGAAAAGTTGCGGCTGGAATATTTGGCTTAAAAACTATTACGCTTTTAAAATAAAATAAATAACCCGATTAATCAGAATAAAAAATTTGTAATTGAGTGCTTGGATTATGCCAGCAATCGACTGATTTTCGATTATAATCGATGATTGGAACACCACTAGTCACAACAACATTCATATCATAGTTTGACATTAACTTTTATGAGTACTAGATCAGTCGTGCTACTTCCCATAATTTTTACTAGCTCTGACCATAAATTCACTAGCCCTAACCAAACTTGAAAATTTTCTATTTATAACCTCCTATTATAATGGGAAAAAAGTTTTGAAACCATACTACAGTGTATCTCTCGCATGTGTTCATGTATACATTTTGACAGACTGTTGAGCCCATAGGTAGCAGCCCAATGAGTGAACATGCGAATGTTATAAGCTTTAAAGAACATTAATTCAAGGAACTTAAATAAAATTATTACCGTAAATATACATGTAAATAAATTAAAAACTATAATATTCAATGAATATTTATACCAAATGATACTGAACAAAGCTGAGGTTTCGATTGTGACTTGTCTATTACAGCCGGTCTAAAAAAAAATAGCAATTGTGTCATGCAGGAAAGTTTTCTTTTTCAGAGCAATGGCTGTGTTTGCAATCTGAAAATTAAGAAAATTTCTTTAAAAAGTTTTTAGTCAGAGCATTTATTTGAAAGACTGAAATGAGAGTTAACATTTATTTCATCCACACAACCAGTCGGGCAAGTTATTGAACATTTAACATGACGGACCATGCATTTACTAGACTGGGTCAGTCGGACGTGCCTTAGTGTCAAACCCTGCATATCTTTCAGAAATATATTTGAAATCCATTTAGTCAAGAGCCACATTTTTAAACGTGATTTACATATGTAAATGCCCATTTTTGTCATGAGCTACATGTATGTAGTTTAGTGGTTAGCATGTTAGTCTCTTAGAAAAAAACTGATATTCAGGATTTAATTTCATTGCTTGGGTTTCAACCCCTAGAATACCACTTTTTTTTTTATCATAGAATGATTTTTGCTTAAAGAATTTTCCACAGAAAAGTTTTGTTTGTAATATAATGTTATACCTTTCAATAAGAAGAACTTTACTCTAAATACTAAACTCAGTATTTGAATATGACTTTTACATTTGAAGCTATAGGCTTTTTGCATGCCTTGTTCACCCATCTCCTTATGCACATTATGAAACATGTAAAACTAATTATTACATATTACTGTTACTTGGTAGACTTTTAGTGTAATTAAAATTAGATCTTTCATTTTACTCCATTTATTAATATATGTTACTAATGAGAGACAGATAAATATACAGGAAAAGCTAAATGAATCTAATTTGTGTAGCTTGTTGAATGTTTTCATTTATAATATTCTTATAAGTGACTTGCTTGGATACATGTTTTCATTTTGAAAAAATCCTTATTTGTCTAGATGCATGTATTCTGTTGTGAGTACTTATATAGTCCTAACTATAAAGATTCCAACCTTTTGATATGTAAATTATAGAACAAGATGAGATTAAAGTTTGGCACTTTAAACTGGAAAGCTTGATAGGAAACCAAAGACAAGGACAAAAGAAAAGGATAACCCAAAATTTCAAAAAGTGTTTGTTAAGTTGTGAATATACTTTTCGCTGTGTATTCTTTTTAGTGCCTTTGTCGGAAAGCAATGTCCGCTAATTCAAGTACAACACTAAATGTCTTGCACAAATACACATAAAGAAGAACATTAACAAATGCTCTAAATCGAATCTCCGCTAACTTGCTCAATAATCAACTTCTGCCAAATATCGTACACGCTAAATATTATACATTTACAGTAATTCAAAAGGCTAACAAGTTCTAAAGGATAATCATTTAATGCAAATCAAATACACAAAATGTTAACTAGCTGTTTTAGGAATTTTAATTTTAAAATTTATTCTTGTCCTTTATTTGCTTTGAAAGAAGTGTTGTTGTGTCTTAATTAAGATTGGAAACTTGATCACTGATATATTTTTATTTCATTTTTATGTAAAAGCTTTAATGGTTCTATTATATAATTATGTATTTCA